>NC_068285.1:7194374-7441793 GCF_025860055.1 Xyrauchen texanus
GAGTGGAGATGAGGTCATCAGGGTAATTGAGATTGACAGCCCAGATAACCAATAACAGCAACCTAATCAGAGTGTGTAAAAAGAGAGGGAAAGAGAGAAGAGAACACAAAACAAGCATGCATACACATACATGCATAGGGATGTAACACACACATTATTCAGCTCGGTCACAACTAGGGTTGTTCCCCCGTAGCGCTTAGCAGCGCAGCATCATAGTGAATCTTTTTGTAAAGGGAACAAATTATTTTGTGTCTGATATTTAAAAATATATCTGATTTTATTAATCTTTTTTAATTAATGTTTTGATTGAATTAAAGCTTTTTCATCGTCAGTAAAAATGGTTGATTAAGTATTAGCTTGATTCATATTTAGATATTGTTGTATTATATTGAATTGATGTTTCTTTACACATTTGAAACACACACACATTTGAAAAGATATTAAACAGACACAGGAATGGTAATATTCTCCTGTTGAACTGATGTGTGTGTGTTGTGAACTGAGAGAGTGAAGAGTGTCATTGTTCTCTGCAGGTTGAGTGATTGTGATGTCACAGATGAAGGTTGTGCTGATCTGACTTCAGCTCTGAGATCAAACCCCTCACACCTGAGACAACTGTATCTGTCTAGGAATAAACTAAGAGATTCAGGAGTGAAGCTGCTCTCTGATGTACTGAAGAATCCTCACTGTAAACTGGAGGAACTGTGGTAAGATTTCACAAAACTCTCAAATCCTTCTTCATTCTCCTTCTGCAGTAAATAATGATTTAACAATAATGAAATAAAGAACATATTGAAAACAGAGTTCTGTCAGATAACAGAAGAAAATGTTGCTTTAACTTATTAGATTGAGTCCTAATTTTACCCTAAAAAATGAAAAATCTGTCATTTACTCCCCCTCATGTTTGGAGAATACTCAAAGTAAACTGAAGATCATCTGAGAGTCACATGATCTGATATTCTGACATAGGGCTGATACGATTATTCGACGTTATCGTCACAATTTTCATTGTCGAATAGTCATTTTATCTCATTTAACACAAGATCATATGAACTCTAATGATGACATGCAAGAGGAGCACTTCAACTCCATGATAGAGGAGAGAAAGAAAACAGCGCACAGTCCGGACACATTACAAACTTTCCAAACAGCTTTAGCTGATGTAGAGCGCAAAATATGAGGGAATTGTATCGTGTTGTATACTTTTATGCACCCACTGAGTGAGTGAATTGACTCTTGACCATCCGAGGAACCGGGATGCATGTTTTGTTTCCTTTTGTGCTGGTTCTGCCTAGCGGTTGGAGCTTGTTTTGTTAAATAAAACTGCTTCAGAAAAGTTGTGAATGAATCTGTTAGTTCCTTGTGCTTATGCCTCCTGTTGGCTGAAGTATGATTTGTGTAGTATTTTCGTGGGACATTGGAATGATTACATCATCTACTGCACTCATAACAGAACTGAACATTCGTTTGTCTGTCCGAGGAAACAAAATTGCGCAATCCGATGGCAAAGCTATCGCAGGGGCTCTCGTAGGAGTACATGGACTCTTTGAGTTTAGAGGGATCGACACCGGTTGGCACTTTCGTTAATTCACACATTTTTATTTTTTCTGTTTGTTTTGTTCGGGGAGAAGTTCAGGGTTTTATTGTTGAAAAGTGGTCTTCATAATTTAGTTTTTGGCACACAATTAATTTTTTTCTACTATATCAAAATGTCAAATGTTAATATGAGTGTGCTATCTCTCTCCAGATGGAATGTGAATGGGCACCCCATAAAAAGAAGGGAGGTTATTTATTTTCTTAAACTTAAGAAATATGATAGTGTTGCTTCAAGAAACGCATCTTTCCCCACAGGAAGCTGAACAATTTGGGAAGATATGGGGTGGATATGTTTTCTTTAGTGCTGGCTCAAGTAAGAGCAAGGGAGTCATTATATTGGTAAATAAACATCTACATTTCAAATGTCTCAAACAGTTTAAAGATAAATTAGGATGAGTCATTATTGTTTTAGCAGAAATTCAGGGACAAAGTCTGATTTTGGCTAATAATGCTGATGATCGGTGCATTTTTGTTGATCTTGAAGGGATGTTGCAAGCCGCTGGCACCCCTCATGATATAATATTGGGAGGAGACTTTAATCTTTTGATGACAGTCCTTGATCATAGTGAAGCAAAAGTGTGCATGCCCCCTAGAGCAACATTGACACTTAACACGATGTGTAAAAATCTTGGTCTTACAGATATATGGAGACTTTTAAACCCTTCTGGTAGGGACTATACATTTATTTCATCAGTTCATAAGATTTATTCTAGAATAGATTTTTTTAAAATCCTTTTATCATTTAATCTATTGTTGATTGCTCAATAGGAAATATTTTATTCTCAGATCACGCCCTGGTGAGTTTAAAGGTGTTGCCATATATGGAGAAAAATAAATCATATAGTTGGCACCTTAATGCATCCCTTTTGCAAAATCCTGAATTCCAACAAATGTTAAAGACTGAAATCAATGATTTTCTGAGACCAACACAGCATCCTCTGTGGCCGTGGCTTGGGAAGCATTTAAGGCAGTTCTTAGGAGTCGGATCATACAGAATGCCTCATTTATCAAAAAATCCAAAGCACGAGAACTTGTGGAAGGAAATATTAAAATGGCAGAGGCAGAGCTGAAGCACTTATGTCATCTGATGGCCTCAAAGAATTTACCCAATTGAAATACAGATATAATACTATTTTGTTGCGGAAAGTGGAGTTTTGGTTATTCATATTTGGTCATACTTTGAGTCAGGGGACAAAGCAGGAAAACTTTTGGCTAGATATATAAAGCAGAAAGAGTATTTTTCTACCATTCTCTCTAAATTTTTACCTCGACCATTGATATTAATAATGCTGTTAAAGAATTCTATCTTGATCTCTTTAGTTCTACATCTTCATCTACTAATTAAGATATAAGAAATTTTGTGGAACCATTAGAACTTCCTAAACTGACGATTGAGCAAAAAAATTATCTTGATTCTGAGATAATCTTGGAGGAGCTTGATGAGGTAATTAAGGCCCTGCCTACAGGCAAGGCTCCGGGGCCGGATGGCTTTGCCGCTGAGTTTTTTAGATCTTATGCTACAGAACTGGCTCCACTTTTGCTAGAAATTTATACGGAATCATTAAAGAATGGACATCTTCCACCAACCATGACACAAGCCCGGATCAGTCTGATTCTTAAAAATGACAAAGATCCAAGCAAGTGTAAAAGTTATCGCCCAATTTCCCTGAGCCAGTTAGATGTAAAAGATTTGTAAAAATTCTGGCTATTCGATTAAGTAAAGTATCACTTATACATATAGATCAGGTGGGGTTTATTCGGGGCCGTAGCTCTTCTGATAACATTAGGCATCTCATCAAGAGCATGTGGTCAGTAGCGAATGGTCAATTCAGCCAACAGCCCATAAATTATTAAATAGGTAATAACAATGAAATAACGGCATTTATTTTAAACAACTGAAAAAATAAAATGCTTGTAGACTATACAACATGAAGTCATACTGTAAACTAAAACATTAACTTACCATCTGCACAAATCTGCTGAATCTACTGTATCCCACACCTTTTCCTTTGCTAATAAATCCTTCTATAATAAATGCTGAGGGTTGAACAGCACTTTGTAATTCTCAACCTCCACAATCAGTCAGTCTCGTCCATTATGTGGCCATGCAAATCTGAATGAGGTAAATTGTTGCTTCAATTGTTGTGCATTTGTTTATATTTATTAGAGAACTTGGTCGTGATCAGTTAATGTAGTAAAGCCCAAACATCCCTATAGCCAACATAAACAGCCAAAAGCAATGCAGTTTATTTATTCATTATTTTTAGTTAATTTGTGTTGTTTGTGTTCAGATTGTAGATTGTACAGTTTTGTAGGTTTGGCTTAAATCATTTTCATTTGCTTATTATTTATTTTCTATAATCTCCAGATTATTTTATGTTTTATTCACTCAGAGCCGTTGAGTCCAGCTTGAGTCGCGCGGAAAAAATACTCAACGCCGAAACTATCCGCTCACTGCCACATCTGGGACGTGTCACCTCGTGACTGTTAATATGGGTGCTGAAATGAAAAGGTGCCGCTCACGGAGGATGTGTGAACCCGGCGTCAAACTGATCCCGGATGATTGTCGCCGCTCGCGTGCACTAATGGACCCTTTTTACAGACGTGTTATGACACGATTCTGCCTTATTTAACAATATAAATGTAGAATTTTTTTTTATATTTCCAGTTTTAAAAATGTTTGTTGTAAATGTATAACATTGAACTTTGTATTATATTACCCTGGAGTACATTTTAAAAATCGAGTTACAGCATCTGCGATGAGACTTCTAAAAGCTGTTGAGTGACAGAAAAGTTTCTCTATTTCTTTCTTGTTACTGCTGTTTTTCAGCGCTCTATATTTGTATCTTTCTTTGAAAGGTTATGAAAGTGTTTTCTTTGATATTTTCTTTTGCTGTTGGAGCAAACAGGTTAGCAAAAATTATATTTGTTGTGTTCTCTCATTCACCTCCATTCAAGATTAACTATGATTCCACTTCCGCTCTGCAAACACGCATATGTGTAAAGGGTCCACACAGTTTTGTCTTGTGACGTATTGAATAATAATATACTGTATGTTTCACGGTGTTTATCTTATCATGAAGAAATCTGCGAAGCACAACTATTAAGAAGATTTTTTTTAAATGGATGAAAATCAATTGAAGAAAACGGTGAATGAGTCTCTTAACCCATTACACAAAACAAAATATTTTCGTTTTTTTTAAGACTTCTTTAAAACGATGTTTCGAACAAAAAAATTGCTATCGGAGAATATAATTTTGAATATAATATTTAATGATTAAATATTTTAACATGTCTAAAAAATCTAGTTTTAAGAATATTTAGATATTTTTAAATGGAAAAAAAGACAAAACACTCGATTACAATAAGATTTATTACTGAATTAAACTTAAAGGAATAATCCGGGTTCAATTTAAGTTGAACTCAGTCAATAGCGTCTGTCGCATAATGATGATACCGCACAAATTTATTTTGAAAAGTATACAAGACATAAAGGATATGAATGTAAATATGATTTTAGTGCTACTTCTGTGTAAAGTTATAGCCGATTTTATAACTTTGTTACCATGATGTAAAAATTACGATATTAAACAACTTTTACGCATCAAATAATACACAAGTTTCAACAGAAGAATTAATGTAAGTGCTTTTATAAAATTATAAGCATCAAATTTCTGAATTTAAACCCTCCCAAAATGGCTAATCAACATAATGCCACAAATGCTGTTGATTGAGCTTAATATTAGCAGAATATTATTTAAAGGGACAGTTCACCGAAACATTTAAATTCTCTCATCATTTATTCATCCTCATGCATCCCAGATGTTTATGACTTTCTTTCTTCTGCTGAACACAAATGAAGATTTTTAGAAGAATATTTCAGCTCTGTAGTTTAATACAATGCAAGTGAATGGTGATCAGATCTTTGAAGATCTAAAAAGCACATAAAATCAGAATAAAATCCACTCTAGTGAATTAATTAATGTCTTCTGAAGTGAAACGCTAGGTGTGTTTAAGAAATAAATCATTATTTAAAACTTTTTAACTTTCTAAGGGTGAGAAAATGATGAGAGAATTTTCAGTTACCATTCACTTTCTTTACATGTTTATTTCATACAATGAAAGTGAATTGTGACTGAGGCTGTTATTCTGCCTAACATCTCCTTTTTTGTTCCACTGAAGAAAGAAAGTCATATAGGTTTGGAACAACACAATAGTGAGTAAACAGGGATGGACTGGCCACTGGGTACAACGGGTAGGCTGGTCAAAATGCTCAAGGGGGGTCTTACCCCCACCCCACCAAATCTCTGTTAAACTGATGTGTGTTGTGAACTGAGAGAGTGAAGAGTATGTCATTGTTCTCTGCAGGTTGAGTTATTGTGGTGTCACATATAAAGGTTGTGCTGCTCTGACTTCAGCTCTGAGATCAAACCCCTCACACCTGAAAGAACTGGATCTGTCTGGGAATAAACTAAGAGATTCAGGAATGAAGCTGCTCTCTGATCTAAAAGATGATCCACATTATAAACTGAAGACACTGTGGTGAGTATTAATAATTAATATAATCATATTTGAATTGATCTCCTTTATTTTGCTGATGAATTGTTGCTTATGTACTATAAATGTATTTAACTGTAATTAATATCCATTTGATTCATTGATCTGTGAATATATAAATTATATTTATATCTCTTTCAGTGTCTCTGTGTGTGTGATAAACAGATTTTAGTTGTTTTCTATGGATTACTATTAAATAGAGTTGTAATGGAGATGTTCGATCATTCGCAGATAGCGAGAGTACGTTTTTCTGAAATAGATTATGAAGTCCCATACAGCACATTTTAATTTTACTTTGTGTGTTTTAGGTTTTAGATGGACGTCTCTTTGAGAACTGATTGAGAACAGAAATGATTGTGAAGAAACAGAGACGTCACAGTCAACAGAATCAACAGAGGCAAACTGACCTGACACACAAAGATTATATTTATACAAATTTATACATGTGTTTTAAACTGGAGTTTTAAAAGATTTCCCCATTTTATAATTTAGACATATTTATTTGTTATTGACCCATAAAAGTCACTTGAGGAAGAAACAAAAGGTTTCATTGTTTCACTGTCACTTCAGCAGGTGTTCTGAATAATTATATAAGTTACACACATCCGTATTCATATTGGTTTTTAATACTTTTTGTATTCTGAAAAGTCAAATCATAAAGAGGTGTGTTCAAGTATTTTGTGTGTGAAACACATTTTAATGTAACTTTGAATGACTTGATAGATCTGGAAAAAAATTAACATCCAAATTGGCATTTCTTGATTGAAGTCAAAAAACTGATTCATCTATTAAACAAAGAAAAGAAAAACATATACAAACAGAATCAATATTTAACCCCCACTATTACCCCCCTCCCATTCCCGACCCCCAACAAAAACCCAGTGGTCACATGATTATAAACACACACACACAATATAAATGTGTGTGTATATATATACAGAGGCGGCGGCAGCCGATTTTGCCGGGGCTTCAGCCCCGAATGTTTTGAGTGTAGCCCCGAATGTATTTTGAATAGTTGACTGACAAATATGAAACCGGACAAAAGCCTATGTAAACCCCCGAAATCATAAGTTGCCTTATTTCATTGTGCTTTGGCTTTGCACATACTGCATACAGCCTGTACAAATAGACATAGGCTTAATCTAGCCTATAGAATAAGTTCCTTTGCTGTCGGTAGCCTATGGGCGACTCCGTTTCTTCCTCTCTGTTGAATATGCAGCAGGTGGGGAGGAGCTTGCACATTCGTTGACATCAACTAACGTTACTTAGTGGCGAGTTAACGGCAATTAGCAGGAAAGACAGCAAAAATGAAGCAAATGAGGCTTTGGGGATTTTTCCGAAAGAAGTCAGTGGGTAAGAATTCACATTTGTTTTTGTCCTTAAAGTCTGAAGATCATCATCTAGCTGGCTTTCACCCACAGTAGGCTAAACCAAGAGTTGTAGCCTCTAACTTCCATCATATGATTGAAGCAGCTTGGTAGCTCTGAGGTAAGCGCGCTCGCCTCTCATGACAGAGGCCGCGGTTCGAGCCCCGTTCGGAGCATACTTTTCTTGTTTATCAGGTGTTGTTTTCGCTAATGATAACCAATAAGCATTAACATAAAATATATGTGTGACTTGTTTTGTGATATTAGTTTGTGGTAAATATACACTTTAATTTGATTAAATGGTTTTGTAGAGAGTAGCAAAGATGTGCCAGAATCAGGCATGGAAACTGGTAACAATTAATAAGTCACTTTACTTAAGAGAAAGTTAAACGTGAAACATTGTTTATCCCAATGATCCTAATGAAAGGATTTTGACAGATGAATTATTCTCATAGAGATGATGAGAATTATATACAGTTCGATGCCATGGTGTGTCAATGAACTTAGACTAAAGTCATCCATGTATTGCTTTAACTTAGGATCTTATACATCATTTTGACTATTTATGTCAAAAAATATAAATTATTTATATTCAATATTTTTTTTACCTCACTTTACTCACTATAATATAACTCTTTTGTGATGACTTTATGTAAATGTACATGAAAATTCAAGAATCATGATAGATCTTAGGGCAATCCCACTGATCTGCTCTTCCCAATACATTTTCTTCAGTGGTATTGGTTCACAATTTGACATATGTAGCACTTGATGAATTAGTTGTTTGAAGCTGATTTGCAATAAGTTATGTGCTGTATCTGTTCTTTTGCATCACAGATGATTCAGGGAGGAGAGAGGATGTTGAGGATAGTACTAGAGTGGAAGATTTAGGAACTGTAGAAACAGGCCCAGCCAGAACAAAACTCAAAGAATACCCTCTCACCAGCTCTGTACTACAGGGAAGTGGTTGCTAGTGTGAAAATAAAATTGTCTGGGCTAAGCCCCGGATGTCCTTCAATGCTGGAAACGCCTCTGTATATATAATAATAATAATCACACACATTATCCACTACACCTCTCTCACCACTGTCCCTCCCCAACAGCCCTCCAAAAAAGCCAGATATTTGCCCCATTTCCCCACAAACAAGTATAAATTCCCCAGTCTTCTGGATGACCCCTCTTCAAAAGCTGCCACCCTCTGAACACCACTCCTGAAATGGGGGTGCTCCAGCTGACTTCCCACCCCTTAAAACTATCTATAAAACTAGTTAGGACCCAGTTTTGATGTGCTTATTCTCCATATTGATGACTGTCCCGTCACCTAAAATACAGAGTCTGGGGCATAATAAAATGAGTGCCCAATACCTCACACATAAAACTCTGAATCTTCAAACAAAATTCTGTGATAATAACACACACCCAAAAAAATGTGTTTTGGCTGTGTCTCCATCTTCTGATTGACATCGCCAGCAGGTGGGTGTGTCTTTAAGACCAAGCCTACACAATCTAGAGGGGGTCCAATAGAATTTATGTAAAATCTTGAATTGCACAAGATGCACCCTTGCATGTCTAGATACAGACTTTTAGTTAAAATCTTTCTCCCATAATCTCTTGACAGAAGTTGAAGCTCCATCCCCTGACTCTGAATTAGCAGGGAGTAATACACTTATGCCTCATGACCTTTTCCAAAATCAATAATCACCTCTTCCAGAGTACCTGCTGCTTTAGGGGGTGTAAACTACTCCCAAAAACAGTACAGAGCATGTGGTGCAACTGTAAATACTTATAGAACTGAGATCTGGGAATCCCAAGATGTTGAACCAAATTTTCAAAGGATCTCAACTCTCCACTCTCATATAGGTCACAAATTGTAGTAACCCCCCTTACGATCCACTCTGACCCCTATCCAGAGAAAAATAATCTGAAATTAATCAATTTGTTTGTACCGCCGCTACCAGGTGTCTATAAAGTAACTTAATCCATTCTTTAAAAGTATTCTCTAACCGGATGTTTTCAAAATCTTAAAAAGATAATCTCTTTCTACCATATCAAACGCCTTTTCAGTGAGATGACAGCAACCAGAGTCGGATCATTCACCACTGACCACATGATATTGATGAGACGCCTAATGTTATCAGAAGAGCTGCGGCCCCGAATAAACCCCACCTGATCTCTGATAAGAGAAGTCATAACTTAATTGGTTAGCCAGAATTTTTGACAATATTTTAATGTCTAGCTGGATCAGGGAAATTGGACAGTACCTCTTACACTCACTTGGATCTTTGTCCTTTTTATGTATCGGACTGATCCGGGCTTGTGTCATGGTTGGCGGAAGCTTTCCATTCTTTAATGATTCCATATAAACTTCTAGCAAAAGTGGAGCCAGTTCTGTAGCATAAGATCTAAATATCCTTCTTAAACGTTTGGATGAGGTTGGCATCAAGGGCATTGTCTTAGATTGGTTTACATCATGCCTCTCAGATAGGACTGTGAGGGTTACGATTGGAAATTCGTCCTCTTTTTCTGCATTGTTCACTTGTGGGGTACCCCAGGGGTCCCTCTTGGGACCCATTCTACTTTCTCTGTATATGCTCCCTTTGGGTTCTATCATGAAGAAATATAATATTTCATATCATTGCTACGCCGATGATACTCAGCTATATATTCCTATTAGTTCTGATTACTCTTGCTCTGTGCTTCTAAAATGCTTTGAGGACATTAAATGCTGGACTGCAAAAAACTTTCTCCAATTAAATGAGAGGTTGTTGTGTTTGGTCTCCCTGGTGCTGTCTCTGATATCACTAGGAACCTAGATACACTGTTTCCAAATGTTCATCCTTTTGCAAAAAACCTAGGTATGATTTTTGACTCCGAACTAATTTTTGGAAAACAGGTATATGCTGTGGTAAGGAGTAGCTTTTTTTAAATTAAGGCAAATAGCCAAATTAAAACCTCTGCTCTCATTTAAGGATCTGGAGACCGTTATCCACGCCTTCATCTCATCTTGACTTGACTATTCAAATGCACTGCATATGGGGCTAAATCACTCATCTCTGTATCGCCTGCAGTTGGTCCAAAACGCAGCTGCTAGTGCTAAGAGGGAACACATTTCACCGGTTTTAGCATCTCTCCACAGGTTACCGGTGCATTATAGGATCCATTTTAAGATCTTGTTATTTGTTTATAAAGCTTTAAATGGTGTGGCCCCTTCTTATCTGTCAGAACTTCTGAGCTATCAACAATCCCCTAGAAGCCTCAGATCTTCTGACAAATTTCTCCTGCAAATACCTCGCTCTCGCCAAAAGTTTAAAGGGGATTGTGCTTTTTATGTTGCTGGCCCTAGACTATGGAACAGTATACCTCTGGACGTTAGGCCAGCCCTGTCCATTCCTGTTTTTAAATCACGCCTACAGAAGTATATGTATTCCTTGGCTTTTACATGAATGTTTATTGTAGACTATATGGGTAATTTCTTGTTTTGTGTTATTTTTCAAAGTAGTCTTTTATTACTCTGTGTCCCGTTATTGTTTCATTTGCATATATACTTTGGTATACACTAGTGTTCTTAAATGTGCTATATAAATAAATTGACCTTGACCTAAATAATTGAGAGGCAAATCCATCTGGCCCCGGAGTCTTGCCTGTAGACAAGGATTTAATTACCTCGCCAAGCTCCTACAAGGTTATCTCAGAATCAAGAGAATTATTTTGCTCAGTCATTTTAGGGAGTTCTAATGGTTCCACAAATTATCTATATATAACTCTTTAAAAGCATTATTAATATCAATGGCTGAGGTAAAAGTTTCACCACCATCAGATTTTACTGAGGGAACGGTAGAAAAAATGTATGCATCTGTTTAATGTATCTAACCAAATTTTCCCTGCTTTGTCCCCTGACTCAAAAGCCTGACTGTCTTATCCTGAATAACCAAAAAGCTACCTTTTGCAACAAAATAGTATTATATCTGTATTTCAATTGGGTCAATTTTCTGAGGCTATTATAGAACATTTACATTTAGCAGGTGCTTTTTATTTAAACCGACTTATGAGTAACATACTAGCAAGCAATTTCTCTTACAAAAGGCAACAATTTCTGCACTGCAAGTTTTGAAGTGACTGGAGATACACTGTTGCCATGGAGACAGTGCGCATCATATGATTTGGTTGAAACACATCATGACCCACTTTAAATAAAAAGGAATATTCCTTCAACACTCGAGTGGAGATTTTTAATGATCACTTTATTGAAATAATCTAGAAAAATAACCAGACACCTTTACAGAAACACAGTTCTGCATCATTTAAGTGACACATACAGTTCAGCACTTACAAACAAAAGACTCAATATGGTTTTCAAAATGAAGGCATTTTAAATGTACAAAATGAAAACAAATCAGAATCACAAAGTATTTTCTAAAGGAAGAACAAACAAAAATGCTGTAAAATGTGAAAAAATGCACAGAGGCTTCAGAGATTCATCTCCTAGGCCCTCCCCGGCCACGCCCACTTCCTCGGCCACGACCCCGCCCTCTTCCTCGGCCACGTGCAGCCACTGTAAGAAAGTTAATAATTAACACTTACTTCATAAACACATCATCATAGTAGTTTTGAACACCAGTTAAAGGATTCACTGCTTTTTAACATTGAAAGCAATACACGATCAGTGCATTCAGTGTAGCTTGTCCATCACTAAATCACCATAACAACAGCACTCACCAGCCTCTCTCTTCTTTGACTTGACCTTGGGTTCGATGTCAACCAGCAGTGTGTCCAGAGGAAGACTGTCGGGCAGGATGTAATAGCGGATGTTGTTGCCACGGATACTGAGGGACTCAAGTTGAGTCGGCTCCCTGTTTTTGAGCGTCATCTTCACAGCTTTGAGGTGAGTGTTCATACTGACGTCCACACCTGACATTTATACAAATTAATTAAATGTATTCACCAATTAATTCAATAATTATTTATAAATAGACACTTGAATCAGATGCATTGCCAACAGTAAAACCCACCGGGACAGTTTAGTCTCACAAATGGAAAATA
This sequence comes from Xyrauchen texanus, assembly GCF_025860055.1. Classification (NCBI taxonomy): domain Eukaryota; kingdom Metazoa; phylum Chordata; class Actinopteri; order Cypriniformes; family Catostomidae; genus Xyrauchen; species Xyrauchen texanus. The sequence continues at coordinate 7,206,935 of NC_068285.1, forward strand.
AGAATTACCAGTAATCGTGCCGTGGACCTGTGTGCCATTCTTCAGTTCAATAGTCACTGTTTCATGACTCAATTTCATCAAAAACCTGCAGGATGAAGACACAAAGAGACAATGTAACCACTTGGAAATGAACAACATGCATAAGTTTGGTTTAAACTATTTGAACCCTTGTGCAATCTTCAGGACATTTTTATTTATTTTTTTCAATCATTTGGCTGTTAATGCCAGCGGCATAAATTTTGCCAAAGGTGTGTATTTTTGGTTGAATTTTGATATTTCAACCTCATTTCCTACAATACACTGAGTACACAAAATAGTTGCACTCGGGACCTTCAGGACAAACATTTCCCCATTAAAACAGCAACATTTGATTCCCAGTGCCATTAAAGCATAAATTCATGAATTATATGATATTATAATATATGCCTTCATTCCAAAAATCTGGCTTCAAAATTTAAATTGTTTATATTTTCCACCAGATGGCGCCATTTTTCTCATGTTTAGCCTATGGAGTAAATACATGATTTTCCCCCTATTTTCTGTTTGCTGTATTATAGAGCACTACAGGCCAATTCAATAAATGATGCAGTTAAAATTGTGTGGGTGTGTACGGATGTCAGAGTGTGTTTTGAATGTGTGTATATTGAGAAATTATTATTTCTCAAGGTGATAAATTGTATTTCATGGATGTGTATACGGGCCTAATTGCAGTTTGTAAAAAAAAAATCATGCACATGCAAACACTTTTGTAAAATGTTGTCAATAAATGTTCTTAATGCATTCAAGTCAGTTCTTGCACATTAATTATGAGATGGTATAATCTATAATTAAAATGCATGAGAAAGTGTAGTTACAAAACTTGGGCTAGTTCTGCACTGTCACTTATATGGTCCGATTCCTTCTTAACTCATCGGCATGTCATCGGCTTCCTCACTTGGGCCGATTGACTCGGTCGGAATCAGGGAGTGAGCAAACAGGCATCCGGTACGAGTACAGGCCTCAGATGCGGGCCAAAGGGATGGACTCCAGCAGGTGAGTTTCCAAACGGATCTGGCCCGAGTGTATTTTAAAGTTGAGATACACACTTGGTAAAGAAGTGGTAAAGAAACCACTCAACCGAAATACATTTGCTGAACAGCGACTTTTCTTAAAGAGAAGGTACAATTTTAACATGTTACACATAATGTAAACTCAATGTTAATACTTGTTTTTTATGCATAATTTGTAGTATTACATGAAATAAATGTTCATATGCGGTATTTATAGGGGCAATAATATATGATTAAATATTTTAACTTCAAACATTTCAAAATTTAAGCATTTAACAAATTAAAGGTTACTGCAACATCTACACATGGTTTTGGTGAAACTTGGCAAAGAGTTCAGTCAGTTCTAACTCATGTGAATGATGGGGTGCGTCCCATTCAGACTTTACCCTCCATTGTGAGAGCTTTGAAGGGCTCAAAGGTGTGTTGCTCAAAATAGTGGTAATTTGGTCATTTTATTGGAAATTCTGTTTGGAACGACCCAACAGCTGGTTACCATTATTATTCTCCCTTCAAAAAAGCCCAGTGAAGTCATCACCAAAAACTCCTAAACTACATGTTCATACTTCAACTGTCCAAACTTACACAGAATCATTTAATCTGCTTTTAGATGCCCTCTTCTTTCTTTCTTTCTTTCTTTCTTTGTCTTACTGTAAGACCTGTAAAACTTTCTACTTCAAGCATTTAAAAGTATTTTGGTTTTGTCAAACCAACATCACAGTTTGTCTCAACCAACTTTACGTATCCAGTTTAATCAGTTCTTTTTGTACCACACAAAATAAAAGATCAATATATTATTCCATCCAGTTAAGTCCAGTTATATTTTGTAATGCAGAAATGCAGTTATAGCAATGAATAGTATAATAAAAAGAAATATATTCGACAGCACTTCATACAGTCATACAAAGCATAAAGCTTAATCCTATAAAGCCTAAAACATTAAACAGTCAGACAATTATTTAAAACCTATTTAAACAAATTTTTCTACAGCATAATACAATTTTAAGTAAGCACATGCTGCTTCAGTTCAATAAATACTAATTTTGAAATATCAGTAATAATATAAACATTATTGTTCATTTTTCTTTAACAAAGATTTCATATCAAAAAGATGAGTATCACAATATGAATGAAGCCATTTAGGAAATTATATTACAAGGTCTTTTGCTGAGTTTTCAGCAAAGTTTTGATCATGTTGATGATGTAGAGCAGGTTTCAAATTTTCTAAAACATTTTTATGAAGATAAACTTTTTTTTATTAAGCTATCAGCTTTCCATTTTAAATTCGGTTTCATTTTGAAATAGGTTATATTATTATTATATTTTTTCAAAACATTTTAAACACGTTTGTCTTTCTTTTTAAAATATATTGTGAACACTACTTTGCAAACACATTTTTACCACATTTAAGCAATTGGGAAACTGTTAAAATTAGCCTTAACAGAATCCTCCACAGACAAAAACTAAATGAATTATGCTCAACAGCCCAATAACCAAAGAGCCAACACAATCAGACAGGGGCGGAGTGGCCGTCGGGACGATCGGGACTTTTCCCGGTCGGCCGGCCGGCCGATGAATTTTCGCGACCGGCCCACAGATTATCCAAAACGGCCGTCAGACATACGTGGCCAGAGCGGGAGTGCGCCGTTACAGAACTTTCATGGTCACAAATAAAAAATAAATGACAATATATTTTGTTTGTTTGTTCTTAAATTAATGTAGAATGGAAAAAAAGCCTCCTGGGAATGCGTTTATCCAATGAACCGATTGCAGGTCAAGTCTATTTACAGAAATATAGGGAGATAAATGAGCGCCCCCTTGTCTAATGGCAATATGGCATGACCCAAAGATAATGGAATGCGCCAAACAGAGAGAAAGCGAGCAAGTTAGAGGTAAAGTAAATTTTTTGACAGTCAGGATTAGCGTGGTTGATTGCTGTTTTAAAGTTACCCATGGAAGGCAAGAAGAGAAAGGAGAAAGGAGGGGCCGAAAAGGCCAGAAAGAAGAAGCGGATGCTGGAAGAGGATGCATCAAAGTGCTCAAAAATTACGGATTTATTCCGCCGAAATCAGGCTTCAACAAGTGCTGCAGGTGAATTGACAGAAAAACAGTTTGCGGGCCTCTAAATCATTGACGTTAGTGTTAGGCAAATGCCAATCGTAATAAAGGCTCCTTTGATATGGACTTTTATTCTGAAGCCGTAGCCATGGTAACAGTCCCGCAGTGAGCATTATAGTTAGTTGAGCTGCTGCTATCGGCTGTGTTTGTGTGATCTGAGCTGTTATCTGAAAAGATGTTTATTCCTGTTTGTTCGTGATGATTGATGCAGATGTAACATCCAGATGTTAGTAATTGACCTCAAAGTAAGTCTTTATACCATATTTGTGTTAACTGTAATCTGAACAGTGTTATATGATTCCGTGTCATATGTACATGCCCGGACATGCCCTGAAGCGATCGTTCTGTGTTCAATAGATAGCTAATAATGTTTAAAGTGTGATGATTCATTCTTTATTAATATGCAAATCATTGTTACTGGTTATTCATGATGTCTTGATGATACAATGTTAATTTGTTAATGTTTGTTGGAATGCTTTTCATGTTAGCTATGATGTTATTCATACATGGCAATTGTATGTTATTAACACCCACTAATCGCTTATGTTATCCAGTAAAATAACTTGTTTCTGTTTATTAGACTGTATATTTGGTACAGAAATGTCACTCAAGTGAATTAAGAATATTTTGGTTTCCTAATGTAATGATGAATGCCTGTTATTGTGTATTCAGTTGATTCATTGCCTTTATTGTATTTCTTGTTTTCAGACAAAACCATATCAAAACCATATCCTTATGTACATCACTGAATTTACATCTGTGGTCCATTCATCTACCATCAATACACAGTGATTAAGTTGAACATCTGTCTCCTCATCATTTGTGCTCTGACAGGCACCCAGGGGGGTTTACTCATCCTTTAGTCAATCAGACTAGTGGTTGGGAAACACCGTCAATCATGTCCTATCTGATCTTTCTCTGTCCTGGATGGAAAATATTATAATGCATTAACAGTGTATTGAAAGATTGGAACACATTCATTTTCTTCACACAGATAGTGCATTAAAAATTTTTCAATGTTAACATTGAAATTCATGTGCAGTGAGTGCAGCATAGCCAGACCTTTAAAAAAGAAAGTTGGTTTGGTTGGGAGGTGGGGGTGCATTGTATACCCCCTAACATGCAGCCTATATACTATCAGGGGAAAATGCAATTATCGTTATGCTGTAAAAAGTTTAATTTGTATGTGTGCCTGTTCTGTTTTTTCCACACAGTCTCAGAATTCAGTCAGACTCAGCCCAGCGATGATGCTGATGATCAGACAATGCTAGGAGAAGTCACGACTACAAGTACAGGTGTGCACACATTGCACAATGTTATAGGTACAACAGAGGATAGAATGCAGTGTAAAGACTAAACAAAATGTTCATTAGTGAAATAATATAGGGAAATGTAATGATTGCAACATATGGAGAATGAGACATTACATTGGAAAGACATGCTGTCTTAGTGTAACATAAGTGTGGATTATTCATATGCAACTCATTGGTAACACTTTACTTGAAGGGGTGTGCATAAGACTGACATGACACCTTCATAATCATGACATGAAACATGTCATGCATATGAAGGAGGTTTTATGCATGTTTATGACATCTGTCATTAAGGACACGTCCTCTCTGTGCCCCTGAGAGAAGGACACGTCCTCTCTGTGCCCCTGAGAGAAGGACACGTCCTCTCTGTGCCCCTGAGAGAAGGACACGTCCTCTCTGTGCCCCTGAGAGAAGGACACGTCCTCTCTGTGCCCCTGAGAGAAGGACACGTCCTCTCTGTGCCCCTGAGAGAAGGACACGTCCTCTGTGCCCCTGAGAGAAGGACACGTCCTCTGTGCCCCTGAGAGAAGGACACGTCCTCTGTGCCTCTGAGAGAAGGACACGTCCTCTGTGCCCCTGAGAGAAGGACACGTCCTCTCTGTGCCCCTGAGAGAAGGACACGTCCTCTGTGCCCCTGAGAGAAGGACACGTCCTCTGTGCCCCTGAGAGAAGGACACGTCCTCTGTGCCTCTGAGAGAAGGACACGTCCTCTGTGCCTCTGAGGTAAAGACACTACTCTCTGTGCCCCTGAGAGAAGGACACTTCCTCTGTGCCTCTGAGGTAAAGACACTACTCTCTGTGCCCCTAAGAGAAGGACAATTATCTCTGTATATAATCAGAGGTCTCTATAGTAGTTCACTATAAACCCAGGCTACTCAAAATCCCTGATAAATGGTTTGTGGAACTCTTTGTTACTATGTATATACTGTAATAGTTCTCTACAAACCTTATTCAAAGTGCCTGATTTTCCATTTATTTAATTACCTGTGTTATTAGGTTGGCATTGTCTACACTTCCATTTCTATATACTGCACTTACATATCTATAGTTCCTTACAAATGTATTGAAAGTGCCTGGTTTTCCAGTGGTTGATTGGCTTGTTGTATTGCATTAGCACTATCCTTAGTTCCTTTCGATGTGTATACAATGCTATTACTTTGATTTATACAAAAATATATGTTCATATTTAAGGCTGGAAATTATGAATGTATAGATTGATATGTATAGCAGTTGAATGGCCTGTTTAGGCCTGTATTGACAATGTCTATATGATGTTACATTTCAGCATCTGTTTATTAATAGAAAACCCATAAAAGCTTTAATCCTACACTTTTGTCAATAATGTGCATTTTTCTAGTGCCGTCTAGTGATCAGGTTTCATAGTTCCGTTAAATCCTTCCCAAATGCTTAGACTTGGCTGGCGTTAGAACAGATGGAGGAATTCAAGAAACATAGCATAATCTGGGTCTTCATCCAGATAAAAAGAATAGATTTAGTATTTTAAATTGACATACATTTTGTTTGTGTTATTGATATATGGGGGGGTTGGTGTTGCATTGGGCCGGTGGTGGGCCGGTGCGGTAAGAATTTTCCCGGTGGATTTTAGTGCCCCACTCCGCCCCTGCAATCAGACAAAGGAGATCAGCAGATGGACAGCTCTAATTTCTGATCACTGAACAGATAATCCTCGACGGTCAAATAACTAAAAACATGTTCATTAACAGCCACAGGCTACTAACATTATCTCAATTGAATAAGAGCTATTTTGGAGATTTTAGGCTACTTAAGCCAGTGTTTCTTTTTTCTTCCATGGCACACTTTTTACAACTAAAACATTCTGTGGCACGCCACCATTCCACATATAACCATAGTCCATATTTTACCTTTTCAAGAACTTGTCCATGTTTTCTGTCCATCTTAGTAGCGTGTTTATTTGTAATGTTTGAAATTTGACGCATGCAGTGCTTGTATTGGACTTTCTCAGGGTCGTAACAATTCTGTCATAATTTTTCACCCATGTTTTAATTGTCATATTTTAATAATACATTTAATAGCTTTAAGTTAATATTTTCATTTTTAATCATGAATTTACAGGACGAGCATACAGCAGATTATGCATTTATTTATTTATGAACAGAACAGATGAACAACAGAGACACAAAGCAGATGAATGTTTCAGCGGAGGCCACTAAAACACGACATATGAAAAACACAATATTACCAAAATACGATTAAAATATGAACATGTAAAACTGAACTGAACTGAACTCAATGGACAACTCAAACCTTCCTCCTGGTCCGCATCGATTTAACTGTGTGCTCGCCTGTGTGTAATCAAACGCATCACGGGAGACTGATGCTGAGGTGATTGTCTTTAGATTTTGGGTCTTTATCTCGGACAGACGACTTCTCGTGCCAGTTTTAATTTGTTCTGGAGGCTGAACCCAGCGTCAAGCGCCGCATCGCCCTCCACATGACAAGAGTTGCAGAAAGCATCACAGAGGGGCGATTTTACCAGTTTGCCCCGTAAAAAAAGTGGGAGGTGTGCACAATAAACATTGAAAACATGTATTTGGAAGAGAGGAAAAAGCTTGCAGTTGCTTTGATAGCAGAAAGTAATAAAAGGACTCGTTTATGTTTAGGTCGAAGCGTTTTCTTGGTGAATTTAAATGAGTTCAATAACTGGAGTCTCTGATATTCGTAAACGATAAGGTCATATTTAATGACAATTATGAGACATTCAATGTCTCTTCACAAATTTGGATAGTTTTTAAATATTTATTGTTGCTTAGTATCTCAAAGATATTATTGGTGAAGCAAAAACGTGTGTGTGAAAAACACTTTTGTGTGACGTCACTTCATAGACTTCAATGTATTCTGCAGCGCTGACGGGAGTCATGTGATGACCCTTTACTCGTATAAATATCACTCACTTTTGCACATTAATCATTTTGTACACGCTTATGCATAACGTGCACTTTAACACGCAAGCTAGCAGGACAGATGTGTACAGAAGTGAACCATTATATTCATTATATATTCTTGTATATGCTGTGGGGCCCAAATGTTCAAGGGTATAAAGCATTTGTTTTCAAAGATGATAGACTGCGAGACCTTACAGCCCAGAGTATTTCACTTTCCAAATGACCAGGATAAATATAAAATGAAACTACTCATGGTGTTAAATGATGGTCTGCTGTGATTAGATGAGTGGAAGGAGAAATAGTTCCTGTTACTATTTACTATCAAAGCTCGATTTCTCATTTCAAAGCTTATACGCATTATTTTTTAATTCAAAATAATCCATAAAATCTAGTATAAAAACACATTGGGTCGATTTTTATTTCTTTAAGATCGCAAAAATAATATATAAATAAATATAATAAGGAAATAAATAAAGGAATAAATATATTTGTTTTATCAATACAATTAGTTTTTAATTTATTCCTGAATTTATTATTGTATGACTTTTTTCCTTTTATTATTTTTTGTATTTATTTTTTACTTTATTTTTATTCTTTCATTTATGTATTTTTTATTTATGCATTCATTTGTTTCTATATTTATTTATTCCCACATGTATTTATTTCCATATTTAATATTCCCACATTTATTTTTGTATTAATTCTTCCATTTCTGTCTCTTGTATGATAATTATATGGGCTGGTCCTGCATTGGTTTATCGTAGATTGAAACGTGCTCGATTACTCTTGACTTGTTTTGATGTGATGTCAGGTCATAGGCAAATCTCCTTTAAACCAGCTAGAGTTGCCCAAATTAGCGATGAAGTCGATAACCACACATCAAATGAATGTGTTTTATTTCGAGTAGAGGTGCTTATTGATGTTTTAGGAGAGCTTTATGCCAGTATGAATGTCGAAGCACATCCTGGATTGTTAGACTCTCTGAAAAATGTTCACTGCATATTCAAAATCGGAGTCAGAGGGTGCTGAGGTGGGACATCTATCTTACTTCCGATAAATACTATTGAGCTCTCAAGCAATGATGCACTGAAGCTACACAAGGACTGCCTCCCTCATTTCCACGTTACACACAGAAAAGCAAAAATAAATACATGTATATATATAAATAAATATATAAATATGGAAATCAATATATGTGGTAATAAATATAAAATAAATGAACACATAAATAAAAAAAATAAAAACAATGCAAAATAAAAGTTACTTTTAAATAAATGTAAAAGTTAAACTAATTTTATTTGTTTTATCAAGACATTTATTCTTTATTTTCGTATTATATTGTTACGTCCAAGGACGTATATTTTTTTTGTGAAGTACATGGTACTGTGGTCTGTGTGTGCTTTCTTTGTTGTTTGGTTTCTCCTGCTCTCTTTTGGCTCCTCCCACTTTGTCACTCTCGCAGGTAGCTGATTACGTCTCCATCTGAACCTGCTTATCATCCAGGAGGGACACAGCATAAAAGCCAGCAGAACTATCATTCAGACAGAACCTTCCTCCAGAGCATGGTCTGTGTCCTGCCTGGCCCAGTTGGTGAAAGCTGTTGTGTTCCTTGTTGTGGACCTGTGCAACACTGTGTCTCTTTCTGTTGTTTTGGCTAGAGAACTGTTGCTTTGCTGCCTATTGTTAACCACTGGAGCCATGCACTGTTGCTTCTTTGTGAGTCATCCCATTCCATACCCTTTTGCTTTATCTTTTAAGCTGTTATTTATCTGATTATTTGTTTTGTTTATCGTCTGGGAACTGTAGGGAGGTGGGTGCCATTTTAATTTTGCTATCCCCCGTTTTCTCCTGGTTTTCTGGTCAGGTAGGGAGAGAGTGTACATTTCTGTTATTTATTTGTATTTTCTTTAAGAGGTTTAGTAAGAAATTGACTCTCCCAGGTAGATTAAACTTTTGTTTGTTATTTTGGCATTGCCCCCTCCTGAAGTTTGTTTCCTTCCCAATTTATTCTCTAAGTGAATTGTTGTTAACTTTTTGAATAAAATTGTTGAAAAGAACTTCGTTGTTGTGGTGCTGTGGCAGGGCCCTGACTATAGCTCTTTAAAATCTTAAACTTTGTTACATTCTGACCCCTAGACATTCTTAGGACGTAACATATTTGGGGGCTCATCCGGGATTTGAATTCCATTATTTTGTGGAGTTAAGAGTTGTCCTCTACAAAGTTATTTGTTTTTGAACTTACTCTTTGGGGTGAGGGAGACTGCATGCATCAAAATGGATTTTGATCTATTGGCATTTACACTTGCTCCAACTACGGAAGATTTTAAGCGTGTTAATAGTGGATTTCTTTAATGTTACTGTGTCCAGAGATGCTGCCAAGCAAGTGATTAAGAAGGAACTGTATAATGGGTTGGTGAGTACAGGCATTTTACCTGCGGAATCACCACTTGATGTGTTAGATCAGAAGGTAGTAGAGGGAGAAACTTTAGCTTCAGTTTTACCCCTTCCCGCTGAATCTCGATTAGATCCGATGACGGCAGTTAAGTTAAAAGAGCTTGACTTGGAGCTTAAAAGACAAGAGCACAATATTAAAGTAGTACAACTCCGTACTGTTGAGGTAGAAGCACAGCGTGACATTAAGCTAAAAACTCTTGAATTAGAAGCTGAGGTTTTGCGCAGGAAGCCTGTTCCCCTTCCACGCTTGAGAGCTCCCTCCTCACCAACGTTTGAGAGTTCACCTTCACGATCCAACGCAGTCAGCGACGATCAAGTAGGCAATACCCAGCCGAACTTTGATGTTGTGAGGTATGTAAAGCTGGTACCACCTTTTAGAGAAGCTGAGGTAGATTGTTACTTCACCACTTTTGAACGCATTGCTGCAAAGTTAGGATGGCCAAAAGACATGTGGGGGCTCCTTCTGCAGTGCAATTTCGTAGGTAAGGCACAGGAAGTCTGTTCTTCGCTTCCGATTGAGCAATCTCTCGATTACGAGATTGTAAAAGCAGCAGTATTGAGAGCGTATGAATTGGTTCCTGAAGCCTACCGTCAGCGCTTCCGACACCTAGTGAAGACAGCCAAACAAACATATGTAGAGTTTGCGAGAGAGAAAAAAACACTCTTTGAGAAGTGGTGCCTCTCCAATAAAGTCACCAGTTTTGAGCAGTTGCAAGAACTTATCTTGTTGGAAGAGTTTAAAAATTGTGTCCCTGAACTGGTAGTTGTTCATCTGAATGAACAGAAGGTAAACACGCTCTCTGAAGCTGCTGTGATAGCAGACGAGTTTGTGCTCACCCATAAGACGGTATTTCCATCTTCACGTCAGCCCAAACGTCAGTTTTTTAATACTGAGCAGGTGGAGAAGGAAATCTCCCATGCTGTGAGGGAGATGGCAGATAAGGGTCGTAAAGCTGATGTAAAACCTTCCAGTAACAAACGTTCTTGTTTCTACTGTTTGGATCCAGGCCACTTGATTAATGATTGTAAGGCGTGGAAACAGAAAAGTGCTGCTGGGAAATCCAAAAGTGTAGCTTTTGCTCAGACTGTTTCAAACCCTAAAAATTGTTGGATGCCGGTTCATGGTACTGGGTATGAACCCTTTCTCTTTAGTGGTTCCGTTTCTCTTTGTACTGACACTCTGGGAAAGTCTATCTCAATTCTGAGGGATACAGGTGCAACACAGTCATTTATTTTAGCAGATGTTTTGCCATTTTCTGCCAAAACGTATTCTGGTACTGATGTGTTGGTGCGTGGAATTGAGTTAGGATGTGTGAGAGTGCCAGTGCATATGGTTTATCTTAAATCTGATCTAGTTACAGGTGTGGTTCCTCTTGGTGTGCGAACTGAGCTGCCTGTGGATGGTGTAAGCCTTATATTGGGGAATGACTTGGCAGGTGGTAAGGTTTTCCCCTCTCCAGTTGTTGTTGATACGCCAGAGATATTGTCTGAATCTGATATTGCTGTTTGTTTTCCTTCTGTATTTCCTGCTTGTGCAGTAACTCGTGCTCAGGCACGGAAGTGGGAAGGTACAGTGAATCTCGCTGACTCCTTTTTGAATCCAGTAAAAAGTCCTCTGGAGTGTACTCTATCTGTTAAACCACAGTTGGTTCCTAGTGGTTCTATGAACTCAGACTTAGAAGCATCAGCTCTGAAATTTGAAAGAGAACACTTAATTGCTGCTCAAAAGTCTGACCAATCTCTAACCCCCTGCATTGTCGCTGCTGGTCAGTTAGAGGACTCGTACGATGCTAGAATAGCTTTTATTTGGGAAGATGACGTCCTAATGCGTCGCTGGAAGCCACAGAAGGTTGGGGATGCTTTAAATGTCTATCAAGTTGTCTTGCCTTCTGATTATCGTTCTCCGGTATTGCAGCTTGCTCATGAGCATCCACTCTCTGGCCATCTCGGCGTTAATAAAACCTACAAGCGCATTCTACGGTACTTTTTTTGGCCAGGATTGAAGTCTAGTGTTTCCAAATTTTGCAAGAGTTGCCATGTCTGCCAACTTGCGGGTAAGCCGAACCAGACTTTACCTCCTGCTCCCCTCCATCCGATTCCAATAGTGGGTGAGCCGTTTGAACGGTTGATTTTGGATTGTGTTGGGCCGTTACCAAAATCAAAATCAGGGCATCAATATATTTTGACTTTGATGTGTGCTGCAACTCGGTTCCCAGAAGCTGTTCCGCTCCGTACTCTCAAAGCTAAGGCAGTGGTGAAGGAGATTACCTAAAATTATCCAGACCGATCAAGGTACTAACTTCACTTCTAAAGTGTTCGCTCAAGTATTAAAGGAGTTAGGGGTTGATCATAAACTCTCCAGCGCATACCATCCAGAGTCCCAGGGTGCGCTGGAACGTTTTCACCAAACCCTAAAATCAATGCTACGTGCATATTGTCTTAGTACTGGCAAAGATTGGGTTGAGGGTTTGCCGTTGTTAATGTTCGCAGCTAGAGAAACTGTGCAGGAGTCGTTGGGTTTCAGCCCTGCAGAACTTGTTTTTGGACACACTGTTCGTGGGCCCTTGAAACTGCTAAGTGAGCAGTTATTATCAAAAAAAACAGTGTCGAGTAATGTATTAGACTACGTGAGTGACTTTCGTGAACGCCTTCATAAGGTCTGTGATATAGCCAAAGCTCATCTGGTATCTGCACAATCCAAGATGAAATTGCGTTATGACAAGAGATGTGTAAAGCGCAATTTTCAACCCAACGATTTAGTTTTGGTTTTGCTTCCGGTCCCAGGGACAGCATTACATGCTAAATTCACAGGTCCTTATGCTGTTGAGAAGAAACTTTCTGACACTGATTATGTAATCTCAACGCCAGATCGTAGAAGGAAAAAGTCGAGTATGTCATGTGAACATGTTGAAGGCTTATGTCACAAGTGAAGCCTCAAATGAAACCCCTGTCTCTGATGTGGTGTCTGCGGCTATTTCTACAGTGTTGCCTGCTGCATATTGTCCATCAGAGGATAATCTGATTGCAAATGAAGACCAAATGTCTTGTACACGTCTAGACAATTCTGTAGTACGGAGTAATTTAGACTCGTATCTTGCTCACTTGCCTCCGAACCAACGCACAGATATAGTGGAGTTAATTAATGGGTATCCCATCTTGTTTTCTGATGTTCCCAGTCAGACTGCTGTTCTCTCACACGACATTGACATAGGTGACTCTGTGCCCATTAAACAACATCCTTACCGTGTTAATCCACATAAACGTGAAGTAATGAAATCAGAGGTTGAATATTTGTTGCAACATGGTTTTGCTACCCCCAGCCAAAGCCCCTGGAGTTCACCATGTTTGCTGGTTCCTAAATCTGACTCGTCCTTTCGCTTTTGCACTGACTACCGCAAAGTTAATAACGTCACCAAGCCAGACTCTTTTCCTCTACCTCGAATAGAAGACTGTATTGACAGAATTGGTTCTGCACGTTATGTCACCAAGTTGGACCTGTTAAAAGGATACTGGCAAGTGCCACTCACGCCTCGAGCCTCAAAAATCTCTGCTTTTGTTACCCCTGACAACTTCCTACAATATTCCGTTATGGCGTTCGGAATGCGAAATGCGCCTGCGACCTTCCAACGCTTAATGCAGCACGTGTTGTCAGGAGTGACCAACTGTGAGGCCTACTTGGATGATGTGGTGATCTATTCAGCTAGTTGGGAAAGCCATCTGAATAGTCTTAACCAAGTTTTCGGTAGGTTGTCTAATGCGTCATTGACGTTAAACTTGGTGAAATGTGAGTTTGCGAAGGCTGTAGTTACCTACTTGGGTAAAAAGGTGGGCCAAGGACAAGTAAGGCCAGTTGAAGAAAAAGTTGCTGCCATACTGAATTTTCCCATTCCTAGTCACAAAAAAGAACTGAGACGATTTCTGGGTATGACTGGTTACTACAGGAGCTTCTGTAAGAACTTTGCTTCTGTGGTTGCCCCGTTGACAGATCTCCTGAGTACCTCCAGAAAATTTGTGTGGAGTCATGTTTGTAACAATGCCTTTAATGCTGCAAAAGACCTGTTATGCCATGCCCCCGTCCTTGCTGCTCCATGTTTTACTCTGCCCTTCAAGTTGCAGGTGGATGCGAGTTCTGCAGGGGCAGGTGCTGTTTTGCTACAAGAAGACTCAGCCGGTGTAGAGCATCCTGTGTGTTACTTCTCCAAGAAGTTTACCAAATGTCAACAGAAGTACAGTACTATTGAGAAAGAGGCTTTAGCCTTACTCTTAGCATTACAACACTTCGAAGTTTACTTGGGTGGTAATTGTAATCCGGTGGTGGTTTACACTGATCACAACCCCTTAGTATTCCTTGGGAGAATGTGTAACTCAAACCAACGTCTAATGCGCTGGTCTTTAATCATTCAAGAATACAACCTTGACATTCAACATCTGAAAGGTTCAGAAAATATTGTAGCCGATGCACTTTCCAGAGTATATAGTGTGGATGACTAGGATGATGTGAATAACAAGTATGAAACTGTTATTGGAAATGACTAATTCATGAGTTTACAAACATTTCTTTGAGGGTATTGTTTGTAACTTATGGGTGGGGGTGTTACGTCCAAGGACGTATATTTTTTTTGTGAAGTACATGGTACTGTGGTCTGTGTGTGCTTTCTTTGTTGTTTGGTTTCTCCTGCTCTCTTTTGGCTCCTCCCACTTTGTCACTCTCGCAGGTAGCTGATTACGTCTCCAGCTGAACCTGCTTATCATCCAGGAGGGACACAGCATAAAAGCCAGCAGAACTATCATTCAGAGAGAACCTTCCTCCAGAGCATGGTCTGTGTCCTGCCCGGCCCAGTTGGTGAAAGCTGTTGTGTTCCTTGTTGTGGACCTGTGCAACACTGTGTCTCTTTCTGTTGTTTTGGCTAGAGAACTGTTGCTTGCTGCCTATTGTTAACCACTGAGCCATGCACTGTTGCTTCTTTGTGAGTCATCCCATTCCATACCCTTTTGCTTTATCTTTTAAGCTGTTATTTATCTGATTATTTGTTTTTGTTTATCGTCTGGGAACTGTAGGGAGGTGGGTGCCATTTTAATTTTGCTATCCCCCGTTTTCTCCTGGTTTTCTGGTCAGGTAGGGAGAGAGTGTACATTTCTGTTATTTATTTGTATTTTCTTTAAGAGGTTTAGTAAGAAATTGACTCTCCCAGGTAGATTAAACTTTTGTTTGTTATTTTGGCATTGCCCCTCCTGAAGTCTTTGTTTCCTTCCCAATTTATTCTCTAAGTGAATTGTTGTTAACTTTTGAATAAAATTGTTGAAAAGAACTTCGTTGTTGTGGTGCTGTGGCAGGGCCCTGACTATAGCTCTTTAAAATCTTAAACTTTGTTACGTTCTGACCCCTAGACATTCTTAGGACGTAACAATATTCATTTATTATTTTTGCAGGTTTGGGCCTCCATATCGCAGAAGTATAACCAAGAGAAAAACATACACGTGTGTGTATATACAAAAAACACTTATATTTAAGATGCAAAAAACACTTATATTTAAGATACATTCCCTTAAAGCAAGTCTAAATATCTTATATATTGTTTCTCAAGTAAACGTATCTTATTTTAAGGATTTTTAGACAATTTTAAATGGAAAACAAGACAAAAACACTTGACTATAGTTTTTTTTTTTTACTGAATTAAACGTATTATTTAACACGTTTAACACAAACTTTAAGTCTGGCACACGTGGAATAATCGGTTAAGAACTAAAGATTGTTGCAATTATCGCAGAATAAGTTCTAATAATCGTTAGATTAATCGACTATCAAAATAATCATTATGTGTAGCCCTATATGCACTATACAAACTTCCCTTGCTTAACCCACTATTCCTACACTGCAACAAGTACTGGGAAAGGTAAACATGTAGAGATATTAATATTCATAATATGTGGTGGACAACACCGTTTTTGGATGAAGGGATGGCTATGGCTCAGTTAGTAGAGCGGGTCGGTCATTAATCGCAGGGTTGGTGGTTTGATTCCCGGCCCACACGACTCCACATGCCGAAGTGTCCTTGGGCAAGACACTGAACCCCAAGTTGCTCCCAATGGCAGGCTAGTGGTGAATGTGTCAGTGTAAAGCGCTTTGAATACTGTTAAGGTTAAAAAAGGCACTATATAGTGCAGACCATTTTCCAAAATAAGTTTCCTGGGTTTTCAAGTTTCTATTTGCGTTGAAGTTGTTAAATTAAGTTTCGTTTGCAGATCTTCAGTATATTAAATGTTTTTCTGCATGGGTTCAATTCGATGTACATCTTCACAGTCCAACAAATACAAACTGCATTTTTTCACCAGCAGATCTTCATTTATTATGAATACTGAAAGTTTTTAATCTCACTGACTTCCATTATATGGACAAACACATCAGATATCCATCAAAAATCTTTGGGTTCCCCTGAAGAAAGTGAAATGAGTTTGACATGACATAAGACTGCATGTGATGCTGTACTAGCAGCCACACATGGAAGAAACTCAAGGTGGTAACTCATTTCACATTACATAACACAAAATTATGGTGGACACACCGATTTTAGTTTTAAACCCGTTTTATTAGTCATTTGACTTCAGTCATCTATTTGGGTGCACACATTTAGTTAACTGTCAATTTGGCTAATTTCAGGTTCATTATTTTTAAGTTGCATTCGGTGAAATGAACACTTTTCTTTTACTTGAGTTACCAGTTCTTGGGAGTTGCTGCTGGGTGTCTCTGGCTGGCTGACAAAAGAACTGCCAACTAAATCCAAGCTGTTTAAGTAGGGGATGGATAATTGGACTGCACCATGTTCTCCAATATCATGGGGGTGGCAGAGTTATCTATTTTGTTGTTATAATTATTTGATTGATTATCCTTAGTTTATATTAGGTAGCATTGTCTTAACAGGGTTTGTAGTTATGGTGGTTTGTTTATATATTATGTGTTTGTCTACCCCCCTTTTGTGTCAGAATGGCCTGATCAGTCACTATATAAGTTTCCCCCATGTCACAGTTTAGAGGGTCTGTTTTGTTCCTGTTTTTTTTTATTTATTTATTTTTTATAAATATAACTAGATTTTTTTTTTGTTTAGTAAATAAAAGCCTATATATTTGGAGATAGATTTTCGGACTCCTCATGCCTGCCAGCTTGGTCCCTCACACTGCATAAATGATGAGAGAATTATCATGTTTGGTCTGATAACAACACGTGTAAGTTGGTTTGTAATAAAGAGTCACATTTTAAGTATAATATTGTTGAAATATGTAGCAGGGTTTGCAGCTGTTGAAAATAGTCTCATCATGAATCTTAAATGTAAACTAGCCATACATGTTGCTTATCTTCTGTTACAATTATTTATATATATAATATATATATATATATATTATATATAATATATATATATATTATATGGGGTCATTTAAATTAGAGTCCTGGCAGCTCTACAACTATAACTGAAAGAAGAGTCAGAGGTTTTCAAGGTAAATAAAAGGTAGGAGACACATTTGGATGACATAATTTATATTTATATAGCATCATTTCAACATATCCACCGACATTCAAAATGATCTCGTCATTTACTCACCCTCATGCCATCCCAGATGTGTGTGACTTTCTTTCTTCTGCTGAACTCAAATGAAGATGTTTAGAAGAATATTTCAACTCTGTGGGTCCTCTCAATGCAAGTGAATGGTGACCAGAATTATGAAAGTACAAAAAATCCTTGAACATGAGTTGGGGACATTTGTTAACTTGGGTCAGTGCACTGACTTTTGGGCTACTTTATGCCCTTCACATCAGCGGCCCAAAGAAGCTGACACGTTTTCTTTATTTTTGTGATGTCATACAGTAAATGGTGTTGCATCTTTATGGTGGCAATGTCTGGCCAAGTTGAAAATATCTTTTGAATGAATAGTTTAATTTATAAATACAAACTGTTTCTGGTATTTTTATTACAGTATTAGTTCAGAGAGTTTTCTGCATATATTTCTGCAGTCTGTTAAAATGCATCTTAAATTGTTTATTTAGATTTACTTAGTCACTGCTTGTTTTTGTTTATCATCATGATTTTGTTACTATTTTTGTATTTGAGAATGTATTGTGTTTCTATGCAAGCATGAATGTCTATGTGAGATTGTAAATTTGTAAATGACAATAAACCTTCGACATTCAGCAGTTGTCTGTTATTTCTTCAGGTCATTTTATTTAAAGTTAATTGAAAATAAATGAACAGAAATAATAGCACTTACAATTGAGCTGAATGAGCTTAAATTGCATAGTTGTGTAAACGGACTCATAGGGTTAAATAAAATTGAATATATTAGCTGGTGTTTCACAGTATTTTAAGAAACATTTTTGAAAGGAAGCTCATTCATTTGGTCAAAGCAGCTTCATTTATTTTAGGTGAAGTTGCTTCAAATTTCTAGTGGAATTTGCTTAAAATGTGGAATGCAGAAATGATGCACAATATTTTTAAGCAAATCCAGCACATTATTTTTTTCAGTGACGTCAATGAAACCTTGCTGTATCAAACCCTCTGAATATTCTCACTCTGAAACTTATTCATGAAAACATATTTGATATTATATCCAATTAAAAATCTAAACTGATTTGTTAAGTAAATTGACAAAAACCTAAAACATGATCACGATGAAACATTAAAAACTGAATTTGACCTAAACAAAAGTGCTTTTCGGTCCTAAACAGAACTACAACACTTGCAAATGACTTCTCAATTAAACAATGAAAGAATGATTCTGTCTAATTATAGACTAAATGTCCATGATCTGGAGATAGAGCGAGGAAGACATCACCGATCCTTGTTACTGAGAGAGCAGAGGATATACAGACAGTGTGATACAAACCAAATAGAAGATGAGAAACACTTCCTGTTTATCTACCCATAGTTTGAAACATTTCATCTTTCATTACATAAACTGTCTGATACAGAGAAACTCACACGTGTACTTGGAGAAGATCACAATACAGCCACACTAGCGCTAAATATGTGTCTGCTATTCACAATACACGAAATTAAGTCTTCTTTCCCCCATGTAATATTAGTATTTACATGTTTTACTCTTCTTTTTTCACTATTACTTATTGTATTATTGCATCTTTATAACAGCAGTACTGTTATAAAACTGTCATGCCAATAAAACTGAACTGAAATTAAGAGAGAAACTGAGACAGATCACGTTTGAGATTATCCATGTTTGCTGCGGCTCTTGTCAGCAGTAACCGATTCAAATTGCAAAGATGTAAGTTTATGTATATTTCTCAGCAACAGCATGGTAGTGTCACTTTTCCCTTGCTTAATAATGGAAAGTAAATACATTTACATTTATGCATTTGGCCGACACTTTTATCCAAAGCGATTTACAGAGCCCGTATTATAGGGACAATTCATCCAGAGCAACGTGGAGTTAAGTGTCTTGCTCAAGGACACAATGGTGGTGGCTGTGGGGATCGAACCAGCAACCTTCTGATTAACAGTTATGTGCTTTATCCCACTACGCCACCACCACTTACATGTATAGTACAATATAGTGTAACATAGTATAATATAGTATCTACAGTCAGGTCCATAAATATTGGGACATCGACACAATTCTAATATTTTTGGCTCTATACACCACCACAATGGATTTGAAATGAATCGAACAAGATGTGCTTTAACTGCAGACTTTCCAGAGTTTGTATATGTGCCTCCCACTTTTTAAGGGACCAAAAGTAATGGGACAATTGGCTGCTCAGCTGTTCCATGGCCAGGTGTGTGTTATTCCCTCATTATCCCATTTACAAGGAGCAGATAAAAGGTCCAGAGTTCATTTTAAGTGTGCTATTTGCATTTGGAATCTGTTGCTGTCAACTCTCAATATGAGATCCAAAGAGCTGTCACTATCAGTGAAGCAAGCCATCATTAGGCTGAACAATCAAAACAAACCCATCAGAGAGATAGCAAAAACATTAGGTGTGGCCAAATCAACTGTTTGGAACATTCTTAAAAAGAAAGAACGCACCGGTGAGCTCAGCAACACCAAAAGACCCGGAAGACCACGGAAAACAACAGTGGTGGATGACCGAAGAATTCTTTCCCTGGTGAAGAAAACACCCTTCACAACAGTTGGCCAGATCAAGAACACTCTCCAGGAGGTAGGTGTATGTGTGTCAAAGTCAACAATCAAGAGAAGACTTCACCAGAGTGAATACAGAGGGTTCACCACAAGATGTAAACCATTGGTGAGCCTCAAAAACAGGAAGGCCAGATTAGAGTTTGCCAAACAACATCTAAAAAAGCCTTCACAGTTCTGGAACAACATCCTATGGACAGATGAGACAAAGATCAACTTGTACCAGAGTGATGGGAAGAGAAGAGTATGGAGAGGGAAAGGAACTGCTCATGATCCAAAGCATACCACATCATCAGTGAAGCATGGTGCTGGTAGTGTCATGGCGTGGGCATGTATGGCTGCCAATGGAACTGGTTCTCTTGTATTTATTGATGATGTGACTGCTGACAAAAGCAGCAGGATGAATTCTGAAGTGTTTCGGGCAATATTATCTGCTCATATTCAGCCAAATGCTTCAGAACTCATTGGACGGTGCTTCACAGTACAGATGGACAATGACCCGAAGCATACTGCGAAAGCAACCAAAGAGTTTTTAAGGGAAAGAGGTGGAATGTTATGCAATGGCCAAGTCAATCACCTGACCTGAATCCGATTGAGCATGCATTTCACTTGCTGAAGACAAAACTGAAGGGAAAATGCCCCAAGAACAAGCAGGAACTGAAGACAGTTGCAGTAGAGGCCTGGCAGAGCATCACCAGGGATGAAACCCAGTGTCTGGTGATGTCTGTGTGTTCCAGACTTCAGGCTGTAATTGACTGCAAAGGATTTGCAACCAAGTATTAAAAAGTGAAAGTTTGATTTATGATTGTTAATCTGTCCCATTACTTTTGGTCCCTTGAAAAGTGGGAGGCACATATACAAACTGTTGTAATTCCTACACCGTTCACCTGATTTGGATGTAAATACCCTCAAATTAAAGCTGAAAGTCTGCAGTTAAAGCACATCTTGTTCGTTTCATTTCAAATCCATTGTGGTGGTGTATAGAGCCAAAAAGATTAGAATTGTGTCGATGTCCCAATATTTATGGACCTGACTGTATGTATAAGCCATCAAAATACATGATGAATACATCAACTCATATGAGGTATAATATTTTTTACTTTATTATATTAATATTTATACTTTAATTATATGTAAAATCAACTATATGAACTCTTGTCTCATTTCTGTTAAAGTCAACTCCATGTGAAGAGATCAGACTCAAAGGAGCCCAGCTGTGTGTCCATGAAGAGTGACCAGTCTATGGATAAGCCATTAATATTTAAGGATAAACACACATCATCTGACCTAAGGTACAACAATTTGTGTAGACAGACAGACAGATAGATATTTTTTATCTATATATAAAATCAAATATATTAAGTGGTCTGAGGTACAATATTTTTGTCAAGATATGCTGTTAGTATTATAATATATTTACATTATAATAGCCTGCACTTTTCATGTATATGATTAATTCCTGAGATAGATGCTCATCTGCATATATAATTTGTCGGCAAGTGTGTTGAAAAACAGAAAACTGCCGATTTCCACAGAATTGTTGCCAATAGGGCTGTGACATAATATCTATATGACGATACATCGATGTGTGTATCGATGCAGCTGCATCCTTATCAATATTATGCAGCACTTAGAAATTTGAATAATCACATCTATTATGCAGCACAAGCTGGCTTTCCATCACCTGCACAGTAGTAGACCAGCACATTTAAGGATGAGACTCTTGCAATCCCTGGCAAAACTAAATATATATATATATATGTGTGTATGTGCATTTTTGGATTTTTTCCTAAACCCGCAGTTGGATACGACATGACTTATGCAATATCTAAATATTGCAAAACTGAACTACTGCACGTGGGAGCGGCATTAAATTAGAAAACATACATGTAACATTAGACATTACATTTCAATTTCAAATTTACAAATGTTTTATATATAATTGTTCTATAGTCTATAAAGTATTTAACACAATTACATCAGAAGTAACTGTAATCAAATTACTGAAAATATTTTAATTCATTATATTACTTTTTTCAATGAAAAGGTAATTTAATTACAGTAATGAATTACTTAGTAAAATCCCATTTTACTTAGTAATTCATTACACCAAACACTGATAGAGAATACAAAAGATTACAGCCCAAATATTACAGACATTGCAACTCTGTTAATCATATTTCTATACATTATTCTACAGTATTACATCATAGCGAATTATATTAGTTCACACACACACAAAGACAAAGACAAAGATCCCCCATTTAGCTTTAACAGACTGTAGGGGCAAGTGCTGTTAGCGAGCACCTATGAAGGCCACACACACACACACACACACACACACACACACACATACACACACACACACTTGTTTATTTTTGTAGTTCAGTTTAGTGACACTAGTGATGCAGAAATAACACACTTTAGCTGAAGTTTCTTACCTGAAGTAAATGTTTCATCAGCTGTTCAGATATCCTCAAGTGTTGCGTTGTAAAATCAAGACACACCGCAGTCAGAGATCTCTCATATACAGCATTTAACTGTATTTACGAAGAACGGTACATTACTAAACAAAATAAAAAAAGAATCAGAGATCCAGTCACAAACACTTGATTGCAGTTCTGTTGATATCTTTGTGTCTGACACTGAAATTACTGAGAAATAATGTGATTGAGATACTGAAGAGATCCATGTGTGTAAGAGAAAATGATTTAATATGAATGATGAGGAGATATTCACCTGTTTACTCAATTCAATCTAGTTCATCATAGTGTGATGTAGATATTTATGTTTATAAAATCATTGTGTGTCCAGTATTTTAATTAATAACTGAAAACTGTTTTATGACACATTCAGCATCTGTTATTCCTCACAACCCTTCAACTGTAACAGTATTTAATGAGTCAAATAAATGACACACAGATACACATCAGTACTGTCACAGTACTGCCGGTGCTGAATTTACACATCTCACACATTATCACTGCACATTTATAAGCTTTAAAGGGATAATTCAGCCAAAAGTGAACAGTTTATCATAATTTACTCATGTTACCTCATGTTGTAACAAACCCATTTGACTTCAAAACAAAATGAGATGTTTGGCCTCAGTCACTGAATATTTTCCCCCATTAATGAAAGTGAATGTTGACTAAAGTTGTTTGTGTTCCACTGAAGAAGAAAGTCATACAGGTTTAGAACCACATGAGGGTAATACAATTATGACAGATTAGTAATTTTGGCTCAAATATGCCTTTAAGAGCATGAAACACCTGCTGCACCTTTAAGTGATGTTTGTCTCTTTTCAGACTCCTCCTCCTCAGGTGACAGGTGAAAGTGAAACTAGTAAAACAGGATCCATTTTGTGACAAGAGCAGGAAATTAAACGAGGAGAGAAACAGAGAAAAATTGACAGTTTTTGTTCCACTGAATGGTCTGAAACAATCAATAAATTCATTGTGAAGTATTTTGTAGGTGATAAAGAGGAAGTGAACATCAACAGTTCTTGACAGGTGAGTACTGAACTGCTGCTAAACAAACCAAAACTCACAAGACAACAATAATAAACCTTTCAAACTATCAGCTACAGTAAGACATCTAACAGATATCTAAGTATTAATCACAGCAGAACAAACAGATACTGAGACTTTTGCTCTTTTATCTTTTATCTTTTATCTCTACTTACAGGCACTTTTCCCACTACATTTAAGCAGGCTCGAGTAACCCCACTGCTGAAAAAACCTGCACTTAACCCCACACAGATAGAACACTACAGACCAGTCTCTCTCATCCCATTCATGGCAAAAACACTTGAAAGGGCAGTTTTCGATCAGATCTCTGCCTATCTCTCACAGAACAAGCTGCTGGATGACAATCAGTCGGGCTTCAAAAGTGGACACTCCACTGAGACTGCCCTGCTGTCTGTCATCGAGTCGCTGAGACAGGCGAAAGCTGAATCGAGATCATCCGTTCTGATTTTGCTGGACCTTTCTGCTGCCTTTGACACAGTCAACCATCAGATCCTTCTCTCTACCCTCTCTAAACTGGGTATCACTGGAACTGTGCTTGACTGGTTCAACTCGTATCTCTCAGAAAGGTCCTTTGAGGTAGCATGGAGAGGGGAATTATCCAAGCCACACCAGTTACTTACTGGGGTACCTCAGGGATCAGTGCTTGGGCCACTTCTCTTCTCCATATACACATCACTGGGACCCATCATCCAGTCACATGGTTTCTCTTACCACTGTTACGCTGATGACACGCAACTCTACTTGTCTTTCCAGCCCAACGACACCACAGTGACCGCTCGAATCGCTGCCTGTCTGGCAGACATCTCGGCCTGGATGAAGGAACACCACCTTCAACTCAACCCAGCCAAGACCGAACTCCTTGTCTTTCCAGCCAACCCTGCTGTTAAACACAACATCACCGTACAGCTGGGTCCAACTACAGTTTCGCCTTCCAAAACGGTCAGAAATCTAGGGGTAACCATTGATGATGCGCTAAATTTCACAGACCACATTTCAAAAACCGCAAGATCATGTAGATTTACACTCTACAATATCAGGAAGATAAGACCCTTCCTCTCTGTACATGCCACACAACTGCTCGTTCAGTCCCTTGTCATAACTAGACTGGACTACTGTAACGCTCTCATTGCAGGCCTTCCTGCATGTGCTATTAGACCTCTCCAAATGATCCAGAATGCAGCAGCACGTCTGGTCTTTAATGAACCTAAGAGAGCACATGTTACACCACTCTTTGTCTCTCTCCACTGGCTGCCGGTTCATGCACGTATTCAATTCAAGGCCCTGATGCTGGCATATAAAACAGTCACTGGGTCTGCTCCAGCATACCTAAAAACATTTATGCAGAGCTACGTTCCCACCAGAAGCCTGCGGTCGGCTAAGGAACGTCGCCTTGTCGTACCAAAACAAAGAGGCACCAAAACACTTTCCCGGACTTTCAGTTTCATCATACCACGGTGGTGGAATGACCTTCCCAACTCAATCCGGAAGCTAACTCTCTCTATCTTCAAAAAACGGCTAAAAACACATCTTTTCCAAAAGCACTTAACCGGTCACTAAAAAAAAAAAAAAAAAATATATATATATTTACATTTCTTGTTGCACTTAAATCTGTTTTGTATACTATTATGATGATAGTGAAACTTTGTAATATGGCACTTTTTGTACCACTGTCTCCCAAAGATGATTCGCTGATGTTCTTCCTCTTTTGTAAGTCGCTTTGGATAAAAGCGTCTGCCAAATGAATAAATGTAAATGTAAATGTATGTGTTCAGTTTCTTTGGCACTGAAATGTTATTTCTTCTATTGACTTGAAACGTTGCTTTGTTTTCTTCTGTTGAGTCTTCTGATGTTTTCTCTTTATGCTGGTGTTTAACATGTCATAAAAGCTGACAGTCTGCAATTGAACCTCATTGATTCATTTCTAATGGAATATTCTAGAGGACAAATAAAAACAAATATGTGTCAGTATTGAACAAATAAACACGTCACAAATATAGATGATGTCCCGTTTGTTGACAGGTGTTCAGTGGACTGTTCAGATGATGTCATGGACTCCACAAAGGATCTCAGTGGACAGACAGACACAGGGAAGGTCAAGAGGTCAGAGGATTTCAATGCTTTAATAAAATACACTGATAGATATTTCTGATATGCTGCACAACACTACAGTATAAAAACACTGAGGAGAAATGAGAACAGACTGGATTATCTCAAGTATAAACATGTGAAAACAGCTTTAGGGTAAAGTGAGATCTACAGTAAGATGACAGTGAGACCGGTTTGATTCAGTCACAGACAGAACTGGAAAAACCTGCACAGTCAGTCGTATGTAGAAGGTGAAACTCAAAAGTGTTTCTCTGAACATTTTTAGACACAAACACAGAATGTTCTTCAGATGAATGCAGATCAAACTAAAATGTACATTACTTAGATTGGGGTCAAAGGTCATTTGTGTGTATGTTTCTCCTGTAAAAGTACATTTTATCATTTAATTCTTGTGAAAACAGTTTTTCAGAAAGCAGCACATTGCATTGTATAGTGTACATCAATTCTGTGCATTTATTGGCAGGTAAATTTGATCCTGTTCAGTCGTAGCTGAAACTCTTTCCAACTTTAGTGACATTCAGATCAGATCTGCTGTGTAATGTCATGTGCTCAAATATATCTTCATCAAATAAGCAGAAGTGAAATTACTGAATGTTGAACTAGGACTGTGCATTAAACATGAGCAAACAGTTCCTGTGTGTAACATAACAACAACACGACATCTTCCATAAAACACACAAGGTGTGTGAGAATCAGCAATGTTCAGCTGGTTAGAATTATCATGTTTGGTCTGATAACAACACGTGTAAGTTGGTTTGTAATAAAGAGTCACATTTTAAGTATAATATTGTTGTAATATGTAGCAGGTTTGCAGCTGTTGAAAATAGTCTCATCATGAATCTTAAATGTAAACTAGCCATACATGTTGCTTATCTTCTCATTTATAATGATATATATATGGGGTCATTTAAATTAGAGTCCTGGTAGCTCTACAACTATAACTGAAAGAAGAGTCATCAGAGGTTTTCAAGGTAAATAAAAGGTAGGAGACACATTTGGATGACATAATTTATATTTATATAGCATCATTTTAACATATCCACCGACATTCAAAATTATCTCGTCATTTACTCACCCTCATGCCATCCCAGATGTGTGTGACTTTCTTTCTTCTGCTGAACACAAATGAAGATGTTTAGAATATTTCAGCTCTGTGGGTCCTCTCAATGCAAGTGAATGGTGACCAGAACTTTGAAAGTACAAAAAATCCTTGAACATGAGCTGGGGACATTTGTTAAAACTTGGGTCAGTGCACTGACTTTTGGGCTACTTTATGCCCTTCACATCAGCTACCCAAAGAAGCTGACACGTTTTCTTTATTTTTGTGATGTCATACAGTAAATGGTGTTGCATCTTGATGGCAATGTCTGGCCAAGTTGAAATTATCTTTTGAATGAATAGTTTAATTTATAAATACAAACTGTTTCTGGTATTTTTATTACAGTATTAGTTCAGAGAGTTTTCTGCATATATTTCTGCAGTCTGTTAAAATGCATCTTAAATTGTTTATTTAGATTTACTTAGTCACTGCTTGTTTTTGTTTATCGTCATGATTTTGTTACTATTTTTGTATTTGAGAATGTATTGTGTTTCTATGCGAGCATGAATGTCTGAGATTGTAAATTTGTAAATGACAATAAAAACCTTCGACATTCAGCAGTTGTCTGTTATTTCTTCAGGTCATTTTATTTTAAAGTTAATTGAAAGTAAATGAACAGAACTAATAGCACTTACAATTGAGCTGAATGAGCTTAAAATATAGAGTTGTGTAAACGGACTCTTAGGGTTAAAAAACCTTAAATATATTAGCTGGTGTTTCACATTATTTTAAGACACATATTTGAATGGAAGCTCATTCATTTGGTCATAGCAGCTACATTTAATTTAGGAAGTTGCTTAAAATTTCTAGTGGAAAATGTGGGATGCAAAAATGATGCACAATATTTAAGCAAATCCAGCACATTATTTCTGTGTCCAACAAAACCCTGCTGTATCAAACCCTCTGAATATTCTCACTCTGAAACTTATTCATGAAAACAAATGTATTTCTCAAATAGAAGCCAGAATACAGGCCTTTTGAAAAGAATTTAATTTTATAGAAAATATGTAACTCCTGTTATACACTCAGTCCAGCGGTGGCGGTAATGCAACAAATAGTTGTCAACCGCCATTTAAAAAATTGAAGAAGTTTTACTCTTCTTTTTTCACTATTACTTATTGTATTATAGCATATTTATAACAGCAGTACTGTTATAAAACTGTCATGCCAATAAAACTGAACTGAAATTAAGAGAGAAACTGAGACAGATCATGTTTGAGATTATCCATGTTTGCTGCGGCTCTTGTCAGCAGTAACATCGATTCAAATTGCAAAGATGTAAGTTTATGTATATTTATCTGCAACAGCATGGTAGTGTCACTTTTCCCTTGCTTAGTAATGGAAAATAAATAAATGTATACATTTGGCAGACACTTTTATCCAAAGCGATTTACAGAGCCCGTATTATAGGGACAATTCATCCAGAGCAACCTGGAGTTAAGTGCCTTGCTCAAGGACACAATGGTGGTGGCTGTGGGGATCGAACCAGCAACCTTCTGATTAACAGTTATGTGCTTTAGCCCACTACACCACCACCACTTACATTTATAGGACAATATAGTGTAATATAGTATAATATAGTATCTACAGTCAGGTCCATAAATATTGGGACATCGACACAATTCTAATATTTTTGGCTCTCTACACCACCACAATGGATTTGAAATGAAACGAACAAGATGTGCTTTAACTGCAGACTTTCAGCTTTAATTTGAGGCTATTTACAAATCAGGTGAACGGTGTAGGAATTACAACAGTTTGTATATGTGCCTCCCACTTTTTAAGGGACCAAAAGTAATGGGACAATTGGCTGCTCAGCTGTTCCATGGCCAGGTGTGTGTTAATCCCTCATTATCCCATTTACAAGGAGCAGATAAAAGGTCCAGAGTTCATTTCAAGTGTGCTATTTGCATTTGGAATCTGTTTCTGTCAACTCTCAATATGAGATCCAAAGAGCTGTCACTATCAGTGAAGCAAGCCATCATTAGGCTGAACAATCAAAACAAACCCATCAGAGAGATAGCAAAAACATTAGGTGTGGCCAAATCAACTGTTTGGAACATTCTTAAAAAGAAAGAACGCACCGGTGAACTCAGCAACACCAAAAGACCTGGAAGACCACGGAAAACAACTGTGGTGGATGATTGAAGAATTCTTTCCCTGGTGAAGAAAACACCCTTCACAACAGTTGGCCAGATCAAGAACACTCTCCAGGAGGTGTATGTCAAAGTCAACAATCAAGAGAAGACTTCACCAGAGTGAATACAGAGGGTTCACCACAAGATGCAAACCATTGGTGAGCCTCAAAAACAGGAAGGCCAGATTAGAGTTTGCCAAACAACATCTAAAAAAGCCTTCACAGTTCTGGAACAACATCCTATGGACAGATGAGACAAAGATCAACTTGTACCAGAGTGATGGGAAGAGAAGAGTATGGAGAAGGAAAGGAACTGCTCATGATCCAAAGCATACCACCTCATCAGTGAAGCATGGTGCTGGTAGTGTCATGGCGTGTGCATGTATGGCTGCCAGTGGAACTGGTTCTCTTGTATTTATTGATGATGTGACAGCTGACAAAAGCAGCAGGATGAATTTTGAAGTGTTTCGGGCAATATTATCTGCTCCTATTCAGCCAAATGCTTCAGAACTCATTGGACGGCGCTTCACAGTACAGATGGACAATGACCCGAAGCATACTGCGAAAGCAACCAAAGAGTTTTTTAAGGGAAAGAGGTGGAATGTTATGCAATGGCCAAGTCAATCACCTGACCTGAATCCGATTGAGCATGCATTTCACTTGCTGAAGACAAAACTGAAGGGAAAATGCCCCAAGAAACAATCAGGAACTGAAGAAAGTTGCAGTAGAGGCCTGGCAGAGCATCACCAGGGATGAAACTCAGCGTCTGGTGATGTCTATGCAGTCAATTACTTCAGGCTGTAATTGACTGCAAAGGATTCGCATCCAAGTATTAAAAAGTGAAAGTTTGATTTATGATTGTTAATCTGTCCCATTACTTTTGGTCCCTTGAAAAGTGGGAGGCACATATACAAACTGTTGTAATTCCTACACCGTTCACCTGAGTTGGATGTAAATACCCTCAAATTAAAGCTGAAAGTCTGCAGTTAAAGCACATCTTGTTCGTTTCATTTCAAATCCATTGTGGTGGTGTATAGAGCCAAAAAGATTAGAATTGTGTCTATGTCCCAATATTTATGGACCTGACTGTATGTATAAGCCATCAAAATACATGATGAATACATCAACTCATATGAGGTATAATATTTTTTACTTTATTATATTAATATTTATACTTTAATTATATGTAAAATCAACTATATGAACTCTTGTCTCTATTCTGTTAAAGTCAACTCCATATGAAGATATCAGACTCAAAGGAGCCCAGCTGTGTGTCCATGAAGAGTGACCAGTCTATGGATAAGCCATTAAGATTTAAGGATAAACACACATCATCTGACCTAAGGTACAACAATTTGTGTAGACAGACAGACAGATATTTTTATCTATATATAAAATGAAATATATTAAGTGGTCTGAGGTACAATAGTTTTGTCAAGATATGCTGTTAGTTTTACAATATATTTATATTATAATAGCCTGCACTTTTCATGTACATGATTAATTCCTGAGATAGATGCTCATCTGCATATATAATTTGTCGGCAAGTGTGTTGAAAAACAGAAAACTGCCGATTTCCACAGAATTGTTGCCAATAGGGCTGTGACATAATATCTATATGACGATACATCGATGTGTGTATCGATGCAGCTGCATCCTTATCAATATTATGCAGCACTTAGAAATTTGAATAATCACATCTATTACGCAGCACAAGCTGGCTTTCCATCACCTGCACAGTAGTAGACCACCACATTTAAGGATGAGACTCTTGCAATCCCTGGCAAAACTAAATATATATATATATATATGTGTGTATGTGCATTTTTGGATTTTTTCCTAAACCCGCAGTTGGATACGACATGACTTATGCAATATCTAAATATTGCAAAACTGAACTACTGCACGTGGGAGCGGCATTAAATTAGAAAACATACATGTAACATTAGACATTACATTTCAATTTTAAATTTACAAATGTTTTATATATAATTGTTCTATAGTCTATAAAGTATTTAACACAATTACATCAGAAGTAACTGTAATCAAATTACTGAAAATATTTTAATTCATTATATTACTTTTTTCAATGAAAAGGTAATTTAATTACAGTAATGAATTACTTAGTAAAATCCCATTTTACTTAGTAATTCATTACACCAAACACTGATAGAGAATACAAAAGATTACAGCCCAAATATTACAGACATTGCAACTCTGTTAATCATATTTCTATACATTATTCTACAGTATTACATCATAGCGAATTATATTAGTTCACACACACACAAAGACAAAGACAAAGATCCCCCATTTAGCTTTAACAGACTGTAGGGGCAAGTGCTGTTAGCGAGCACCTATGAAGGCCACACACACACACACACACACACACACACATACACACACACACACTTGTTTATTTTTGTAGTTCAGTTTAGTGACACTAGTGATGCAGAAATGACACACTTGAACTGAAGTTTCTTACCTGAAGTAAATGTTTCATCAGCTGTTCAGATATCCTCAAGTGTTGCGTTGTAAAATCAAGACACACCGCAGTCAGAGATCTCTCATATACAGCATTTAACTGTATTTACGAAGAACGGTACATTACTAAACAAAATAAAAAAAGAATCAGAGATCCAGTCACAAACACTTGATTGCAGTTCTGTTGATATCTTTGTGTCTGACACTGAAATTACTGAGAAATAATGTGATTGAGATACTGAAGAGATCCATGTGTGTAAGAGAAAATGATTTAATATGAATGATGAGGAGATATTCACCTGTTTACTCAATTCAATCTAGTTCATCATAGTGTGATGTAGATATTTATGTTTATAAAATCATTGTGTGTCCAGTATTTTAATTAATAACTGAAAACTGTTTTATGACACATTCAGCATCTGTTATTCCTCACAACCCTTCAACTGTAACAGTATTTAATGAGTCAAATAAATGACACACAGATACACATCAGTACTGTCACAGTACTGCCGGTGCTGAATTTACACATCTCACACATTATCACTGCACATTTATAAGCTTTAAAGGGATAATTCAGCCAAAAGTGAACAGTTTATCATAATTTACTCATGTTACCTCATGTTGTAACAAACCCATTTGACTTCAAAACAAAATGAGATGTTTGGCCTCAGTCACTGAATATTTTCCCCCATTAATGAAAGTGAATGTTGACTAAGGTTGTTTGTGTTCCACTGAAGAAGAAAGTCATACAGGTTTAGAACCACATGAGGGTAATACAATTACGACAGATTAGTAATTTTGGCTCAAATATGCCTTTAAGAGCATGAAACACCTGCTGCACCTTTAAATGATGTTTGTCTCTTTTCAGACTCCTCCTCCTCAGGTGACAGGTGAAAGTGAAACTAGTAAAACAGGATCCATTTTGTGACAAGAGCAGGAAATTAAACGAGGAGAGAAACAGAGAAAAATTGACAGTTTTTGTTCCACTGAATGGTCTGAAACAATCAATAAATTCATTGTGAAGTATTTTGTAGGTGATAAAGAGGAAGTGAACATCAACAGTTCTTGACAGGTGAGTACTGAACTGCTGCTAAACAAACCAAAACTCACAAGACAACAATAATAAACCTTTCAAACTATCAGCTACAGTAAGACATCTAACAGATATCTAAGTATTAATCACAGCAGAACAAACAGATACTGAGACTTTTGCTCTTTTATCTTTTATCTTTTATCTCTACTTACAGGCACTTTTCCCACTACATTTAAGCAGGCTCGAGTAACCCCACTGCTGAAAAAACCTGCACTTAACCCCACACAGATAGAACACTACAGACCAGTCTCTCTCATCCCATTCATGGCAAAAACACTTGAAAGGGCAGTTTTCGATCAGATCTCTGCCTATCTCTCACAGAACAAGCTGCTGGATGACAATCAGTCGGGCTTCAAAAGTGGACACTCCACTGAGACTGCCCTGCTGTCTGTCATCGAGTCGCTGAGACAGGCGAAAGCTGAATTGAGATCATCCGTTCTGATTCTGCTGGACCTTTCTGCTGCCTTTGACACAGTCAACCATCAGATCCTTCTCTCTACCCTCTCTAAACTGGGTATCACTGGAACTGTGCTTGACTGGTTCAACTCGTATCTCTCAGAAAGGTCCTTTGAGGTAGCATGGAGAGGGGAAGTATCCAAGCCACACCAGTTACTTACTGGGGTACCTCAGGGATCAGTGCTTGGGCCACTTCTCTTCTCCATATACACAACATCACTGGGACCCATCATCCAGTCACATGGTTTCTCTTACCACTTTTACGCTGATGACACGCAACTCTACTTGTCTTTCCAGCCCAACGACACCACAGTGACCGCTCGAATCGCTGCCTGTCTGGCAGACATCTCGGCCTGGATGAAGGAACACCACCTTCAACTCAACCCAGCCAAGACCGAACTCCTTGTCTTTCCAGCCAACCCTGCTGTTAAACACAACATCACCGTACAGCTGGGTCCAACTACAGTTTCGCCTTCCAAAACGGTCAGAAATCTAGGGGTAACCATTGATGATGCGCTAAATTTCACAGACCACATTTCAAAAACCGCAAGATCATGTAGATTTACACTCTACAATATCAGGAAGATAAGACCCTTCCTCTCTGTACATGCCACACAACTGCTCGTTCAGTCCCTTGTCATAACTAGACTGGACTACTGTAACGCTCTCATTGCAGGCCTTCCTGCATGTGCTATTAGACCTCTCCAAATGATCCAGAATGCAGCAGCACGTCTGGTCTTTAATGACCCTAAGAGAGCACATGTTACACCACTCTTTGTCTCTCTCCACTGGCTGCCGGTTCATGCACGTATTCAATTCAAGGCCCTGATGCTGGCATATAAAACAGTCACTGGGTCTGCTCCAGCATACCTAAAAACATTTATGCAGAGCTACGTTCCCACCAGAAGCCTGCGGTCGGCTAAGGAACGTCGCCTTGTCGTACCAAAACAAAGAGGCACCAAAACACTTTCCCGGACTTTCAGTTTCATCATACCACGGTGGTGGAATGACCTTCCCAACTCAATCCGGAAGCTAACTCCTCTCTATCTTCAAAAAGCGGCTAAAAACACATCTTTTCCAAAAGCACTTAACCGGTCACTAAAAAAAAAAAAAAAAAAAATATATATATATTTACATTTCTTGTTGCACTTAAATCTGTTTTGTATACTATTATGATGATAGTGAAACTTTGTAATATGGCACTTTTTGTACCACTGTCTCCCAAAGATGATTCAGCTGATGTTCTTCCTCTTTTGTAAGTCAGCTTTGGATAAAAGCGTCTGCCAAATGAATAAATGTAAATGTAAATGTATGTGTTCAGTTTCTTTGGCACTGAAATGTTATTTCTTCTATTGACTTGAAACGTTGCTTTGTTTTCTTCTGTTGAGTCTTCTGATGTTTTCTCTTTATGCTGGTGTTTAACATGTCATAAAAGCTGACAGTCTGCAATTGAACCTCATTGATTCATTTCTAATGGAATATTCTAGAGGACAAATAAAAACAAATATGTGTCAGTATTGAACAAATAAACACGTCACAAATATAGATGATGTCCCGTTTGTTGACAGGTGTTCAGTGGACTGTTCAGATGATGTCATGGACTCCACAAAGGATCTCAGTGGACAGACAGACACAGGGAAGGTCAAGAGGTCAGAGGATTTCAATGCTTTAATAAAATACACTGATAGATATTTCTGATATGCTGCACAACACTACAGTATAAAAACACTGAGGAGAAATGAGAACAGACTGGATTATCTCAAGTATAAACATGTGAAAACAGCTTTAGGGTAAAGTGAGATCTACAGTAAGATGACAGTGAGACCGGTTTGATTCAGTCACAGACAGAACTGGAAAAACCTGCACAGTCAGTCGTATGTAGAAGGTGAAACTCAAAAGTGTTTCTCTGAACATTTTTAGACACAAACACAGAATGTTCTTCAGATGAATGCAGATCAAACTAAAATGTACATTACTTAGATTGGGGTCAAAGGTCATTTGTGTGTATGTTTCTCCTGTAAAAGTACATTTTATCATTTAATTCTTGTGAAAACAGTTTTTCAGAAAGCAGCACATTGCATTGTATAGTGTACATCAATTCTGTGCATTTATTGGCAGGTAAATTTGATCCTGTTCAGTCGTAGCTGAAACTCTTTCCAACTTTAGTGACATTCAGATCAGATCTGCTGTGTAATGTCATGTGCTCAAATATATCTTCATCAAATAAGCAGAAGTGAAATTACTGAATGTTGAACTAGGACTGTGCATTAAACATGAGCAAACAGTTCCTGTGTGTAACATAACAACAACACGACATCTTCCATAAAACACACAAGGTGTGTGAGAATCAGCAATGTGCAGCTGGTTAGCATGTATTTCAGAAGTCTCATGTTCGGACTGTTTGCACACAACTTTACAGAGAAACTTCAGGAAAACTACAATCTCCAGTGTGCTGCTTTTCACTGTCCTAAACCAAAAATATTCTCAAGATGGAAAGAATTCAATGTAAAATGAGATTTAGTCATTTTCTCTAAGTGACCACTGCTACTAAAATAATAAATATTGATTTCAATGACAACATGACACTGAAAACACTGGAAAAGAACATGTTACCCCTTGAAGAAGAGAGAAATAT
Source organism: Xyrauchen texanus (assembly GCF_025860055.1). Taxonomy (NCBI): domain Eukaryota; kingdom Metazoa; phylum Chordata; class Actinopteri; order Cypriniformes; family Catostomidae; genus Xyrauchen; species Xyrauchen texanus. The sequence continues at coordinate 7,242,473 of NC_068285.1, forward strand.
TGGGAAGAGTAAAACTGAGAAACTGATGAGAGGAAAAGAGTGTTTGTGAGAGTTTGTAGTTTTTAAAACAGTGTTTAATTGCTGTTGTGTTTTCAGTCTGTCATTCATGTCGAGAATCTTTCCCTGAATCCAAATGCTTTAGTTGTGTCCATGAGGTTTAAAGACTGTCGACTCTGTCGTTCTGTGGAAGTCAACTCCACCTGAAGATATCAGATTCACGGAGCCCAGCTGTGTGCTGATGTGAGAGTGAGGACTCTCATGTTGACTGACAGTATGAACATGTACACCAACTAGTCTGAGGGACAGCATTAGTCTTGTAGATTGTGATATTGTAGACTATTTCTTGTGAAAGAAAATCAACTGTATAATGCTACAATGCTTCCTGCAGCACTTGCCATAGATTTGGCTCTCTATCCTAGGCACTTCTCAGTGCAACCTTACAGTCTAGCTGATCCCTGAAAAATCTCAATGGGATTAAGATCCATAACACTCTTTTCCAATGATCTGTTGTCCAATGTCTGTGTTTCTTTGCCCACTCTAACCTTATATTTTTTTAGTTGTCTTCATGAGGTTTAAATGAACAAATATCAACTCTTGTCTCTATTCTGTTAAAGTCAACTCCATATGAAGAGATCAGACTCACCAGAGCTCAGCTGTGTGTCCATGAAGAGTGACCGGTCTGTGGATGTGCCAGTTGAATTTAAGGGTGAACACAAATCATCTGGAGTGAGGTAAAACAGTTTTGTCAAGAAAGGTCAATTAGTATTTTGATATAATGCACACTAAAAAATATTTGGCTGAACTTGATTCAGTTGTGGACTGTGATTTCACATGTTTTAATGTGTTTAAATATGTAAAATCTCAGCTCAAATACTTTATGTGAGGGAACCTAATTGAATTGGATAAACCCAACAAAATTGGACATGTCAAAGTACCCCCAATTAATCCCCATTTTTAAAACATGTATATCTCTTTAGAGATCTAATTTCTTCATAGACTATACAGTGAATTTGAGTATGTTAAATACATGCTATGTTGAAGCACTAAAGTTCAGCTTGGTAACTATGTTCTGGTTAGTACAGAAATTGTCCAATAAAGAAATCACATGTACCTGACCTAAGATCACAGTTCAATCATAAGGTCAAGCTCCCAATTTCACCAAAATGGTAACACACAAAACATCAACATAACAGTAACTCTTCTGAATCTGAACATAACAAAACATGAAATACTGGCAAATATCCTCCTTTATATTCATCTTTCACAATAACACACATAAAATAACACGTACTGTACTTGTAATGTTTACTCTTCCTATTGAGTCAAAAGCAAAGCATGCTGGGAACTAGAAATCTCCTGCCACAGTTTCCTTAACAAAAAAATAAAAAATAAAATAGAAAATAAATAAATTTGTCCCAACACAAATTAATTGAAGTAAACTTAATTTTTTATGGAAATATGTCAATACATGCAGCTATTTTCTATGTAATTAAGCGCAGTTCCTCTCTACTTGAATGGGGAAAGGACGAAATCTCTAAAACACTTGTTTAGCTAATGCATATGCTAATGCATATGCGCAATCTCAAGTTGATTGACAGACGATGTCTGTATCTAAAAGGTGATTGTCTCTTTTGCCTTGTAAGGCAGGACCTCCTTTCTACATACATGGCCGTTGGGCGTTCCAATTTTTCCCATTCATTAGTAGTGGTGATTTTGATTAATTTCAGTGATCCGACTATTTTGATTCTGTTCACCAATTTGTTCACTGAGCATATCTTCAAGTTACGTCTTTGTGCATGCACATGGTGCAAAATGATCATCTTTTAAGTAAATGCATTGAACCGAAAGCAGTCATTCTCAAACAGAGCAAGTTTAATTATCTTTCATTAAGATTCTACTAAGAGACTTCAGCACTGCAGAGTGTTAAAGCATCAAACGTCTTTCCCCTAAAATGACAACAAAGCATATCAATCATTCTGTGAACTGCTAAACACAACTTTTTATCGAGCTATACAAAGAAATTATAACAATACTAGCCTAAAAATAATTATGAGTTTCAGTAATGTTCGTATGTCATTGTAATGTGTGGTCATCACTCACTTTTAATCATAATTCATCAAGCTCCTTTTCTTGTTGAACGAGATTGACGATATGAAAAAACAACATGCAGCTCCTCCTCTCATTCAGCTGATCATCGTTCATGATGACTGATTCGTTAATGTTGATTGCAGCTCTTAAACAAGTTTACCAGACCTGTACAAGTTTGTTCAATTCACAAACAAAATGACTGACTAGTTCAGTTGAAGGGGTGTATTCACTCAGTGGGTCCAACCATGATATGCTCTGTCACAGCCCGCTCTCAAATGCTATTGGCTCACGATAAAGTCAGTCTTTAAAAGAAACACAAAAGAAGACAAATTGAGTTTGCATGTCTACAAAAGTTTAAACACCATAACAGTCTTGACACCATTTTCTGAAGGAGTATAAAGACGTCTTTATGTGTCTAAATTCATGAAGATATATATTCCTGTGTCTTATAACAGTCATAGCTCATGCACCAAATACTTTTGTATGCACGCACCATCAAATGGAGCGTACCTTGACAGGCTCGCGTTCGGCTGTATGAAGATGCTGAGTGTTCGCGTCAAAATCAAAGTATAATTTGGGCTTTAATTTCCTTATGTTAGCACACCCGCCTCCCATGCCGGAGATGCCAGTTCAAGTCCTGTACAGAGCTGGTAGAACAGGAGCGTCAAAATGGTGCCATGACCCGGATGGGAGGGAGGTTTAGGGTGGTGAGTGTAACAGGAGCCAGCTGATAGATAGCTGTGCAATGTGTTTTTAAACCTCACTCTTCTGACCTCAAGAGATGCACTAGTGACTGATGCTGGAGGCTGTAGCCTTTAGCCTCCTTGTTAGCACAACTGCCTCCCATGCCTGTAACACCGGTTTGAGTCCCGTACGGAGCTGGTAGAACACTGGGCTAATTATTACTAAACAGAAAAAGTTGAAGAAAAGCCTAAATATCTCACACTCTGCACCAAAGGCCAACGATTATGGAATAGCCGGTCCTGGGACATTAGATCTGCTGAATCTCTCTGTTTTTAGATCTCGTTTAAAAACTAAAACACCCTTTTTCTACTTTGTAAATTTTATTATTAACCTTGTATAATACTGAGTGTGTTTTGATTTTATGTTTTGTGAAGCACTTTGTGCTGGATTGCACAAATGATTGAAGACCATACAGTTAAAAGGACATGAATTATGTATGGAAATAATAATAACTTTATATTTATAGATCTTTTTATTTCCATCTGTAATTCAACTGTATGGTCTTCAACAGTGGTGGACAGTAACGAAGTAAATGTAATTCGTTACTGTACTTAAGTAGCTTTTTTGCGTATCTGTACTTTACTGAATTATTTAAATTTGGGGAGACTTTTACTTTAACTCCACTACATTTCAAAGTCAAATATCTTACTTTTTACTCTACTACATTTTCAAAATCAGTCGTTCCTTTTTATTTATGAGTGGTAGGGCTGGGACAACGCAAAATACGTCGACGCAAAATATGCGCGTCGATTCGTCGGACCCAAAACAAAGATGGCGGCGCCGGCGAGTAGTAGCAACACGCTCCTCAGACTATCAGAAGTGCATGGCGGCATGCACTCGTTCCTCTAAAGTATGGGAATTCTTTAATTTAAAAGGAAAAAATTCCGTGATATGTCGTCTTTGCAAAATGGAGATGGCCTTCCATTCTAGCACCACAGCAATGCACCAGGCGCCACCCGGGAGCAGCTGCAGATGACAGAGCACCGTAAGTTTTTTTTCAACTCCTCACTTTGCACTCGATGTTGGAGTAGGCTATAATACGTTGTCGACACCTAAAGTTTTCGCTTATAGCTATTAATAATGCGCTTATAGCTATGAATGTCGTGAAAAATACATAGAGGACACTGACAACACGCTGACAGACAGGACCAAGCAGGTAACATTTAATAATGTCTCAACTTTCAAATTTGCAGCTATTTGCAGCTTCAAATCAGCAGCTATTATTGCAGCAATTATCGGTAAATATTGATGCATAATGTACATTGCGTATTATGTTGACACTAAAATGACTTTCATATAATAGCATTTTTTTTCTGGGGAGTAGCAGAAACACTGCATTAATACGTTTTTGTGTTTAATTTTGGAGGGAAATTGGCTGCTCCCATAACATAGAATATATACAGTGAGGAAAATAAGTATTTGAACACCCTGCTATTTTGCAAGTTCTCCCACTTAGAAATCATGGAGGGGTCTGAAATTGTCATCGTAGGTGCATGTCCACTGTGAGAGACATAATCTAAAAAAAAATCCAGAAATCACAATGTATGATTTTTTAACTATTTATTTGTATGATACAGCTGCAAATAAGTATTTGAACACCTGAGAAAATCAATGTTAATATTTGCTACAGTAGCCTTTGTTTGCAATTACAGAGGTCAAATGTTTCCTGTAGTTTTTCACCAGGTTTGCACACACTGCAGGAGGGATTTTGGCCCACTCCTCCACACAGATCTTCTCTAGATCAGTCAGGTTTCTGGGCTGTCAGCTGAGAAACACGGAGTTTGAGCTCCCTCCAAAGATTCTCTATTGGGTTTAGGTCTGGAGACTGGCTAGGCCACGCCAGAACCTTGATATGCTTCTTACAGAGCCACTCCTTGGTTATCCTGGCTGTGTGCTTCGGGTCATTGTCATGTTGGAGACTCGACCCATCTTCAATGCTCTAACTGAGGGAAGGAGGTTGTTCCCCAAATTCTGCATAATACATGGCCCCGGTCATCCTCTCCTTAATACAGTGCAGTCAGCCCTGTCCCATGTGCAGAAAAACACCCCCAAAGCATGATGCTACCACCCCCATGCTTCACAGTAGGAATGGTGTTCTTGGGATGGTACTCATCATTCTTCTTCCTCCAAACACGGTTAGTGGAATTATGACCAAAAAGTTCTATTTTGGTCTCATCTGACCACATGACTTTCTCCCATGACTCCTCTGGATCATCCAAATGGTCATTGGCAAACTTAAGATGGGCCTTGACATGTGCTGGTTTAAGCAGGGGAACCTTCCGTGCCATGCATGATTTCAAACCATGGCGTCTTAGTGTATTACCAACAGTAACCTTGGAAGCGGTGGTCCCAGCTCTTTTCAGGTCATTGACCAGCTCCTCCAGTGTAGTTCTGGGCTGATTTCTCACCTTTCTTAGGATCATTGAGTCCCCACGAGGTGAGATCTTGCATGGAGCCCCAGTCCGAGGGAGATTGACAGTCATGTTTAGCTTCTTCCATTTTCTAATGATTGCTCCAACAGTGGACCTTTTTTCACCAAGCTGCTTGGCAATTTCCCGTAGCCCTTTCCAGCCTTGTGGAGGTGTACAATTTTGTCTCTAGTGTCTTTGGACAGCTCTTTGGTCTTGGCCATGTTAGTAGTTGGATTCTTACTGATTGTATGGGGTGGACAGGTGTCTTTATGCAGCTAACGACCTCAAACAGGTGCATCTAATTTAGGATAATAAATGGAGTGGAGGTGGACATTTTAAAGGCAGACTAACAGGTCTTTGAGGGTCAGAATTCTAGCTGATAGACAGGTGTTCAAATACTTATTTGCAGCTGTATCATACAAATAAATAGTTAAAAAATCATACATTGTGATTTCTGGATTTTTGTTTTTAGATTATGTCTCTCACAGTGGACATGCACCTACGATGACAATTTCAGACCCTCCATGATTTCCAAGTGGGAGAACTTGCAAAATAGCAGGGTGTTCAAATACTTATTTTCCTCACTGTATATATATATATATATATATATATATATATATATATATATATATATATTTATTTAATGGTGTTGTGCAGGTTTATGTAAATGTATCATAACATTAGGATGTTAATAATTATGACCATAGACACTCGAGAAAAATATATACAGTAAATACTGTAAATGTATTATACCTTATGGGAACAGTCCCTTCCCTCCAAAATTAAACACACAAAAAATGTATTCAATTCAAATATATATATATATATATATATATATATATATATATATATATATATATATATATATATATATATATATATATATATTTGAATTGAATAAATTTTATATAAAAACAGATATATATATCTGACTAATTAATGTCATTTTATTAATAGATTGGTGTGCCAAGAGTGACATTAGTCTTCATGTAGACTGAGTTAAGCAAGAGTCTTGTGACAAATTATAAATAGGACATTATGGCCATAAAAAATCATAGTACTTGGATACTTAAGTACATTTGAAGGCAAATACTTTTGTACTTTTACTCAAGTGAATGTTTAAAGGCAGCACTTCTACTTTTACTTGAGTAATATTTTACCTTGAGTATCTTTACTTTAACTCAAGTACATGGTATGTGTACTTCGTCCACCACTGGTCTTCAATCATTTTTTAATATTCATAAAATGTGGATTAAGGTTTGTGTATACCTATAAGCCAATTAAATGCTCCTTCACAGCATGCACTTGAATGCTATTGGCTCTTGCTGTAGTCAGTCTTAACAGGCATGAAAAGCAGTACAGCTCATTGGCTTTGAACGGGAGAGACAGAATAGAATCGACCCGTCTCTGCTAAATAGTCTCTGGTAATATTAACAAGGGAATATTCAGAAAACCTGATGATAGTGAAAGTAAATCTTTTAAGTGTAGTTTATAATTTTCACTCTGTGTTTTACATGTTTGTATTATTAATTTCTGAAATTGTCCCTTATCCTTGTATAATTAGTTTAACGGGAAAGTGTGTTGATGACTACTGGAGTCACATACTGTAGATTGACAAACAGTGAAAGACAAGTAATATCACACTGGCTTAAAGGGTTAGTTTACCTAAAACTTTTAAATTCTCTAATTTACTCCTGTTTACTCTAAATCTCCAAATTCAATTTACATCTATAAGTCACATGTAGTGCCTGTTTAGTAGAGGTAGACGGTTTGAGGTAGAGACACCAAATTTGCTGTGGTGACACATCAGACTGTCATCTATCTGTGTGCCAAACTTCATAACTATCCCGCAAGCGGTTCTATGGGTGGCCATAGACTCAAGACCGGAAGAAGACGAATAAGAAAACTAACGAAAATAATAGGGGTCTTTCGCCCCTTCGGGGCTTGACCCCTAATAATATGGTATTCAAATTCTATACATATTTGAAAAATGAAAGTGGCTGATAAAATTAGACATTCACCATCCACTGTGGCTGGTGGGCAAATAAGTTAATTTCACACCCTGAATTTCCCCACTTGAGCTGCACAGGAAACAGGTTAATTATTTCACTCAAACACATCCTATTTATACATGAAATTAATCACTATATCCACAACATACTTACATCTGCACAGACAATGATCCGAATGAACAGGGTGAACTTGATCTAAGTTACGCTTCTGGTCATAATACGTGTAACTTGCATGTGAATGTGCTGTTTCCGTAAAAAATGCACTATACACTCAATGAAATATCCTAAACTGACAAAAAGATTATATCAGTCTCTAAAGTATGTAACATTCAGAAAACAGCAGACTAACTTTTAAAGAGTATCTTATACTTGAGTATATTACATTTACGCATTTGGCAGACATTTTTATCCAAAGCGACTTACAGTGCACTTATTTCAGGGACATTCCCCCTGGAGCAACCTGGAGTTAAGTGCCTTGCTCAAGGACACAATGGTGGTGGCTGTGGGGATCGAACCTTCTGATTACCAGTTCAGTGCTTTAGCCCACTACGCCGCCACCACCACTTATAACATATTATTTCAGGAGCTCAGGTTTTTACAACAAGGACAGTTGTTCAGTATTTTGTATGTAGTCTGTCTTTTATATGTCTGATACATGTTCATGAATATTTGTTTAAAGTTTGGTTTGTTACAGTTTGACACATATTTTCTCATTTTGCACATTATTGTCAACTAATTTTTTTTTTGTTGCCATTTTAGATCTGAGTAACACTTAAAATGAATGAAAATGACATGATGAAATATAGATATATTTTAAAGGACATATTTGCCAAAAGACTAAAATGACACAAAGAAAATATAAAAATTAACACTGATTTCAATCTTACAGTCACTCGCAACATGTTGAAGTCCAAAGCACATTCAAATCCAATCTGCTGAAGAAGTTTCAGTGTTTGTGTGAGGGAACAGCAAAGCAGGGAAACCCAACACTCCTGAATGAGATCTACACAGAGCTCTACATCACAGAGAGTGAAAGAGGAGAGATCAATAATGAACATGAGGTGAGACAGATTGAGACACAATCCAGAAGAGCAGCAACAGAGGACACATCAATCAAATGCAATGACATCTTCAAACCTTTACCTGGACAAGACAAACCCATCAGAACTGTTCTGACAAAGGGAGTCGCTGGCATTGGAAAAACAGTCTCTGTGCAGAAGTTCATTGTGGACTGGGCTGAAGGGAAAGCCAATCAGGACGTCCACCTCATATTTCCACTTCCTTTCAGAGAACTCAATTTGATGAAGGATAAAGAACTCAGTCTTTCAGATCTTCTTCATCTTTTCTTCAGTGAAACAAAAGAAATGGAAATATCCAGAGGTGAATGTAAAGTTTCCTTCATCTTTGATGGTTTGGATGAGTGTCGTCTGTCTCTGGATTTTCAGAGCAATGTGAGATTGTGTGATGTCACTGAAATAGCCTCAGTGGATGTGCTGCTGACAAACCTCATCAAGGGGAATCTGCTTCCCTCTTCTCTCATCTGGATCACCTCCAGACCAGCAGCAGCTGATCTCATCCCCTCTGAGTGTGTTGATCGTGTGACAGAGGTACGAGGATTCAATGACCCACAGAAGGAGGAATACTTCAGGAAGAGAATCAGAGATCAGAGTCTGGCCAACAGAATCATCACACATCTGAAGTCATCAAGGAGCCTCTTCATCATGTGTCACATCCCAGTGTTCTGCTGGATTTCAGCCACTGTTCTAGAGACAATGTTGAGTGAAGCAGAGAGAGGAGAGATCCCAAAGACTCTGACTCAGATGTACACACACTTCCTGATCATTCAGACAAACATCAAACATGAGAAGGACTATGAAAAGAAAAGTAAAGACAGAGACATGATCCTCAAACTGGGGCAACTGGCTTTTGAGCAGCTTGTGAAAGGCAATCTGATCTTCTATGAGGAAGACTTGAGAGAGTGTGACATTGATGTGACAGAAGCATCAGTGTACTCAGGATTGTGCACTCAGATCTTTAGAGAGGAGTTTGGGTTGTATCAGGGGAAAGTGTTCTGCTTTGTTCATCTGAGCATTCAGGAACATCTAGCAGCTCTATATGTGCACCTCTCCTTGACAAACAACAACATTAATGTGTTTAAACAAATCACCAAACAAAGTTTGTTCTCAACATTTTTTGACTTTTTTAAACATTTTAAACAAAACTTTTCTATGTTTCACCTGCATCAGAGAGCTGTGAATGAGACTTTACAGAGTAAGAATGGACAACTGGACCTTTTCTTGCGTTTTCTTCTGGGTCTCTCATTGGAGTCCAATCAGACTCTCTTACAAGAACTACTGACACAGACAGGAAGCTGCTCCTACAACAATGAGGAAACAGTGAAATACGTCAAGCAGAAGATCAGGAAGAATCGCTCTCCAGAGAAATCCATCAATCTGTTTCACTGTCTGAATGAACTGGGTGATGATTCACTTGTGACGGAGATCCAAGATTATCTGAAATCTGGAAAAATAAATGGAACAAAACTCTCCTCTTCACAGTGGTCAGCTGTAGTGTTTGTGTTGTTGACCTCAGAGCAGAAGATTGATGAGTTTTATCTGAAACAGTTTATTGGAGCACATAATAAAGCAGATGAAGTTCTTCAGTATCTGCTGCCTGTGATTAAAGAATCCAGATCAGTTCAGTAAGTAACACTCACAATAATCACAACAATATTAAAACATCATCATGTAGTCTACAAAGGAGGGAAATCACACTAATGTCACTGAACAGGACATTAGTGTGATCAAAATAAAGCAGATGAAGTTCTTCAGTATCTGCTGCCTGCGATTAAAGAATCCAGATCAGTTCAGTAAGTAACACTGACAATAATCACAACCTTGTTAAAACATCACGTTTAGGCTACAAAGGGGGAAAATCACACTAATGTCACTGATCAGGACAGATAGCTGAAGATACACTAACACCAAAGAGTTTTTTGTGAGGTTTATTTGAGATCATAGAGGTCTGGTCATGGTGTAATGACTTGATGGGGAATTTAATGTAATGAGGGACAGGACTGACAAGAGTGTCTTCAGATCAGAAAAGTGTCTTCAATTAGATTCTAACAGGAACCAGAAGCCACTGAAGAGACACGAGCAGAGATGAAACATGAGAGAATTACTGAAAGGATAAAAGAAATCAAGAAGCAGCATTTTGCCATGTCTTGAGTGAATTGTATTTAACATTGCTCCTCTGTAATTACTGTATTTTCCCTATAAGTGTGTGTCACCTGGTCACTATCAGGTGAAGAAACTTTTTCATGGACAGACAGACAGACAGACAGACAGACAACAGCTGAAGTGTGAGGGAAGTATAGCTGTTCAGAAAAAGTTACTCAATTTATTTTTAATGAGTGAACACAATCCTTAAAAAATGGCAGCAAACTGCTTTCAACAATACTTCATAACAGGCTTCTGTATCGACATCCTCTATGTAGAGCTGGTCATGTGCAAGTTATTTTTCGGGTGTTTTTTAGTTGACAGAAGATGTTAAAACAATAATAAAAAAGACCTACCAAATTACTAGAAAACTCTGAAATTCTTTTTGAAGTTTCTTTTTCAATTGCACTTTTCCCTCAAAATATTACAATTATTGTATTTATATGAGACTTAAAATAAACCATAAAGTCAGACTCAGACTTTTGAAAGCTGCCATGTCTCTTTGAATCTTATGTGGTTTGATCTTTGCAAAGTTACATTCTTTGTGATCAATTTAATAAAAAAAATTAAAAAACAAGTAACTAAATCTTGTAATTAAGAACAACAATAAAGTTTATTTAACTTTCAACCCATTTTGTAATTCAATAAGTGATATGAACATGTATAGTTATAAATGCTTTAGCAATTGTCATGATATGAAAATGTATATACCGTATATACTTAGTTTGTTTATTTGTAGGTTTTTACTGTCTGTAAGATTATATTTTAAATTGAAGCTGGTGTCAGTTCATATCTCATCTTTTTTATCTTGCTGCAGGTTGAGTGATTGTGATGTCACAGATGAAGGTTGTGCTGATCTGACTTCAGCTCTGAGATTAAACCCCTCACACCTGAGAAAACTGGATCTGTCTGGGAATAAAATAAGAGATTCAGGAGTGAAGCTGCTCTCTGATGTACTGAAGAATCCTCACTGTAAAATGGAGATACTGGAGTAAGATTTCACAAAACTCTCAAATCCTTCTTCATTCTACTTCTGCAGTAAATAATAATGATTTAACAATAACAGAAATGTTTTTATAAAAACAAAAACAAATTTGAAAACAGAGTTCTGTCAGATAATGTTGCTTTAATTTATTAGATTGAGTCCTAATTTTACCCTAAAAAATGAAAAACCTGTCATTTACTCCCCCTCATGTTTGGAGAATCCTCACAGTATACTGAAGATCATCTGAGAGTCACATGATCTGATATTCTGAAAGAAATATTTTTATATTGTGCATAATTGCAACAATTCTTCCAATAATATAGAGTTATGTGTGAACTCTGTGTGTCACATGTTATTAAGAAATACTATAGAAACTGATCTAGTGCAAATGTAAATCCAATAAACATCATCCAATAAATGATCATAAGATCAGAGAAGTCCAGAAATTCAGTAGAGAAACAAACAAATCTATATCAAGAACCAGAATCAGAGAACAGAGAAACCAGACAGAAAAGTCAAAGCTGATTTATTGACAGTATTTAAAATAAACCACATTAGCTAAAATGAAGAATTATGAAGAAATTGAAGGAAAAACATAAAACAAATTATTTTGTGTCTGATATTTAAAAGTATATATCTGATTTTATTAATCTTTGTTAATTAATGTTTTGATTGAATTAAAGCTTTTTCATCATCAGTAAAAATGGTTGATTAAGTATTAGCTTGATTCATATTTAGATATTGTTGTATTATATTGAATTGATGTTTCTTTACACATTTGAAACACAAACACACATACATTTGAAAAGATATTAAACAGACACAGAAATGGTAATATTCTCCTGTTGAACTGATGTGTGTGTTGTGAACAGAGAGAGTGAAGAGTGTGTCATTGTTCTCTGCAGGTTGAGTGATTGTGATGTCACAGATGAAGGTTGTGCAGCTCTGACATCAGCTCTGAGATCAAACCCCTCACACCTGAAAGAACTGTATCTGTCTGGGAATAAACTAAGAGATTCAGGAGTGAAGCTGCTCTCTGATGGACTGAAGAATCCTCACTGTAAACTGGAGACACTGTGGTAAGACTTCACAAAACTCTCAAATCCTTCTTCATTCTCCTTCTGCAGTAAATAATAATGATTTAACAATAACAGAAATGTTTTTAATAAAAACAAAAACAAATTTGAAAACAGAGTTCTCTCAGATAATGTTGCTTTAACTTATCAGATTGAGTCCTAATTTTACCCTAAAAATTTAAAAACCTGTCATTTACTCCCCCTCATGTTTGGAGAATCCTCACTGTAAACTGAAGATCATCTGAGAGTCACATGATCTGATATTCTGACATAGGGCTGATACAATTATTAAACGTTATCGTCAAAAATTTTCATTGTCAAATAGTCATTTTATCTCATTTAACACAAGATCACATGAAACTCTAATGATGACATGCAAGAGGAGCACTTCAACTCGAGTACATGATAGAGGAGAGAAAGAAAACAGCGCACAGTCCTGACACATTACAAACTTTCCAAACAGCTTTAGCTGATGTAGAATGCAAAAAATGAGGGAATTGTATCGTGTTCAGGGATGTAGTGGAGGCTAAACGCACGTAAACGCCGTTTACGCACCTCCCAAAATTCGGAAATAGCGTTTACCCACCTCCAAAGTGGGTTTATCCACCTCTAAATTGCGTTTATCCACCTCTAAATAGATAGTTCCTAAGCCATTTTAAATTAAGCTTATGTCGTTTTAGTTTCATATTGTTCATTATTAGATTCATAGGTTGTTAAACCTAAGACGAAGTCTTTCATAATGCGCTGCTGCCAGTGTTTCCCATGCGCGTGCATCGATATTGACTACTACCAGCTATATACAGCGTGCTGACCTAAAAAAATCCAGCTGTATTCTAACAATAACTTAGCTCTCCTTATTAGCTAGGCTCCTTGCATGCTGGCTAATAAGTAATAACTGACAGTGCTGGGTTGGACAGATTTATGCAGCGGTGTTCCATGACGGAGAGAGAGCGCGAGAGGTACGGGTGAGAGAGAGAGAGAGAGAGAGAGAGAGAGAGAGAGAGAGAGAGAGAGAGAGAGAGAGGGATGAGCGAGAGGTAGCCTAGTGCTGCGCGAATGCGCTACGGCTCTCTGCAATCAAATACGATTTTAAATAGGCTTAGTAAAAAATAAAAAATAAATCGAAAATCAATGTGTGGCGGTCAGCGTTGATATTGTGGCGGGCAAAAATTCTTTGATTCCAGCTTGTTAAATGTGAATATGTTCTAGTGTCTTCTCTCCTCTGTGACAGTAAACTGAATATCTTTGAGTTGTGGACAAAACGAGACATTTGAGGACGTCATCCTCCTGGGCTTTTGGGAAACACTGATCCACATTGTTCTGACATATTATAGACCAAACAACTAATTGATTAATCGAGAAAATATTCAACAGATTAATCGACTATGAAAATAATCCCAAATCCCTAATCATTATGTGCATTTAAATTGTTGCTTCAATTGTTGTGCATTTGTTTATATTTATTAGCGAACTTGGTCGTGATCAGTTAATGTAGTAAAGCCCAAACATCCCTATAGCCAACATAAACAGCCAAAAGTAATGCAGTTTATTTATTCATTCTTTTTAGTTAATTTGTGTTGTTTGTGTTCAGATTGTACAGTTTTGTAGGTTTGGCTTAAATCATTTTCATTTGCTTATTATTTATTTTCTATAATCTCCAGATTATTTTAGGTTTTATTCACTCAGAGCCGCTGAGTCCAGTGTGAGTCGCGACGGAAAAATACTCAACCTGAAACTATCCGGCTCACTGCCACATCTGGGACGTGTCACCTTGTGACTGTTAATATGGGTGCTGAAATGAAAAGGCGCCGCTCACGGAGGATGTGTGAACCCAGCGTCAAACTGATCCCGGCTGATTCTCGCCGCTCGCGTGCACTAATGGACCCTTTTTACAGTCGAGTTATGACATGATTCTGCCTTATTTAACAATATAAATGTAGAAATTTTTTTATATTTCCAGTTTTAAAAATATTTGTTGTAAATGTATAACATTGAACTTTGTATTATATTACCCTGGAGCACATTTTAAAAATCGAGTTACAGCAGCTGCGATTAGACTTCTAACAGCTGTTGAGTGACAGAAAAGTTTCTCTCTTTCTCTCTTGTTACTGCTGTTTTTCAGCGCTCTATATTTTTATCTTTCTTTGAAAGGTTATGAAAGTGTTTTCTTTGATATTTTCTTTTGCTGTTGGAGCAAACAGGTTAGTAAAAATGACATTTGTTGTGTTCTCTCATTGTAATGAAGACAGGCTGGTTGGGATCCATCAGCAGTATTTTAATGAAGACACAGAAGTGGTACAGGCAATGGTCAACACGGGCAAACAGGAATATAGGAGGCAGGCAGAATCAACGTGAGAGCAGGCAGGAGATCGGGGCAGGCAGCAAACAATCAATGAACTTGGAACAGGCTAAGGTAATAAAGGCCAGGCGGCTAACAAACACAGTACTGGAACAAAGCAGGGTCGATACACAATAGACAGAATGGTAAACAGGATAAACGCTTGGAATTGTAGCCGGAGCAAAACAAGACTTCGCAAAGAGTGTAGGAACAGGGCTGATTAAATAGGGAATGGTAAACAGGGCACAGCTGCGAGGTAATCAGACCTAAGTATGTGGGTTCATGGGAAATGTAGTCTATACTCAGAACTCCGGTGAATCTGATCTCCGACGGCTGGAGGGGGAGGCGCTCTCGATGTTCGTGACAGAGCCCCCCCCCCCCTGTGTGCGGCTCCGGACGAGAGGATGCAACCTACGTCGAGGTCTCCCCCGGGGTCGCGGGGCCGGTCTCTCCGGATTGGTCCGGTGGAACTCTGCAATGAGATTATGATCGAGGATGTCATTGGTATTTACCCAGGATCTTTCCTCCGGACCGTACCCCTCCCAATTCACCAGGTATTGGAGCTGACCGCGGTGTCGTCTGGAGTCAAGAAAGTCCCGCACCAGGAAAGCTTCCTCGCCGCCCACGATCAGGGGAGGGGGCCTGGAACACACCTCCTCCTCAGCCCTCGGACCATCAGCCGGTTTGAGCAGGGAGACATGAAAAGTGGGAGAAATGTGATAGTTAGTTGGAAGTTGTAAACGAAAAGAAACTGGGTTGATCTGTCTGAGAATCTTAAAGGGACCCACATACCTAGGACTGAGTTTTTTGCAGGGAAGGCGAAGACGAAGATCCCGGGTGGAGAGCCAGACCCATTGGCCGGGAGCATAGTTGGGGCCAGGGCAACGATGGCGGTCAGCTTGTTCCTTGGTGCGATTTACTGCTCGTTGAAGGTGGACGTGGGCCTGGTCCCATACCGCCTCACTGCGTTGAAGCCAGTCGTTTACTGCGGGGACCTCCGAAGGTTCGCCGGACCAAGGAAACAGGGGGGGTTGATATCCCAGGATGCATTTGAAGGGGGTTAAGTTGGTTGATGGTTTGAGCAGCGAATTTTGAGCGTACTCTGCCCACGGGAGGTACCGACTCCAGTCCGTCTGATTATGGTGACAGTAAGCACGGAGAAATTTGGTTATCTCTTGATTCAAGCGTTCAGTTTGGCCATTGGACTGCGGGTGATAACCAGAGGTGAGGCTGACGTTGATGTTTAAGAGACGAAAGAAGGCTTTCCATACCCTGGACGTGAATTGGGAGCCCCGGTCCGAAACGATGCCCTCAGGGAGACCATAATAGCGAAAGATGTACTGAAAAAGCTGTTCAGCGGTCTCGAGGGCAGTGGGTAGCTTGGGTAGTGGAATAAGACGGCAAGCCTTGGAGAACCGATCGATTACCGTGAGGATCGTGGTATAGTGTTGAGAACTGGGTAGATCGGTGACAAAGTTTACAGCGATGTGTGACCAGGGACGTCGAGGTATGGGTAGTGGTTGCAGTAGACCAGCTGGTGCCTCTTTGGGTGTTTTGGCAATGTTACAGGTATGACACTTGTTGATGAAGTCGGTTGTATCCTCCGACAGAGTCTCCCACCAAAAGCGGTTCCGAAGCAGGCGAACAGTGGCTGTGGTGCCCGGGTGTCCGGAATGTGGAGCGTCATGTACCCAGCGAATAACCCTCTCCCGCAGACTGTGGGGTACAAATGTCCAGTTGGGTGGGCATTCGGGAGGAGGAGGGGAGGAGGTGTGGGCCTGAGTGATGTCAGACATGATGTCCCACTGGATGGGAGCGAGAACCAACCCGGGAGGAATTATAGGATCATCGGAGGGGCTTAGAAGTGAGGCTTCATGTTGTCGAGAAAGGGAGTCGGCCTTGATATTCTTGGAGCCGGGTAGGTAGGAGATCGAGAAGTTGAAGCGGGTGAAGAATAAAGCCCATCTGGCCTGTCTGGGGTTGAGTCTTTTGGCTGAACGAAGGTATTCTAGATTGCGATGATCGGTGAAGACTTGGAATGGGTGTCTGGCCCCCTCCAACCAGTGTCGCCATTCCTCTAGAGCGGCTTTCATAGCCAGGAGTTCCCGGTTGCCGCCGTCGTAGTTTTGCTCAGGAGCAGACAGTTTGCAGGAGTAAAAGGCACAGGGAAATAATTTAGGTGGGTTACCCTGTTGTTGGGAGAGAATGGCTCCAATGCCTGTGTTGGACACGTCAACCTCTACCACGATGGGATATCAGGGTCGGGGTGATGTAAGATGGGAGCTGAGGTGAAGCGCTCCTTCAACTGATGGAAGGCCCGAAGAGAGTCGGAGGACCAGTGAAGTTTGGTTTGTCCCTTTTTTACCAAAGCAGTGAGAGGTGAGGCGACAGTACCGAAGTTCCTGATGAACCTCCGATAAAAGTTGGCGAATCCCAGGAAACGTTGGAGCTCTTTAACAGTGTTAGGTTGAGGCCAGTTTAGGACGGATTGGACCTTGCTGTTGTCCATGGCCACCCCTTCCGGGCTGATGACATAGCCGAGGAAGGAAACTGCTCTTAGATGAAACTCACACTTCTCTGCCTTGGCGTATAGCTGATGTTGGATCAAGCGTTTCAGTACCGTTCTGACTTGGGCAATGTGTTCTTCAAGGGAGTCAGAGTAAATCAGGATGTCATCGATGTAAACGATTAGACACCTATTGAGCATGTCCCGGAAGATGTCATCGATGAAGGACTGGAATACTGAGGGGCTGTTGGAAAGGCCGAAAGGCATGACCAAATATTCATAGTGGCCAGAGGTGGTAGAAAATGCGGTCTTCCATTCGTCCCCCTCCCGAATGCGAATTAAATTATAGGCGCTTCGTAAGTCCAGCTTGGTGTAGAATTTTGCCGATCTCAGTTGTTCTAGGGCAGAGGGAACGAGTGGTAGAGGATATCGGAATTTTATGGTAACATCATTCAGGCCACGATAATCAATACAAGGACGTAGGGAGCCATCTTTCTTATTAACGAAGAAAAACCCCGCTGCCGCTGGAGAAGTGGAGGGACGGATAAAGCCCTTGGCAAGTTCCTCTTCGATGTAGGACTTCATAGCAAGAGACTCTGGTTCGGATAAGGGGTAAATTCTACCAACAGGGGGTGTGGCGCCGGGCTTGAGCTCAATGGAGCAATCGCTGGAGCGGTGGGGTGGGAGTAGTGCAGCCTTGGACTTGCTGAAAGCCTCTCTGAGATCAGTGTATGCATGGGGTATCGCAGGGAATGAGTCGGGGTTCTTACTAGCGTGGGTAGTACCCACGGTGATAGGTCGGACTACTTGCAGACATTGCGTGGAACAGCCCGGGCCCCACTGAGAGATTTGCCCTTCCTGCCAGGAAATTTGTGGGTTGTGCATTCGGAGCCAGGGAAAACCAAGGATTACAGAGTTACGAGGGGAGTTGATGACGAAGAATCGTATAGTTTCCGAGTGTAGTAAGCCCACCTGCAGGGTGATGTCGCAGGTGGAGAAGCACACTCTGCCGGATCCCAGAGGCCGACCATCTAGCGCCGCCACTGTTAAGGGAGGATTACAAGCGATCAGGGGAATTTGGTAATGTTCACAGAAACTCTCATCAATGAAGTTCCCGCCGCCCCGGAGTCTATCAAGGCATGAGTGTCAGTACTGTCCGAAAGGTAGGTAAGCTTTACAGGTACTTCGAGGCAGGTTCCAGACAAGGTAGAAGAAATTAATAGACTTACCCCGGGGCGTGGCATTTGTGACGGGCCCGTCGGGCAATTGGCGCGTTGATGTCCAGCCCGGCCGCAGTAGAGGCAGAGGCGATTGGAGAAGCGGCGTTCTCGTTCTTCGGGTGAGAGGTGTGTGCGATCAACCTGCATGGGTTCCGCTGTTTCGTTCGTCGAGAACATGGCAGAGGAAGGCGGGGACCAACGACTCGGACGTCGGGAACGGATGAGGTTGTCCACTCGGATTGCCAGAGCGATGAATTGGTCGAGTGACACACAATTGGTCGCGGCAGGCCAGTTCGGACTGGAGTTCAGTGTTTAAGCCCTGACGAAATAGTAGTTTGTGGGTTGCTTCAACCCAGCCGGTTTGTGCAGCAAGGGTACGAAAGGAGAGTGCGTAGTCTGCCGCCGTGCGGTTGCCTTGGTAGCAGTAGCTGTTCACCTACATTCTTACCCCCTTCAGGGTAATCGAAGACGTCAATCAGACCTTGACGGAAGGAGTCGAAGGTGAATTGGGCGAATCCCTGGTTGGTCCAGACTGCAGTGGCCCAATCGAGGGCTCTACCCGTGAGTACAGAGCTCATGAAGAGGATTTTGCTTTCGTCAGTTGGATACAGTGCAGGTTGTTGGGAGAGGAAAACTGAGCACTGCATGATGAACCCCTTGCATCTAGAGGGCGTGCCATCGAATTTTTCTGGCAGCGCGAGCCTTGGGCTGGTAGAAGAAATGAAGTGCTTGAGGTACTGCGGGCGCTGAAGAAGAGACAGACTGGGGCTGCGCTTGCATGGAGCGCATCATCTCTTCGACAGCTGATGTAAGTCGAGCGAGCTGATGTTGTTGCGTTGTTAAGAGATTCGCTTGAGTCGTGAGCTCTTCTGCCATGCGGGAGATTACCGCTGGATCAGTGTTTGGCGAAGTCTTCTGTAAGGAAGACACAGGCTGGTTGGGATCCATCAGCAGTATTTTAATGAAGACACAGAAATGGTACAGGCAATGGTCAACACGGGCAAACAGGAATATAGGAGGCAGGCAGAATCAACGTGAGAGCAGGCAGGAGATCGGGGCAGGCAGCAAACAATCAATGAACTTGGAACAGGCTAAGGTAATAAAGGCCAGGCGGCTAACAAACACAGTACTGGAACAAAGCAGGGTCGATACACAATAGACAGAATGGTAAACAGGATAAACGCTTGGAATTGTAGCCGGAGCAAAACAAGACTTCGCAAAGAGTGTAGGAACAGGGCTGATTAAATAGGGAATGGTAAACAGGGCACAGCTGCGAGGTAATCAGACCTAAGTATGTGGGTTCATGGGAAATGTAGTCTATACTCAGAACTCCGGTGAATCTGATCTCCGACGGCTGGAGGGGGAGGCGCTCTCGATGTTCGTCACACTCATTCACCTCCATTCAAGATTAACTATGATTCCACTTCCGCTCTGCAAACACGCATATGTGTAAAGGGTCCACACAGTTTTGTCTTGTGACGTATTGAATAATAATATACTGTATGTTTCATGGTGTTTATCTTATCATGAAGAAATCTGCGAAACACAACTATTAAGAAGATTTTTTATCAAAAATATACAAAATACTAAATATTTTCGTTTTTTTTAAGACTTCTTTAAAACGCTCTTTAGAACAAAAAAATTGCTATCGGAGAATATAATTTTGATTATAATATTTAATGATTAAATATTTTAACATATCTAAAAAATCCTTAAAACAAAACATTTACCTAAGAAACAACATATAAGATATTTAGACTTTCAGATAATTTATCTTGAATTTATAAGTGTATTTTATCTTTACTGCACTGGCAGAAGTTTAAACAAGTGAAAGAAATACACTTATATACAAAATACTCTTATATTCAAGATACATTCAGTGAAATCTTATATGTTGCTTCTCAGGTAAATGAATCTAGTTTTAAGAATATTTAGAGATTTTTAAATGGAAAAAAGACAAAACACTCGATTACAATAAGATTTATCACTGAATTAAACTTAAAGGAATAATCCGGGTTCAATTTAAGTTGAACTCAGCGTCTGTCGCATAATGATGATACCGCATTATTTTGAAATGTATACAAGACATAAAGGATATGAGTGTAAATATGATTTTAGTGCTACTTCTGTGTAAAGTTATAGCCGATTTTACAACTTTGTTACCATGATGTAAAAATTACGATATTAAACAACTTTTACGCATCAAATAATACACAAGTTTCAACAGAAGAATTAATGTAAGTGCTTTTATAAAATTGTAAGCTTCATGTTTCTGAATTTAAACCCTCCCAAAATGGCTAATCACCATAATGCCACAAATGCTGTTGATTGAGCTTAATATTAGCAGAATATTATTTAAAGGGATAGTTCACCGAAACATTTAAATTCTCTCATCATTTATTCATCCTCATGCCATCCCAGATGTTTATGACTTTCTTTCTTCTGCTGAACACAAATTAAGATTTTTAGAAGAATATTTCAGCTCTGTAGTTTAATACAATGCAAGTGAATGGTGACCAGATCTTTGAAGATCTAAAAAGCACACAAAGTCAGAATAAAATATACTCCAGTGGATTAATTAATGTCTTCTGAAGTGAAACGCTAGGTGTGTTTAAGAAATAAATCATTATTTAAAACTTTTTAACTTTCTAAGGGTGAGAAAATGAGAGAATTTCCAGTTACCATTCACTTTCTTTACATCTTTATTTCATACAGTGAAAGTGAATTGTGACTGGGGCTGTTATTCTGCCTAACATCTCATTTTTTGTTCCACTGAAGAAAGAAAGTCATATAGGTTTGGAACAACACAATGGTGAGTAAACAGGGATGGACTGGCCATTGGGTACAACGGGTGGGCTGGTCAAAATGCTCAAGGGGGGGTCTTACCCCCACCCCACCAAATCTCTGTTAAACTGATGTGTGTGTTGTGAACTGAGAGAGTGAAGAGTGTGTCATTGTTCTCTGCAGGTTGATGTATTGTGATGTCACAGATGAAGGTTGTGCTGCTCTGACTTCAGCTCTGAGATCAAACCCCTCACACCTGAGAAAACTGTATCTGTCTGGGAATAATCTAGGAGATTCAGGAATGAAGCTGCTCTCTGATCTAAAACATGATCCGCATTATAAACTGGAGACACTGATGTGAGTAGTGATGATTAATATAATCATATTTGAATTGATCTCCTTTATTTTACTGATGAATTGTTGCTTATGTACTATTAATGTATTTAACTGTATTTAATATCCATTTGATTCATTGATCTGTGAATATATAAATTATATTTTCATCTCTTTCAGTGTCTGTGTGTGTGTGTGATAAACAGATTTGAGTTGTTTTCTATTGATTACTATTAAATAGAGTTGTAATGGAGATGTTCGATCATTCGCAGATAGTGAGAGTACATTTTTCTGAAATAGATAGTGAAGTCCCATACAGCATATTTTACTTTGACTTTGTGTGTTTTAGGTTTTAGATGGACGTCTCTTTGAGAACTGATTGTGAACCATAATTATTATGAAGAAAACAGAGACATCACAGTCAACAGAGACAAACTGACCTGACACACTGATGTGTGTAACTTATATAATTAATCCAAACACCTGCTGAAGTGACAGTGAAACAATGAAACCTTTTGTTTCTTCCTCAAGTGTCTTTTATGGGTCAATGACAAATAAATATGTCTAAATTATAAAATGGGGAAATCTTTTAAAACTCCAGTTTAAAACACATGTATACATTTGTATAGATATTATATTTGTATTCATATTGTTTTTGAATAATTTTTTGACCTTTTTAATGTTTTTTTAAATAACAATAAAAGATTAAAACTGCTTATACCAACATTTCAAACTTTAAATGAGAATTGTTTTCTTGTTTACACTTTTTTACTTTAAAAAAAAAATCTAAATTACTTTGTATTCTGAAAAGTCAAATCATAAAGAGGCGTGTTCAAGTATTTTGTGTGTGAAACACATTTTAATGTATCTTTGAATGACTTCCATTCAAAAAAATGAACATCCAAATTGGCATTTCTTGATTGACGTCAACAAACTGATTCATCTATTAAACAAAGAAAAGAAAAACCTATACAAACAGAATCAATATTTAACCCCCACTATTACCCCCTCCCATTCCCGACCCCCAAAAAACCCAGTGGTCACATGTTTATAGACACACACACACACACACACACACACACACACAAACAATATAAATGTGTATATATATATATATATAATAATCACACATTATCCACTACACCTCTCTCTCCACTGTCCCTCCCCAACAGCCCTCCAAAAAACCCAGATATTTGCCCCATTTCCCCACAAACAAGTATAAATTCCCCATTCTTCTGGATGACTCCTCTTCAAAAGCTGCCACCCTCCGAACACCACTCCTGAAATGGGGGTGCTCCAGCTGACTTCCCACCCCTTAAAACTATCTGTCTGGCAATCATGATGCTAGTTAGGACCCAGTTTTAATGTGCTTATTCTCCATATTGATGACTGTCCCATCACCTAAAATACAGAGTCTGGGGCATAATAAAATGAGTGCCCAAACCTCACACATAAAACTGAATCTTCAATCAAGATTCTGGGATCATAACACACATTCAAAAAATGTGTTTTGGCTGTGTCTCCATCTTCTGATTGACATCGCCAGCAGGTGGGTGTGTCTTTAAGACCAAGCCTACACAATCTAGAGGGGGTCCAATAGAATCTATGTAAAATCTTGAATTGCACAAGATGCACCCTTGTATGTCTAGATACAGACTTGATGTTTATAGAATCCTAGCCCACATTCCCTCCTCCAATACCAAGTTAAAATCTTTCTCCCATAATCTCTTGACAGAAGTTGAAGCTCCGTCCCCCAGACTCTGAATTAGCAGGGAGCAATACACTACATGACCTTTTCCTAAATCAGTAATCACCTCTCCCAGAGTATCTGCTGCTTTAGGGGGTGTAATCTACTCCCAAAAACAGTACAGAGCATGTGGCGCAACTGTAAATACTTATAGAACTGAGATCTGGGAATCCCAAAATGTTGAACCAAATTTTCAAAGGATCTCAACTCTCCACTCTCATATAGGTCACAAAGTGTAGTAACCCCCCTTACGATCCACTCTGACCCCTATCCAGAGAAAAATAATCTGAAATTAATCATTAATCATAATATTAATCAATTTATTAATCATCAATTGTACCGCCGCTACCAGGTGTCTATAAAGTAACTTAATCCATTCTTTAAAAGTATTCTCGAACCCGGATATTTCCAAAATCTTAAAAAGATAATCTCATTCTTCCATATCAAACGCCTTTTCAGTGAGATGGCAGCAACCAGAGTCGGATCATTCACCACTGACCACATGATATTGATGAGACGCCTAATGTTATCAGAAGAGCTGCGGCACCGAATAAACCCCACCTGATCTCTGATAAGAGAAGTCATAACTTTACTTAATTGGTTAGCCAGAATTTTTGACAATATTTTAATGTCGAGCTGGATCACGGAAATTGGACAGTACCTCTTACACTCGCTTGGATCTTTGTCCTTTTTATGTATCAGACTGATCCGGGTTGTGTCATGGTTGGTGGAAGCTTTCCATTTTTTAATGATTCCATATAAACGTCTAGCAAAAGTGGAGCCAGTTCTGTAGCATAAGATATAAAAATTCCGTTGACCATGCTATCCTTCTTAAACATTTAAGGGATAAGGTTGGCATCAAGGGCACTGTCATAGATTGGTTTACATCATACCTCTCAGATAGGACTGTGAGGGTTACGATTGGAAATTCATCCTCTTCTTCTGCATTGTTCACTTGTGGGGTACCCCAGGGGTCCCTCTTGAGACCCATTCTACTTTCTCTGTATATGCTCCCTTTGGGTTCTATCATGAAGAAATATAATATTTCATATCATTGCTACGCCGACGATCCCCAGCTATATATTCCTATTAGTTCTGATTACTCTTGCTCTGTGCTTCTAAAATGTTTTGAAGACATTAAATGCTGGACTGCAAAAACTTTCTCCAATTAAATGAGAGCAAACTGAGGTTGTTGTGTTTTGTCTCCCTGGTGCTGTCTCTGATATCACTAGGAACCGAGATATACTGTTTCCAAATGTTCATCCTTTTGCAAAAAACCTAGGTGTGATTTTCAAAACAGGTATATGCTGTGATAAGGAGTAGCTTTTTTAAATTAAGGCAAATAGCCAAATTAAAACCTCTGCTCTCATTTAAGGATCTGGAGACAGTTATCCACGCCGTCATCTCATCTAGACTTGACTATTCAAATGCACTGCAAATGGGGCTAAATCACTCATCTCTGTATCGCCTGCAGTTGGTCCAAAACGCAGCTGCTAGTGCTAAGAGGGAACACATTTCACCGGTTTTAGCATCTCTCCACTGGTTACCAGTGCATTATAGGATCCATTTTAAGATCTTGTTATTTGTTTATAAAGTTTTAAATGGTGTGGCCCCTTCTTATCTGTCAGAACTTCCGAGCTATCAACAATTCCCTAGAAGCCTCAGATCTTCTGACAAATTTCTCCTGCAAATACCTCGCTCTCACCAAAAGTTTAAAGGGGATTGTGCTTTTTATGTTGCTGGCATTAGACTATGGAACAGTATACCTCTGGACGTTAGGCCTGCCCCGTCCATTCCTGTTTTTAAATCACGCCTATAGAAGTATATGTATTCCTTGGCTTTACATGAATGTTTATTGTAGACTATATAGGTAATTTCTTGTTTTGTTATTTTTTAAAATTAGTCTTTTATTACTCGGTGTCCCGTTATTGTTTCATTTGCATATATACTTTGGTATACACTAGTGTTCTTAAATGTGCTATATAAATAAATTGACCTTGACCTAAATAATTCAGTGGCAAATCCATCTGGCCCCGGAGTCTTGCCTGTAGACAAGGATTTAATTACCTCGCCAAGCTCCTACAAGGTTATCTCAGAATCAAGAGAATTATTTTGCTCAATCGTCAGTTTAGGGAGTTCTAATGGTTCCACAAATTTTCTAATATCTTCATCAGAAGACAAAGATGTGGAACTATAGAGATCAAGATATAACTCTTTAAAAGCATTATTAATATCAATGGCTGTGGTAAAAATTTCACCAGCAGGTTTTACAGAGGGAACGGTACAAAAAATGTATGCATCTGTTTAATGTAATTTTATGTTGGCCTAACCAAAATTTTCCCTGCTTTGTCCCCTGACTCAAAAGTATGACTCTTACCCTGAATAACCAAAAAGCTACCTTTCGCAACAAAATGGTATTATATCTGTATTTCTATCGGGTCAATTCTCTGAGGCTATTACATAACATTTACATTTAGCAGGTGCTTTTATTTAAACCGACTTATGAGTAACATACTAGCAAGCAATTTCTCTTACAAAAGGCAACAATTTCCGCACTGCAATTTTTAAGTGACTGTAGAATAAAATGTTGCCATGGAGACAGTGTGCATGATATCATTGTTTAAACACATCATGACCCACTTTAAATAAAAAGGAATATTCCTTCAACACTCAAATGGAGATTTTTAATTACCACCAGGGGCGTGTCTAGGGGGAGGCTGGGGGAGGCAGTGCCCCCCCTAGGATAAGCTCTGCCTCCCCTGAGAATTTGAGAAATAATCTGTCCATCTGTTGTTTTGAGTGTAGCCCCGAATGTATTTTGAATAGTTGACTGACAAATATGAAACCGGACAAAAGCTAGCTGCGAGTTAACGTGGTTGCCTCTCACGCTGGAGACCGCGGTTCGAGCCCCGTTCGGAGCGAACTTTTCTTGTTTATCAGGTGTTGTTTTCTCTAAGGATAACCAATAAGCATTAACATAAAATGTATGTGTGACTTGTTTTGTGATATTAGTTTGTAGGAAATATACACTTTGATTTGATTAAATTGTTTTGTAGAGTGTAGCAAAGATGAGCAACAGACTGAGGAGCAGCAGCAGCTGTGCCAGAATCATGCATGGAAACTGGTAACAATTAATCAGTCACTTTACTTAAAAGTTAAAAGTGAAACATTGTTTATCTCAATGATCCTAATGAAAGGATTTTGACAGATTAATTATTCTCATAGAGATGATGAGAATTATATACAGTTTGATGCCATGGTGTGTCAATGAACTTAGACTAAAGTCATTCATGTATTCCTTTAACTTAGGATCTTATACATCATTTTGACTATTTATGTCAAAAAATATAAATTATTTATATATAAAAAAAAATGTTTTTACCTCACTTTACTCACTATAATATAACTCTTTTGTGATGACTTTATGGTAATGTACATGAAAATTCAAGAATCATGATAGATCTAAGGGCAATCCCACTGATCTGCTCTTCCCAATACATTTTCTTCAATGGTATTGGTCTATAATTTGACATATGTAGCACTTGATGAATTAGTTGTGTGAAGCTGATTTGCAATAAGTTATGTGCTGTATCTGTTCTTTTGCATCACAGATGATTCGGGGAGGAGAGAGAATGAGTTAGTCGAGGATAGTACTAGAGTGGAAGATTTAGGAACTGTAGAAACAGGCCCAGCCAGAGCAAAACTCAAAGAATACCCTCTCACCAGCTCTGGACTACAGGGAAGTGGTTGCTAGTGTGAAAATAAAATTGTCTCTAAGCCCCGGATGTCCTTCAATGCTGGAAACGCCTCTGCATCTGATGATAAATTACAATTTAAAAGTGGATTGTTTTGTGCATATTTTTCCATCGCTAGCATGTGAGTGAGGTCTGACACAACAAAAATCCAGTTTAAGCCCTATAGTCTAATAGGGGCCCCGTGCCCATCTCTGGGTTCCTGGCTTAGAAAAAGATATGCACTAAAACAGATTGTGTGTAGTATAGCTTAATTTTGCGCCGATTTTTTCAATTGTTTATGTTGCCCCCCAAACATGATATCCTGGTAACCCATTTAACAAGCATTTAACAAATTAAAGGTTACTGCAACATCTACACATGGGTTTGGTGAAACTTGGCAAAGAGTTCAGTCAGTTCTAACTCATCTGAATGATGGGGTGCGTCCCATTCAGACTTTACCCTCCATTGTGAGAGCTTTGAAGGGCTGAAAGGTGTGTTGCTCAAAATAGTGGTAATTTGGTCTGTAACGACCCAACAGCTGGTTACCATTATTATTCTCCCTTCAAAAAAGCCCAGTGAAGTCATCATCACCAAAATCTCCTAAACTACATTACATGTTCATACTTCAACTGTCCAAACTTACACAGAATCATTTTAATCTGCTTTTAGATGCTCTCTTCTTTCTTTCTTTGTCTTACTGTAAGACCTGTAAAACTTTCTACTTCAAGCATTTAAATGTATTTTGGTTTTGTCAAACCAACATTATAGTTTGTCTCAACCAACTTTACGTATCCAGTTTAATCAGTTCTTTTTGTACCACACAAAATAAAATATCAATATATTTTTCCATCCAGTTAAGTCCAGTTATATTTTGTAATGCAGAAATGCAGTTATAGCAATGAATAGTATAATAAAAAGTGAAATATATTCGACAGCACTTGTCATACAAAGCATAAAGCTTCATCCTATAAAGCCTAAAACATTAAACAGTCAGACAATTATTTAAAACCTATTTAAACCAATTTTTCTACAGCATAATACAATTTTAAGTAAGCACATGCTGCTTCAGTTCAATAAATACTAATTTTGAAATATCAGTAATAATATAAACATTATTGTTCATTTTTCTTTAACAAAGATTTCATATCAAAAAGATGAGTATCACAATATGAATGAAGCCATTTAGGAAATTATATTACAAGGTCTTTTACTTCCAAGAGCATGAAAACTTTCACCATGAGGCAGCAGAAATCTACTGAGTTTTCAGCAAAGTTTTGATCATGTTGATGATGTAGAGCAGGTTTTCAAATTTTCTGATAAACTTTTTTTTATTAAGCTATCAGCTTTCCATTTTAAATTCAGTTTCACTTTGAAATAGGTTATATAATTATTATATTATTTCCAAAACATTTTAAACAAGTTTGTCTTTTTTAAATATATTTTGAACACATACGAACACAAACACATTTTTACCACATTTAAGCAATTTGGAAACTGTTAAAATTAGCCTTAACAGAATCCTCCACAGACACAAACTAAATGAATTATGCTCAACAGCCCAATAACCAAAGAGCCAACACAATCAGACATGGGAGATCAGCAGATGGACAGCTCTATTTTCTGATCACTGAACAGATAATCCTCGACGGTCAAATGACTAAAACATGTTCATTAACAGCCACAGGCTGTGTTTATTTGTAATGTTTGAAATTTGACGCATACAGTGCTTGTATTGGACTTTCTCAGCGTCGTAAAAATTCCGTCATAATTTTTCACCCATGTTTTAATTGTCATATTTTAATACATTTAATAGCTTTAAGTTAATATTTTGATTTTTAATCATGAATTTACAGGACGAGCATACAGCAGATTATGCATTTATTTATGAACAGAACAGATGAACAACAGACACAAAGCAGATGAATGTTTCAGCGGAGGCCACTAAAACACGACATATGAACAACACAATATTAATACGATTAAAATATGAACATGTAAAAATGAACTGAACAGAACTCAATGGACAACTCAAACCTTCCTCCTGGTCCGCATCGATTTAACTGTGTGCTCGCCTGTGCGTAATCAAACGCATCAAGGGAGACTGATGCTGAGGTGATTGTCATTAGATTTTGTGTCTTTGCCTCGGACAGACGACTTCTCGCCAGTTTTAATTTGGTTCTGGAGGCTGAACCCAGCGTCAAGCGCCGCATCGCCCTCCACATGACACGAGTTGCAGAAAGCATCACAGAGGGGCGATTTTACCAGTTTGCCACGTAAAAAAAGCGGGAGGTGTGCACAATAAACATTGAAAACATGTATTTGGAAGAGAGAAAAAAAAGCTTGCAGTTGCTTTGATAGCAGAAAGTAATAAAAGGACTCGTTTATGTTTAGGTCGAAGCGTTTTCATGGTGAATTTAAATGAGTTCAATAACTGGGTTCTCTGATATTCGTAAACGATAAGGTCATATTTAATTAAAATTATGAGACATTCAATGTCTCTTCACAAATTTGGATAGTTTTTAAATATTTCTTGTTGCTTAGTATCTCAAAGATATTATTGGTGAAGCAAAAACATGTGTGTGAAAAACACTTTTGTGTGACGTCACTTCATAGACTTCAATGTATTCTGCAGCGCTGACGGGAGTCATGTGATGACCCTTTACACATATAAATAACACACTTTTGCACATTAATCATTTTGTACACGTTTATGCATAACGTGCACTTTAACACGCAAGCTAGCAGGACAGATGTGTACAGAAGTGAACCATTATATTCATTATATATTCTTGTATATGCTGTGGGGCCCAAATGTTCAAGGGTATAAAGCATTTGTTTTCAAAGATGATAGACTGTGAGACTTTACAGTCCAGAGTATTTCACTTTCCAAACGACCAGGATAAATATAAAATGAAACTACTCATGGTGTTAAATGATGGTCTGTTGTGATTAGATGGGTGGAAGGAGAAATAGTTCCTGTTACTATTTACTATCAAAGCTCGATTTCACATTTCAAAGCTTATACGCATTATTTTTTAATTCAAAATAATCAATAAAATCTAGTATAAAAACACATTGGGTCGATTTTTATTTCTTTAAGATCCAAAAATAATAAATACATAAATGTAATAAGAAAATAAAGGAATTAATGTATTGATAAAACAAATATTAGTTTAATTAAATGTATTCCTGAATTTAATATTGTATGACTTTTTTCCTTTATTATTTTTCTGTAATTATTTTTAACTTTATTTTTAACTTTTATTTATGCATTCATTTATTTATTCCCACATGTATTTATTTCCATATTTAATATTCCCACATTTATTTTTGTATTAATTCTTACATTTCTGTCTCTTGTATGATAATTATATGGGCTGGTCCTTCATTGGTTTATCGTCGATTGAAACGTGCTCGATTACTCTTGACTTGTTTTGATGTGATGTCAGGTCATAGGCAAATCTCCTTTAAACCAGCTAGAGTTGCCCAAACTTAGCGATGAAGTCGATAACCACACATCAAATGAATGTGTTTTATTTCGAGTAGAGGTGCTTATTGATGTTTTAGGAGAGCTTTATGCCAGTATGAATGTTGAAGCACATCCTGGATTGTTAGACTCTCTGAAAAATGTTCACTGCATATTCAAAATCGGAGTCAGAGGGTGCTGAGGTGGGACATCTATCTTACTTCCGATAAATACTATTGAGCTCTCAACCAATGATGCACTGAAGCCATGCAAGTACTGCCTCCCTCATTTCCATGTTACACACAGAAAAGTAAAAATAAATACATGTATATATATAAATAAATATATAAATAAGGAAATAAATGTATGTGGTAATAAATAGAAAATAAATGAACACATAAAAAAATAAAAACAATGCAAAATAAAAGTTACTTTTAAATAAATGTAAAAGTTAAACTAATTTTATTTGTTTTATCAAGACATTTATTCTTTATTTTCGTATTATATTCATTTATTATTTTTGCAGGTTTGGGCCTCCATATCGCAGAAGTATAACCAAGAGAAACACTTATATTTAAGATGCAAAAAACACTTATATTTAAGATGCAAAAAACACTTATATTTAAGATGCAAAAAACACTTATATTTAAGATACATTCCCTTAAAGCAAGTCTAAATATCATATATTGTTTCTCAAGTAAACGTATCTTATTTTAAGGATTTTAAGACATTTTAAATGGAAAACAAGACAAAAACACTTGACAATAGTTTTTTTTTTTTACTGAATTAAACGTATTATTTAACACGTTTAATACAAACTTTAAGTCTGGCACACGTGGAATAATCGGTTGAGAACTAATGATTGTTGCAATTATCGCAGAATAATCGTTCTAATAATCGTTTGATTAATCGATTATCAAAATAATCATTATGTGTAGCCCTATATGCACTATACAAACTTCCCTTGCTTAACCCACTATTCCTACACTGCAACAAGTACTGGGAAAGGTAAACATGTAGAGATATTAATATTCATAATATGTGGTAGACAACACAAAGTTTTTGGATGAAGGGATGGCTATGGCTCAGTTAGTAGAGCGAGACGGCGATTAATCGCAGGATTGGTGGTTCGAATCCCGGCCCACACGACTCCACATGCTGAAGTGTCCTTGGGCAAGACACTCAACCCCAAGTTGCTCCCAATGGCAGGCTAGCGGTGAATGTGTCAGTGTAAAGCGCATTGAATACTGTTAAGGTTAAAAAAGGCACTATATAGTGCAGACCATTTTCCAAAATAAGTTTTCTGGGTTTTCAAGTTTCTATTCGCGTTAAAGTTGTTAAATTACGTTTCGTTTGCAGATCTTCAGTATATTAAATGTTTTTCTGCATGGGTTCAATTCGATGTACATCTTCACAGACCAACAAATACAAACTGCATTTTTTCCACCAGCAGATCTTCATTGATTATTATGAATATTGAAAGTTTTTAATCTCACTGACTTCCATTATATGGACAAACACACATCAGATATCATCAAATCTTTGTGTTCGTCTGAAGAAAGTGAAATGAGTTTGACATGACATAAGACTGCATGTGATGGCTGTACTAGCAGCCACACATGGAAGAAACTCACGGTGGTAACTCATTTCACATTACATAATACAAAATAACTGGACACACCGATTTTAGTTTTAAAGCCGTTTTATTAGTCATTTGACTTTAGTCATCTATTTGGGTGCACACATTTAGTTAACTGTCAATTTGGCTAATTTCAGGTTCATTATTTTTAAGTTGCATTCGGTGAAATGAACACTTTTCTTTTACTTGAGTTACCAGTTCTTGGGGAGTTGCTGCTGGGTGTCTCTGGCTGGCTGACAAAAGGACTACCAACTAAATCCAAGCTGTTTAAGTAGGGGATGGATAATTGGACTGCACCATGTTCTCCAATATCATGGGGGTGGCAGAGTTATCTATTTTGTTGTTATAATTATTTGATTGATTATCCTTAGTTTATATTATTTGATTGATTATCCTTAATTTATATTAGGTAGCATTGTCTTAACAGGGTTTGTAGTTATGGTGGTTTGTTTATATATTATGTGTTTGTCTACCCCCCTTTTGTGTCAGAATGGCCTGATCAGCCACTATATAAGTTCCCCCCATGTCACAGTCTAGAGGGTCGACCCTGGCAACGACTGACAACGGCTGGCCGACGTTTATGTTTTGATCTAGGTGGCGACGACTTTTGCTGGTGAATGAGTGGTCTGACTTTAGCGGCTGACGCACTGGTTGAAGGGTGTTTGTTTACATCAGAAGAGTTTGATCTGGAGAGAGGCGATCGGTCGTGGCGAAAGCGGGTGGGAAGGGAGAGATGACTCGAACACGAATAAAAAAGAGTGTGACTGAACCAGAGACTAGGAATGGCGGAGAGGAGTCGGAGGAGAGAGAAGGAGATGAAATGGAGGTAGGATGGACACAAGTAGGAGAAGGGAGAGGTAAGTCCACAAATAAGAGGAAAAAGAATAGCAAGGAAGGGTTAGCAAGTAGTACAGGAGAGAGTGGAGGAGAGGGGTGGTAGAAGGTAGAAGGGATGAGTTTAAAATTATGGTCCGGTTTAAAAATAGTAGTGGTATGATAGGGATTAGTCCTATTGCTTTGACAAATGAGTTGAGAAGGTTAATAGGGAAATTAGCAGTGCTAGAGTGATGCAAGATGGGGCATTGTTGGTGACATGCAGCAATGATGAACAGAGAAATAAAGTGATGAGATTAAAAGCAGTGTGTAAGCAAGAGGTAGTGAGTTGTAGGCCAGTAGGAGGTAGGTTATGGATAAGTGGTGTAATTACTGGAGTACCCTTGGAGGTATCAATGGAAGAGATAAAGAGTAATATTGAGGGAGGGAAAGTTGGTGAGGCCAGACGTTTGCAGGTGAATAGAGAGGGAAGTAGGGTGGATAGTTTTTCTGTAATGCTTAAGTTTGAAGATGGGATATTACCAGATCGAGTTAAAATAGGTTATATTAGTTATCCAGTAAGAGAATATGTGAAAGCACCGTTAAGATGTTATAATTGCCAGAGATATGGACACATCGCTAATGTATGTAAGGCAAAAAAGAGATGTGCTCGTTGTGGAGGTGAGCATGATTATAGTCAGTGTGAAACAGGTGCTGAGGTTAGGTGCTGCAATTGTGGTGGAGCACATAATGTTGCATATGGGGGCTGTGAAGTTAGGAAGAAAGCAGTGGAAGTACAGAAAGAGAGGGAGAAAAGTAGATTGACATATGTTGAGGCAGTGAAAGTAGTAGAATTAAGGAGCAAGGAGAAGTCAGAAGATGGTTATGATAGAGGGCAGATCATAAAAGCAACAAGTGAACCAATAAGAGGGAGAGAAGAAGGTAGGATCAGGGAAGATGAGTTAAGAGTAAGTAAGAAAAACTTTGTGCTGTTTATGGCAGAAGTTATTAATTGCACAGCTCAGACGGAAAAGAGAACTGAGAGGATACAAATTATTGTGAGGGCAGCTGAGAGATTTTTAGAGGTGAAAGGAATGACATGGGAGATAGTTAGGGATTGCCTAACAACAGAATTACAGCCAAGTCAAGAAATATGTTCTGGTCATTTATTATGATGATAAATATATTACAGTGGAATGCCAGGAGTCTTTTTGCAAATGGATTGGAGTTCAAAGGGTATGTAAATCGAATGAAGGATAAACCACATGTGATATGTATACAAGAATCATGGCTTAAACCTAGATTTGATTTTGTTTTGAAGGGATATTCATCAGTAAGAAGGGATAGAGTAGAGGGTAATGGAGGGGGATGTGTTACTTTCATAAGATCAGGAATTCAGTATAGATTGGTGGGAATAGGGATATCAATGGAATATGTAGTGGTTGAGATATGGGACCAAAGTAAAAAATATGTTCTAATAAATTTGTATAATCCATGTAAGAGACTGGAGTTAATTGAATTAGAAGCTATAGAAGGTCAAGGAGATGAGAGGATTATTTGGTGTGGGGACTTTAATGCACATAGTACTCTTTGGGGTGGGGCAAAAGTAGATAGAAATGGTAAGATAATTGAAGAATTGATAGATGGAAAGAATTTAGTATGTCTCAATGATGGAGGGTGCACAAGGGTGGATATGGTATCAGGATTAGGATCAGCCTTAGATTTGACATTGGTGTCAAGATTGTTAGGAGGAGTATCTGAGTGGGAAATATTAAGTAAATGCACGGTGGGAAGTGATCATTATCCTATATTAATATCTATTATGAGTAATGGAGAGGAAAGGGGAAAGAATTGGGGAGGTATAGGGAAGTGGATATATGAAAAGGCCAACTGGGCAGAGTTTATGAGAGAGAGTGAAGAAGGTTTGAATCGGATTAAGAATATAAATAGGGGTAGTATTGAGGAAATAAATAGTAAGATTATTTCTGTTATAAAGGAAGCAGCAGGAAAATATATTCCTAAAAGTAAAGGAAGTAGGAAGATGAAAATAGTCCCATGGTGGAATAAAAATTGTGATGAAGCTATTAGAAATAAAAGGAAGGCATTTAGAAGAGTAAGAAGAACACTTAATTTTCAACATTTGATTGAATATAAAAAGGCCCAAGCAGAAGTTAGAAGGGTGGTAAGAAATGCTAAAAGATATTTTTGGAGATCTTTTTGTAGTGAAATAGGGAAAAACACTCCAATTGAAGAGGTATGGAGTATGATTAAAAAGATGAAGGGTATACGAAAGGAGTTTGAATATCCAGTTTTAAAGATGAGAGAAGAATTAGCTGTAACGGATGAAGAAAAGGCAACAATGTTTCAAAAGGCATTTGTAAAGGTGAACTGCTCTAAAAATTTGTCAGATGAGAGTAGGAGAGTAAGGGAAGAGACTCTTAAAAACACCCGCTGTTAAAGGATAGAAGGGAGGCTATGGACAATTTGATTGATGTTCCTTTTGAAATGAATGAATTAAAGAGAACATTAAGTAGAATGAATGAATCAGCAACTGGAGAAGATGGAGTAAGCTATAGTATGTTGAAACATTTGAGTGAAAATGCATTGGGTGTGGTTTTAGAATTTTTAAATAGAATTTGGATAGAAGGGATTTTGCCTAAAAACTGGAAAGAAGCGATGGTACTGCCTATAAAGAAACCAGGGAAGGATACAAGTGTTCCATTAAACTATAGGCCAATAGCTCTTACATCTCATCTATGTAAAGTAATGGAAAAAATGTTAACTGACAGATTAACGTATTATTTGGAAAAAGGGAAGAGTTTTACACCAAATCAGAGTGGATTTAGGGGGGTAGAGGAACAATGGATCCAGTATTATGTATAGAGTCTGACATAAGGAAAGCATTGATGAGTAAAGAAACAGTGGTGGCAGTCTTTTTGATATAGAGAAAGCTTATGATTTGTTATGGAAAGAAGGATTGCTGGTGAAATTGGGACAATTAGGAATAGGAGGGCGAATGTTTAATTGGATTAAAAATTTCCTTGTAGAAAGAAAGATTAAGGTGAGAGTGGGAGAATGCATATCAACTAATGGAGCATTAGAAAATGGAACTCCACAGGGAAGTGTTATTAGTCCATTGCTCTTTATAATCATGATCAATGATGTGTTCTCAGGGGTGGACAAAAGTATTTGCAGATCATTGTTTGTGGATGATGGAGCTCTATGGTATAGAGGTGCCAATATAAAGTTTATGGTCCAGAAAATGCAAAGGGCATTAAATGAGGTGGAGAAATGGTCATTTAAGTGGGGATTTAAGTTCTCAGTGGAAAAGACCCAGTCCATGTTCTTCACAAATAAAAGAATAGATAACGAATTTAAATTAAAACTGTACAATCAGACATTAGAAAGGGTAAATAAGGTAAGGTTTCTTGGAATATGGTTAGACAGCAGACTCACATGGAAGGGGCATATAGGAAAGATGGAAGAGAAATGTAAAATAGTTTTGAATATAATGCGGTGTGTGTCCGGTCAAGACTGGGGGATGGACCGATTGGCTTTAAAAACCATATACATAACACTAATTAGATCAGTGATGGATTATGGAAGTATTGTTTATGGATCTGCAGCTAAAACTCATTTAGCTAAATTAGATAAAATCCAGGCAAAAGCATTAAGGATTTGTTGTGGAGCATATCCATCATCTCCAGTTTCAGCATTACAGGTAGAAGTAGGTGAAATGCCTCTTCAAATAAGAAGACAACAGTTGATGGGGGTCTACTGGGCAAATCTTAAGGGACAGGACAAATCACATCCCACCTTAAAATTATTAGATCAGTGTTGGGAGTATGGGAAGAAAACAATTAATAGTTTTGGATGGGTGGTAGGGGATCTAGTAAAGGAGATGGGTATAAAGGATTTTAGAATTACACCAAGAGTGATCCTGCCGGCTGTTCCGTTGTGGATATTGCCTCAACCTCTAGTAGATTTGACATTACTGGAATGCAGACAAAAAGAAGGTCAGAGTGAACATGAGGTAATCCAAGTAAGGGAGTATTTGGGTAGAAGGTATGGACACATTATTCAAATATTTACAGATGCATCAAAGAATATAAGTAGCGGACAAGTAGGTATAGCATATGTTATACCAACATTGCAAATCTCAAAGAAGGTAAGGATATCAGATAGGCTATCAGTGTTCACGGGGAAATGATGGCAATTGTGATTGCTTTAAGATGGATTAATGAAACAGGAGTGAAGGATGTAGTAATATGTTCAGATTCCAGTGCAGCCCTCTCAAGTATCGATGCCCAACAGTCTGACACAAGACAAGATTTAGTAATGGAGATTCTCCATGAATTATATTTGTTGCAACAAATAAGGGTGAGGGTACAGTTTTTGTGGGTTCCTGCACATGTGGGTGTGAAAGGGAATGAGGTAGCAGATAAGCTGGCAAAACAAGCAGTACAGGATACAAAAGTTGAAATAGATATACCATATAGTAGATCAGAAATCAAAGCAATAGTTATAAAGGAAATGTATCAAAGATGGCAGCAGTATTGGGATACTGAAACTAAAGGTAGACATTTGCATGCAATACAGCCAAAAGTAGGGAAAGGAAGGCATTCTAGTACAAATAGAAGAGAGGAGAATATTTTATCAAGACTTAGACTGGGGCATACAGGGCTAAATAAGACAATGCATTTAATATCCAAGCATCCAACAGGGCTTTGTGAATTGTGTGGAGTTAGTGAAACAGTAGAACACGTAATTATGCATTGTGGAAGATATATAGAGGAGAGAGTAATTCTAGTAGAGGAGATAAGGAGAAATGGGGAACAAGATATTTCATTAAAAAATATTTTAAATCCGAAGATAGGAGGGAATGCAATAACAATATTGTTCAAGTTTCTGGAGTGTACAGGCCTAATAGATAGGATATAGGAGTGTGAGGGATGTATACGTGTATGTGTGTATGTGTGTGTGTGTGTGTGTGTATATATATATATATATATATATATATTTTATTAAAAATGTTTTCCCCTCTCCCCCATCCCTCTGGTGTAGGAAGGGTTACGAGCGAAAGCTAGAGGAGCTGAACACGCAGCGCTGGCTGAAGCAATGACTCTTGTTGGGCTGGAGGATGGGGGGAGGGGAGGTAGTGGTTAGAGTCTCTGGTTCATGATCACAGAAGGTGGCAGTAATGCACGAGTTTTGTTGCGATCTGCCATAAAAAACGAGGAAGAAGAAGAAGTCTAGAGGGTCTGTTTTGTTCCTGTTTTTTTTTTTTTTTTATATATATATATCTATAACTATAACTAGATTTTTTTTTATTTAGTAAATAAAAGCCTATATATTTGGAAATATATTTTCTGACTCCTCATGCCTGCCAGCTTGGTCCCTCACACCGCATAAATGATGAGAGAATTATCATGTTTGGTCTGATAACAACACGTGTAAGTTGGTTTGTAATAAAGAGTCACATTTTAAGTATAATATTGTTGTAATATGGAGCAGGGTTTGCAGCTGTTGAAAATAGTCTCATCATGAATCTTAAATGTAAACTAGCCATACATGTTGCTTATCTTCTCATTTATAATGATATATATATGGGGTCATTTAAATTAGAGTCCTGGCAGCTCTACAACTATAACTGAAAGAAGAGTCATCAGAGGTTTTCATGGTAAATAAAAGGTAGGAGACACATTTGGATGACATAATTTATATTTATATAGCATCATTTTAACATATCCAACGACATTCAAAATGATCTCGTCATTTACTCACCCTCATGCCATCCCAGATGTGTGTGACTTTCTTCTGCTGAACACAAATGAAGATGTTTAGAAGAATATTTCAGCTCTGTGGGTCCTCTCAATGCAAGTGAATGGTGACCAGAATTATGAAAGTACAAAAAATCCTTGAACATGAGTTGGGGACATTAGTTAAATGCTACTTTATGCCCTTCACATCAGCACCCAAAGAAGCTGACACTTTTTCTTTATTTTTGTGATGTCATACAGTAAATGGTGTTGCATCTTTATGGTGGCAATGTCTGGCCAAGTTGAAATTATCTTTTGAATGAATAGTTTAATTTATAAATACAAACTGTTTCTGGTATTTTTATTACAGTATTAGTTCAGAGAGTTTTCTGCATATATTTCTGCAGTCTGTTAAAATGCATCTTAAATTGTTTATTTAGATTTACTTAGTCACTGCTTGTTTTTGTTTATCGTCATGATTTTGTTACTATTTTTGTATTTGAGAATGTATTGTGTTTCTATGCGAGCATGAATGTCTGAGATTGTAAATTTGTAAATGACAATAAAAACCTTCGACATTCAGCAGTTGTCTGTTATTTCTTCAGGTCATTTTATTTTAAAGTTAATTGAAAGTAAATGAACAGAACTAATAGCACTTACAATTGAGCTGAATGAGCTTAAATTGCATAGTTGTGTAAACGGACTCTTAGGGTTAAAAAACCTTAAATATATTAGCTGGTGTTTCACAGTATTTTAAGAAACATTTTTGAAAGGAAGCTCATTCATTTGGTCATAGCAGCTTCATTTATTTTAGGTGAAGTTGCTTCAAATTTCTAGTTGTAGTATCTTCAGTAATGTAAGAACTGAATTACGCACGATAACTGGAATAGCACTTTATTGTCCAGGCTTACAGAGCCTACATGTGACAGGAATTCTTTTCTCATAACAAAGTCTTACTCTCCTCCAGGACCCCACATGATCCGGAAGGTCCACTGCACCTCTTGTGGTGTGGGGAGGAACTGCTGTTAACTATAACCTAAATCTCAGGATACCACACTAGTGGAATTTGCTTAAAAAGTGGGATGCAGAAATGATGCACAATATTTTTTCAGTGTCTCCAACAAAACCTGCTGTATCAAACCCTCTGAATATTCTCACTCTGAAACTTATTCATGAAAACATATTTTATATCAACTCTAATTAAAAATCTAAACTTATTGTTCAAGAAATTGACAAAAACCTAAACCGTAATCAAACTGAATTTGACCTGCACATCAAACTTCAGCGCTATTCGGTCTTAAACAGAACTACCAAATTTGCAAATGACTTATCAATTAAACAATTAAAGAAAGAATGATTCTGTCTAATTATAGACTAAATGTCCATGATCTAGAGATAGAGCGAGGAAGACATCACAGATCCTTGTTACTGAGAGAGCAGAGGATATGGAGACAGTGTGATACAAACCAAATAGAAGATGAGAAACACTTCCTGTTTATCTACCCATAGTTTGAATCATTCATTCCATAAACTGTCTGATACAGAGAAACTCACACGTGTACTTGGAGAAGATCACAACACAACCACACTAGTGCTAAACATGTGTCTGCCATTCACAATACACGAAATAGTTCAGTCATTTTGTATCTTCTTTCCCCCTATGTAATATTTATTAGTATTTACATGTTTTACTCTTATTAGTTATTGTATTATTGCATCTTTTACATTTTATTTTTATATTTATTTAATTATTTGTTTGTTTATTTAAAACTATATAAACAACTTTGTAATGCTTTGGCAATACTGTTATAAAACTGTCATGCCAATAAAACTGAACTGAAATTAAGAGAGAAACTGAGACAGATCACATTTGAGATTATCTGTTCTTTCAAATAAATCATATACAATTTTTGTTCTATAGTCTATAAAGTATTTAACACAATTATATCAAATGTAACTGTAATCAAATTACAAAAAAATTGTAATGCATAATATTACTTTTTTCAAAGAAAAGGTAATTTAATTACAGTAATTAATTACTTAATAATGCATTACACACAACACTGATATAGAATACCAAAAATTACAGCCCAAATACTTTCCAATTGCAACTCTGTTAGTCATAATTCTATACATTATTCTACAGTATTACATCATAGTGAATTATACACACACACACACATGTTTGTCTACCTATCATTATGAGGACTTTCCATAGACATAATAATTTTATACTGTACAAACTTTATATTCTATCCCCTAAACCCAACACAACCCCTAAACCCAACACAACCCCTAAACCTAACACAACCCCTAAACCCAACACAACCCCTAAACCCAACACAACCCCTAAACCTAACACAACCCCTAAACCCAACACAACCCCTAAACCTAACACAACCCCTAAACCCAACACATCCCCTAAACTCAACACAACCCCTAAACCCAACACATCCCCTAAACCCATCACAACCCCTAAACCCAACACATCCCCTAAACCCAACACAACCACTAAACCTAACACAATCCCTAAACCCAACACAACCCCTAAACCCAACACATCCCCTAAACCCAACACATCCCCTAAACCCAACACAACCCCTAAACTCAACACATCCCCTAAACCCAACACAACCCCTAAACTCAACACATCCCCTAAACCCATCACAACCCCTAAACCCAACACATCCCCTAAACCCAACACATCCCCTAAACCCAACACAACCCCTAAACCTAACACATCCCCTAAACCCAACACATCCCCTAAACCCAACACATCCCCTAAACCCAACACATCCCCTAAACCCAACACATCCCCTAAACCCAACACAACCCCTAAACCCAACACATCCCCTAAACCCAACACAACCCCTAAACTCAACACATCCCCTAAACCTAACACAACCCCTAAACCCAACACAACCCCTAAACTCAACACATCCCCTAAACCCAACACAACCCCTAAACTCAACACATCTCCTAAACCCAACACAACCCCTAAACCCAACACATCCCCTAAACCCAACACATCCCCTAAACCCAACACAACCCCTAAACCCAACGTAACCCCTAAACCCAACACAACCCCTAAACTCAACACATCCCCTAAACCCAACACAACCCCTAAACCTAACACAACCCCTAAACCCAACACATCCCCTAAACCCAACACAACCCCTAA
The DNA here is from genome assembly GCF_025860055.1 of Xyrauchen texanus. NCBI lineage: Eukaryota > Metazoa > Chordata > Actinopteri > Cypriniformes > Catostomidae > Xyrauchen > Xyrauchen texanus. Next base: position 7,284,527 of record NC_068285.1, read on the forward strand.
ACTCAACACAACCCCTAAACCCAACGCAACCCCTAAACCCAACACAACCCCTAAATCCAACCCTTACAGAAAACTTTCTGCATTTTTACATTTTAAATAAAACATTGTATAGTATGTTTTATAAGTGATTTAAATTATGGGGACACTAGAAATACACCATATTTATAGAATAATACCCTTGAAATTACCAGTTTACCGCTTAAAAATTTTTCCTCATAAACCACATAAACACAAACACACACACACACACACACACGTGTTAGGCTTTTATTTGTGCGTGTAATATTGAAACTACATCAATAAGATTTATGGTTGGTGCTTCATCATCAGGATTTTTGCTGCTTTATTTTGTTCTAACCAGCAGATGAAACTTTTTTGACACTCTGGAAGCTTTTAATCTTTTCCCTACTTCATTTCCCATCTCTAGTCTGCTGTCCTAAAATGAACATGTTCAGTGAAAATTTCCACATAATATATTATACTGCAGTTAAAGACAAAAACAGAAATTATTTTCATGAACGTTGTTTAAAGCAGAAGTGTGTAATTATTTTTATGTTAAAATACTTTCTCCTATCCGAGCTTATTGTGCAGAGAAAACTATAAGTAATCCATCTGTAGGAAACACATTTGCACTTCTCTTTGCCACTGAAAAAATGCTTTTTGTTTTGTGCGACCCGTCCAGCTCCACACAACAACGATGTTGGCTCGACCAATAGCGTGACTTTAGGGCGGGACTATCAGTTTGTTTGATCAATGGTAGAGGAGAGTGTTTGAAAAACACAGTTTGTAAACAAGTTTATTTTTTTAATTCAGTTTAGACACTAGTGGTGCAGAAATGACACACTTTAGCTGAAGTTTCTTACCTGAATGTAAATGTAAATGTAATAGTAAATTTAGTGATTCATCAGCTGTTCAGATATCCTCAAGTGTTGCGTTGTAAATTCAAGACACACCGCAGTCAGAGATCCAGTCACAAAGACTTGATTGCAGTTTTGTTGAGATCTTTGTGTCTAACACTGAAATTACTGAGAAATAATGTGATTGAGATACAGAAGAGATCCATGTGTGTAAGAGAAAATGATTTAATATGAATGTTGTGGAGATATTCACCTGTTTACTCAATTCAATCTAGTTCATCATAGTGTGATGTAGTTATTCATGATTTAAAATCATTGGGTGTTTTAATAAATAACTGAAAACTGTATCTGAATCAAACAGGAAACACTTGACTTTATTTTATGACACATTCAGCATCTGTTATTCCTCACAAACCTTCAACTGTGACAGTATTTTATGAGTCAAATAAATGACACACAGATACACATCAGTACTGTCACAGTTGAAGGTTTGTCGGAATAGCCGGTGCTGAATTTACACATCTCACACATTATCACTGCACATTTATAAGCTTTAAAGGGATAATTCAGCATTTACACACCATCATGTTGAAACAAACCCATTTAACTTAAAAACAAAATGAGATGTTTGGCCTCAGTCACTGAATATTTTCCCCATTAATGAAAGTGAATGTTGAATAAGGTTGTTTGTGTTCCACTGAAGAAAGTCATATGGTTTTAGAACAACATGAGGGTGAAAAAAATATGACAGATTTGTCATTTTGGCTCAAATATCCCTTTAAGAGCATGAAACACCTGCTGCACCTTTAAATGTTGTTTGTCTCTTTCAGACTCCTCCTCCTCAGGTGTCAGGTGAAAGTGAAACAGGATTTAAAGGATCCATTTTGTGACGCAGGAAATTACACGACGAGAGAAACAGGGAAAAAGTTTGACAGTTTTTGCTCCACTGAAATCAATAAATTAATTGTGAAGTATTTTGTAGGTGATATTCTAGTCAGTAAAGAGGAAGTGAACATCAACAGTTCTTGACAGGTGAGTACTGAACTGCTGCTAAACAAACAGCAAATATGCTGGTGTTTAACATGTCATAAAAGCTGACAGTCTGCAATTGAACCTCATTGATTCATTTCTAATGGAATATTCTAGAGTACAAATAAAAACAAATATGTGTCAGTATTGAACAAATAAACACGTCACAAATATAGATGATGTCCCGTTTGTTGACAGGTGTTCAGTGGACTGTTCAGATGATGTCATGAACTCCACAAAGGATCTCAGTGGACAGACAGACACAGGGAAGGTCAAGAGGTCAGAGGATTTCAATGGTTTAATAAAATACACTGATAGATATTTCTGATATGCTGCACAACACTACAGTATAAAAACACTGAGGAGAAATGAGAACAGACTGGATTATCTCAAGTATAAACATGTGAAAACAGCTTTAGGGTAAAGTGAGATCTACAGTCAGATGACAGTGAGACCGGTTTGATTCAGTCACAGACAGAACTGGAAAAACCTGCACAGTCAGTCGTATGTAGGAGGTCAAACTCAAATGTGTTTCTCTGTACATTTGTAGACGTCTCTGTACACAAACACAGAATTTCCTTCAGATGAATGCATAACAAACCATCAAACTAAAATGTACATTATTTAGGATTGGGGTCAAAGGTCATTTGTGTGTATGTTTCTCCTGTAAAAGTACATTTTATCATTTAATTTAGTATTTAAGAAAGCAGCACATTGCATTGTATAGTGTACATCAATTCTGTGCATTTATTGGCATCTAAATTTGAACCTCTTAAGTCGTAGCTGAAAGTCTTTTCAGCTTTTGTGGCATTCAGATCAGATCTGCTGTGTAATGCCATGTGCTCAAATATATCTTCATCAAATAAGCAGAAGTGAAATTGCATGAAGCCTCCACATCTGGTAACAAGTTCAACAAGCCACGTGAGAAGATGCACAGATTGACGGTCTCAGACAATGAGGCAACTGAGATTCATCCTCCATCCTCCACCACCCTGAATGAGGCAAGTCACCATGAGGACTTGGAGCGCATTGGGAATTGGTCATTCCCAGGAAATATCCCGTCTATACCCAGGAAAGAAAAATCACAAATTAGATCTTTTTAAATGGAGAGCAAACTGAGATTTTCCTGAAATCTCAAAAATATGTTTTTCCTCTAGAGATTCAGAAGAGATATCAACAATGTCTTTGTGACAGGGTGGCGGGCGGGACCGGGTTGTAATTTTACATACCCGGCCCCTTATCAAGCTCATCAAGCCTCCGAGAGGGAAAAAGGCTGACTGCGGACGGTGGTGCAAGAGAGAGAGAGGGAGTGTTTACGGGCAGCTGCCCCGTGTGTGTTTGTGTGTGTGTCTTTTTATTTAATTAAATGTTGTTTATATTGTTATGCCAGTTCTGGCCTCCTCCTTTCCCTCAATACCTTTACACTGGTTACGAAATCCGGGAAGGAGGAGGGATGCGCCATAGTGGAGTTCTCGCTGCTACCATCCACCCCACGGGAGTGGCCGCAGCCGGCGGACAGAGGAGCCCGAAAGTTGAAAGTTGACGAACGGCCACCGACCGCGAGGGGCTCCTAACCGACCACCTGGAGCAGTCAGGGCCACTGCCAGGTGCGGAGGAGACCCCTACCAGCCGCTGAAACACAGCGGGGTCTGAGACCGTGAGCGGGGAGGGGCTCAATGCCAACCTCCTGGTGTGGGACAACCGCTGCCAGGGGCAGTGGTGACCCCTTCTGTTCCCCGAGAACGTGGTAGGGTGTTCCGTCCGAGGGCGTCCCCCTGTGGCTTCTAAACGTCAGGCAACTCCGCCTCAACCTGGGACCAACTCTCACCCCCAGCATCAAGCACTCCACAGCAAGCACACGCCCCCGTCTCTCGGACATCCAAGAGGACCCGGAAGGCTCATAAGTGTTCCTGAGATGGAAGACCCAGGGAACGAGATGTTAGCTCTGGAGCTGGTAAGCTGACCAGTCCCCGGTGGAGGGCCGGGAGGAGAATTCTCCTTTACCTTTATTTATTTTCCCACCCACATTCTCAATAAAAGAGCTATTTCCTCATTCCCTGGGTCATCTGGCCCACAAATGCCATTCTCATGGCAACCCATGTGTGGACCCCTCGCCTCCGGACCCACGACTGCTTTCCCCCGGCCGGCCAGTTCTGACGAGTCCAGAGGACGCTTACACGGGACCTCCTCCTCAGTCACTAACCCGCCCCCTGCCGGGTGTATGGAGCGAGGTAAGTGCTTTGAGTCAATTCAAAGCACCAAAGCCTCGGGACGTGCTTTTTTCTCCTGATGAAAGACTACATGCTACACCCCGTCGCAAAGCCCCGCCAGGTACATCAAAAACAGTGCCCTTCATGCGGAGTGCCCTTCGTGCGGAGCTTGGATGCATAGCTTTCTCTTCCCAACCTGTCACGTTGGTTGGCCAGGACCATCCGACTCAGCTACGCGATTCAGTTCGCCAGGCCCCCGCCCCCTTTCGGCATTATCTGCTTCACCTCGGTGCATGGCAAAAACACCAGCACCCTACGTGCGAAGATCACGACCCTTTTACTCAAAGACACGATAGAGCCTGCCCTTTCAGCCGAGATGAAGAAGGGTTTCTACAGCCCTTACTTCATCGTACCCATAAAAGATAGTGGCTTGTGTCCGATCCTGGACCTGCGAGTTCTCAACCGGGCCTTGCACAAACTCCCGTTGAAGATGCTCACGCAGAAACACATTCTAATATGTGTCTGGCATCAGGATTGGTTTGCAGGGGTAGACCTGAAGGATGTGTACTTCCACGTCTCTATCTTGCCTCGACATCAATCCTTCCTACGGCTCGAACATTCGACAGCCAGGCATATCAGTACAAGGTCCTCCCCATCGGCCTGTCCCTGTATCCTCGCATCTTTACGAAGGTCGCAGAGGCAGCCCTTGCCCCGCTTCTTCCCATCCGCATACTCAACTACCTCGATGACTGGCTCATTCTAGCTCACTCTCGAGAGTTACTGTGTTCCAAAGGGACCAGGTGATCAGGCACCTCAGCTGTCTAGCGCTTCAGGTCAACTGGGAAAAGAGAAAGCTCACCCCGGTTCAGAGCATCTCTTTTCTCAGCATTTCACAATGACAGTGCGCCTCACCAACAAGCATGCGCATCGGTGCTGAAAGGCCTCACCCTGTTCAAACTAGGCACAGCAGTTCCTCTAAAAAATTCCATAGGCTCGTGGGACATATGGCATCCTCCGCGGTGGTCGCGCCACTGGGGTTGATACATTTGAGACTGCTTCAGCACTGGCTTCAGACTCGAGTCCCGAGATGGGCATGGCGCCACGGCACATACCGTTTGTTCACCCCCCCCCTCCTGCCGCCAGACTTTCAACCCCTGGACAGACCTCTGTTTTCTGACATAACAGGTGTCTCGATGCATTGTGGTAAACACAACGCCTCCAAACAGGGTTGGGGCACTGTGTGCAATGGGCATGCAGCTGCCGGCTCCTGGATGGGGCTCCAGCCTGGTTGGCTGATCAACTACCTAGAGTTGCTGGCTGTATTTCTTGCCCTGCGGAGGTTTCTCATGCTACTTCGGGGCAAACACGTCTTGATCCGCTCAGAGAGCACCACCACGATAGCATACATAAATTTCCAAGGCGGCGTGCACTCTCGTCGCATGTCGCAACTCGCCTGCCATCTCCTCCTTTGGAGTATGTGGCCACTCATATCCCGGGCTGCCTCAACACGGCAACGGAAGTTCTGCAAAGCATAGTTAGACCTGTTCGCTTCCCAAGAGACCTCCCACTGCCCGCTCTGGTATTTCCAAACAGAGGATCCCCTCGGGACAGACGTGCTGGCACATAGCTGGCCCCGGGGACCAAGCAAGTACACATTTTTCCCAGTGAGCCTACTTGCATGGGTGCTGTACAAGGTCAGGGAGGATGGGGAACAAGTTGCTCTAGTGGCCCCTTATTGGCCCACACTGACTGGGTTCTCGGATATCATGCTCCTCATGACGATCTGAAGACCCGCAGAGATGCGCAGTCGGGTCAGTCATCTCATTTCTGCAGGACAGGCTGGAGGGGAGGCTCTCCCCCTCCACCTTGAAGGTTTATATAGCTATATCGGCTCACAACGACGGAGTGGACGGTAAGTTCTTAGGGAATGACCTGATCATCAGGTTCCTTAGAGGCGCCCAGAGACTGAACCCTCCCAGGCTATGCATGTTCCCCTCATGGGATCTCTCCATGGTCCTTTCAGGCCTCCAGAGACCCACCTTCGAGCTCAGAATTCTCTCCTTGAAGACGGCCATCCTGATTGCACTCGCTAACATTAAGAGGGTTGGGGACCTGCAAGCGTTCTCTGTCAGCGACACTTGCCTGGAGCTCGGTCCAGCAAACGCCCATTTCGTTCTAAGACCTCGACTGGGCTACGTGCCCAAGGTTCATACGACCACCTTCAGGGACAAGGTAGTGAACCTGCAAGCATGGTGAACGAGTCGGTTTTGTCACGTATTCTCTCAGGTCCGAGCACATAGAACTCGGGAATACAAAACGACTGACCAGGTGTTCCAATTGCACACAGTGCCCTTCCCCTCCACTAAGGCGATCACATGTGCTCTTTCTCCCAGGAGAGTCCACTAAGCTTGCGCTCCCTCAATGTCTTTCCTCCCTAGCCCTCTGGTCCACGAATTCAGCTGAGAAATTCCCTACCAGACCCACTACAGGATCTAACTACTCTGTACTGGATTCCGCAGTACGATCCCCCTCTTGGCGGACCCGCATCTCCATTGGGCAGTCCCCTCTACCCCCCGGTCGCTGTGTTTGTAGTAACTCCTCCCTCACTAGGTAGGATCTACCACCACGCCACTTCCACATGTGGCCTGAAAACCCATGTAACATATTTGCCACATTTAACCTCCCCCAGCCTGGGCAGTGTGTGGTCTCCGTGGGGTCTTTTCCCCCTGAAAGAATAGGAGTTGGAAAAGAACGCCTTCCCTGATGTGTGTTATAGCGTTAAATGGCCCCAGACACTTTAACTCTATGTGAGAAACATAAAGAGAGAAAAGGCGCGGCTTGCTCCCATGCTTGGCACGTCGCTTGTTCCCCCCTTCAGGGATGCTGGGAACCTAAAAAGTTTATGATGATTTTATGGGGCTTTGGGGAATGGTACATGCAGTCTGATGGAGCCTGCTGCTTTGGCATGCAACTGCCTGCCCACACATGCATCAGCAATTCACGTACACAGTACGGCGCATGGCGTGATTGAATAGCCTACGTGCACAATAGAACTTCCGGTTAACTTCCGTGTGTTGAGTGTGCGGTCGACTACTTCCGGTAGGTCGTGTTGTTGTAGTGGAGATTTTCCAGAGTGGCTAGTTTTGAGTAGACAGACATAGAAAAAGTTTAAATATGAGTGGATTTCGGGTAAAAGAGAGGCGGTTGGCGTATCAACACGTGAAAAAGACCGCACTCCATTGTTGTGTACCCCTGTGTGCGAAAAAAGTTTGGTACTGCGCCAAAATAAAATCTTACAGAAAGATCCATTTTTGAGATATCAATCTAAAATTTGGAACACAACTTCTTAAGATTTTTTTTTATTTAACTTCTACAATAATCTGGCAAATGTCTTCTTTAAAACAAGACCAACCATAGGTCTATATTCCAAAGCATTCTTGAATTACAACCATTTAAGTTTGGATAGTGATTTTGATGTCTGTGAAAAAAAAAGGGGGGGCAGTTAAAGGGTTAACATCTAGCAATACATTGGTGTGGGTTCATCTTTGCTGTGTACACTTTAAGTCAAGTGGTCAATCCTAAAAGTGTTACAACTCTGTTTTGCACATATTTTAAAACAACCCACTTGAAGGCCTCACACTATAATGAGATATCAACAAGAATAAGACAGTTCTTAGAAGATATTGTTTACTGATAATTCATTTTATTACAGCAGATATTTATGTAGGTATGTGTAGAAAAAAAAAAGTCTGCTCTCTCTCTCTTATTTTTTGCATCACACCACTGTCCCTGTATATTCTTTGAATCAGGGTGTCTTCCTCCGCAAAAACCACAAAATCGCACCACTCCATCCCTGTTAGGAGCAGCTGACCCTGCACCTGCCAGTAGTAGCCATGACCCTGCTTCAATTCCAGGTTGCCATCTTTCATTTTCAGATGTGGATAATCCACATAGCTCTTAACGTTTGGACATTTTATTTCCACAAGGCCAAATTCAGTACTTTCTGTTGGGTCAAAGACAACCCCATCTGGGGATGTACCTAGCCATGGAGTGTCGGGGTGTATAATGAAGCCACAAGGGTAGTAGTTCACCCTCTTGAGCTTGCAGTACTCTTCGATGGCATCAGCTTCCATTTCGAGACCCCTCTTCATTGCTGCTGTCTGACGAACCCCTTTGAGCAGCCGGTCTGCCATCTTATCTAAGGTGCATGGTTTAGCATGGCATATTTCCCCAAAATGTGAGGAAGTTAGTCTGGGTTTTCTCAGTCTATGCCAGTCTGCTGATGTACTTTGACTCCTAGTTGCATCCTCTATTTTGTTAGCCATCTCCCAGGTAACCTCAAGTGACTTGAAGTGCAGCTGTTGATGCTCAGTGAAAACAAACATACTGCATGATGTCTCCAGTCTGCAGCTAGCCAATGGCAAATCTGGGCATGGTGGAGCGTCATGGTGAGCAACAGGGCGACTTCTTGCCTTGGGTTGTTGGTATGACAGGGGACTGACTGCTTGTACCAAACCGAGTGCAGAGTCCACTAGTGGCACCTCACAGGTGATACCCATTGTACAAATGGTTGGTGCAGAAACAAGGGTTCTTTGCTTGTGCCACTGTTGTTCACTCTCCGTACAGCTCAGCACTGGTGGAACAACTGACATGTCTAGCTGAGAATAATGTGCAGACTGGAAAAGTAGAGCCACACAATGGTTACAGAGCACTGATCCAGCTACACATGTACAGCTGTGATGGACCAGCTCAACAGGGATCGAGTCCTTCAGCCCCACCTGTAACATGATGTTAAAAACATTTAAAAAAAAAAAAAAAAGGAGTAGCATAACTGATTTTTCATATATTTATATGGACTACTCAAGTAAGCTACTATTTATTTTTGTACACTGTTAGTTAAAATAGCTAGTAAAACACTTTTAGTAAAGGATTAATAATCTTTTCTTTAATGTGTCAGTGGAGCAGTCTATTTGATTTGCAGGTAACTACACTCAGAATCCTACTTAGACTTAGCAGGTTTACATAAACTTCTATACCTATCTTATGCGTTTCTTTCACCTTTCACCTGGGATGTTCAGCATACCTGGAAAAACAAACTATACTACACCACTGATTGCTGTTAGTGAAAACATAGTAGTAACTTAGCACTAAGCGTACACTGGTCGTTTTTAACGTGAATGGGGGACATGGTCAACCAAATGAACATGGTTAACCTAGAGCAAAGAACCAAAAAGAACACTATTAACCCAGGAACATGGGTAACCATCTTAACGCTACACTCATCCTACACTTAAACTGTGAGGTGGTTTAGATCGGTCCATTGACGGATGACATAACGCCCTCACACACACTACTCCTGTCACTGGATCTTTCTTGGACACTGAGAGGAAATACAAAACCCAAATTAAAAATACACACAACCAGTTGATAATCATATCAACATAACAAGGTATTTAATAACACTAATAAAGTATGTCGTAATATTGACACGATTTGATGTGAGTTAAAATACTAGCTAGTCAATGTCTAACAGCTGATCTAGCCGCTAACAGCTGAGGTAACGTATCGCTACTCACCTTCAAAGTTGTGGATGTAACTTGATATGTACATTCTAAATCCTTTTTCACGCTTGCAACCGGGTGCAGGTGAACAGTGATCGACAATCCTGTGGACGTCGTTCACGTCAATTTTCGGGAGGCCTTGTAGACAACGGGTGAAATATGCCATCTTTCGCAATCAAAACCTGCCATCTCGCTGCTATAGCAATGTCGCGAACCGGAAATGGTCGACCGCACACTCAAGGCGGCAGAAGTAGAACTCCTTAGTTACATGCACGTAGCCTATTAGGGACACCTAGTGTCGCTTCATACAACACAACATTGAGTGAGTGCCAGAAGGGGAACGAATAGGTTACTACTGTAACCCCCATTCCCTGATGGAGGGAATGAGACATTGTATCCCTCCGGCCATCGCTGTACTGAGCCACTGTAAACGGCCGAACCTTTTTCTCGGCTCCTCAGTACAAAACCCGAATGAACAGATGCACGATTCCCTCCTTTCATACACCTATGTCCGGGGGAGGGACATGCAAATTCTGTCTGCTAATTTGTCATTGGCCTTTTCTCAATTCAGAGGTAACCGAGGCCTTCAAGAAAGACCCCTAGTGTCGTTTCATTCAACACAAAGTCTCGTTCCCTCCATCAGGGAATTGGGGTTACAATAGTAACCTAGACACTTAACATCCCATCTGGATTTAATTTATACATCAGTCATTAATTAGATAATATCAAAACTAGTACACGTGCGTTATACTTAATATACAGTATAATAAATCTCACATGTGGATACTTAATTTCTACTTAACTTTACCTCATGTCATTGCAGTCAGATACTGAATTTTGCAAAGTTATTGTATTTTTTCCAATTTACATTACGGTACTTTCTTAGTACCATATCCACACTGACTAGCAAGTCAAAGGGAGGGTATCGCTAAAATCATTACGATTGGCAAGCCTAAAATAACGTCATAGGAAGCATAAATAGAACAGTCTCTTCTGTAAACCATCATCTTCGTCTTTCGTTGTCTCCTCCTTGTTTCTCAATCAGCAAATTTGCTTTGCAATATCCAGTAAAATGGCGGCCAGCGAGTTCCTCTCAGCTCAGATGAAGTCGTACTCCGTCACTGTAACGAATGCGGGAAGCAGGAGAAGGCAGACAGGGGTAGCGGATCCAAAAGCAGGTTTATTAACAAAACTAGCAACAATAAATAAACATAAGAACAAAAGAACAAACCACGATGGGAAAAACTTAACTTAACACAAACGAACACACAGCTGGAATGATGAAAAGCACAACAAGAAACCTGACATGAACATTCAACAATCGACAGGGAGTGAACAAAAAGCAGGGCTTAAATACACAGGGAGTGATGACTGGATTAGACACAGGTGAGAACAATGAACCAAAATGGCAGTGCTGATGGCAGGTGGATAGTGGGAAATGTAGTTTTAGACAAGGACAGTGAAACACGGAAAACGTGACATGGAGCGTGAGCGGTGACGGGTGAAAAGGAAAACACGGAGCAGACAAGGAAACATGACAAGAATGTGAATAGTGAAACACAGAACACAGGGTAGACAACAGAGGAACGTGACAGTCACAACAGAATGTTTCAGGCACATGCGCAGTAGATAAAAGGTTTGCGGGACATCTGGTTTGTAGTTATTCAAGTGTTTTAAAGTTTTAAAATTCTGTGCAAGTTGAGGTTGTTTTAACTAATCTTATTGTGTTGTGAGACAATGCAAGCTCACAGAACGTGATTTCACCCGTAAAAAAATATTTTGAACTTTAGTCAGATTGACGGTGTAGGTGATTAAGTCTCTATGTGTTGCAGTTTATATGACCTGTGTGCAGGGTTGGGGAGTAATGTAACAGTATTACATATTTAAAATACAAAATAGAATGTATGCAGTGGAGTATAATGTATTCCACTACAGTTAAAATTGTAAACATTGGTAATTAGAATAAAAAGTATTTTGATTACTGAAGAGATTACTTTGCATCTTATTGTCATTTGTTTCATTTAATATTTATTCCTTTCAGATGGAAACCATTTATACATATAAATGCTGCGATCCAAAGTGCGTTTGAACAACAGTGAAACTCTTTCTTATGTTACATTCATACAAGCAGTCAGAGAATTTTGGAGCAGAAGAAATAGAAATAAACCTTGTGTAAATTGTCAGCTTTATGCTAAGTTAAATGCTATTTCTTGCCATTTTACATGCATGATCATATTTTTTATCCAGAAATTTCACGTTGGATCATAATTTCTTTTTTCTAGTTAGACCTTTGATATTAGGGCAAAAATCGTATTCTTGATAATCATTTTTATATAGTTTTCCTGTAAAAATATAAAAAAAATCCTTAGCACAAGATCATTTTGATTTATTTTAGAAACAATACTGCATAAGATATTTAGGTATTTCAGATAATGTATTTTTAACATGTGTATTTTGTCTTACTGTACTGGCAGTGTTTTTATAGTCAAAACAAGTCAAAAAATTCACCAGTGCTGAAGAAGTAATCCAAAGTATTTAGAATATGTTACTGACCTTGAGTAATCTAACAAATTACATTTTAAAGCATGTATTCTTAAATCTGTAGTGGAATACATTTCTAAAGTAACCCTCCCAACCCTGCCTGTATGATGTCTCAAGGCAGCAGCAGACGGTTGGTTTAGCCAGTTTGTCTGCTTCCTGACCTGGGCCCCGGTTATTCAAACACTAAGGGTGGGTTGCACCAATAAGGAATAAATAAATAGTTCACCCGAAAATGAGAATTCTCTCATCATTTACTCATCCATAGGCTATCCTAGATTTTCATTACTTTGATTTTTAGGAGAATATTTCAGCTCTGTAGGTCCATACAATGCTAGTGAATGTTGATCAATAAGCTCCAAAAAGCACATAAAAAGGAGATTGTTGATGTCAAGATTTATAATTAAAAATGAATTGCATTTTGGTTTGTTCTCACCCAAAACCAACTGTATCGCTTCAAAAGACGTAGATTATTATGGATTACTTTAATACTGCCTTTGTGATTTTTCAGCTTCAAAGTTTTGGTCACCATTCACTTGCATTGTTTGAATTTACAGAGCAGAAATATTTTTCTTAAAATCTTTCTTTGTGTTAAACAGAAGAAAGAAAGTCATACACATCCTGGATGGCATGAGAGTAAATGATGAGAGAATATCCATTTATGGGTGAACTTTATTTAAATTAAGCAGAGTTTAAAGCTAATCCATGATTTGTTGATCCATGTTTTATTTTAATTCACAGTGTAAAAAATCAGAGATAAAAATGTTAACCTGTGATTTAAAACCTTCATCTGCGAATCATTTTGTCTGCAATGATGAATTCTGAATCTATGGCCGATCAAGCAGGTTGAGAAAATGTTGCAGCAGAATTTTACAAGGTCACAAAGAATCAAGACGCACAAATCTCTGCTCGACCACCACCTATCAGTGCCACTATTATGTGGCCAGAAATAAAGAGTTTATGCTGCTGACTGAAGTGAGTATTAGAGTGGAGGGGAACAATAATGATCACCTGTTGCTTGTTATATTATAATAAATGTCTCTCAGAGGGCTGGTGGCACATCCACTGTTTGCTTAATACCAAGTCATTCATCTTTAATTTTAGGTCCATTTTTTTATTATAATTATTATTTAAAACACCTCAGCAACAAGTTTGAAGGCAATCCCTGACTGAGATTTAAATCTGAGTTTTTAAATAATGGAGTAACAGGATTAAAGTTAATCTAGATTAGCTGTGAAATTTAAATCAGCATCACAATGTGGTTAAAGTGTAACTCTGATACATTTTAAACAAGGTTTAACAGAATTATCAGATTAATTTAATCTAAATTTAAGAAAACTTTGTATTGGTGCAACCCACTCTAACACTATTAAGACTATGAGCCAAATCTTATATTCCCTGGTGGGATGATGTCCATCTCTTTTTAGCAGGTCAGATCTACCCCAAAAAAACCCAGCCAATACTTTATAAATCTGATGCTATTCTTCGAACACCACACAGACATCTAGTTTTGTCACATCATTGTGTTGTCATGCACAACTGTTGTTAGAGGAAGATTTTTTAATTGTCTGCATGAAGTTTAAATTTAAACTAATATGTACTCTTGTCTCTATTCTGTTAAAGTCAACTCCATATGGAGAGATCAGACTCACCGGAGCCCAGCTGTGTGTCCATGAAGAGTGACCGGTCTATGGAAGAGCCAATTGAATTAAAGGGTGAACAAACATCAACTGGTCTGAGGTACAACATTTTTGCCAGGATAGGCCAATTAGTTTTATGATATATTTACATTATAACGCACAAGATTTTTTATTATTTTTGGTTGAACTTGATTGTGGACTGTGATTCCACATGTTTAAATGTGTTTAAATGTGTAATATAAGCTCAAATACTTTGTGAGGGAACCTAATTGAATTGGATAAACCCAACATAATTGGACATGTCAAAGTAACCCTAATTAAACCCCATTTTCAATGAACAGTTGAAGTCAGAAGTTTACATACACTTAGGTTGAAGTCATTAAAACAAATTTTTTAACCACTCCAAAGATTTCATATTAGCAAACTATAGTTTTGGCAAGTCATTTCAGACATCTACTTTGTGCATGATATGATTAATTTTTCAAAGAATTGTATACAGACATATTGTTTCACTTTTAATTGACTACCACAATTCAGAAAAAAATTGTGGACCTCTACAAATCTGAAGGTACCATGTTCATCTGTACAAACAATAGTACGCAAGTATAAACAACATGGGACCAAGCAGTCATCACACCATTCAGGAAGGAGTCCCATTCTGTCTTCTAGAGATGAACGTAGTTTGGTGCGAAAAGTACAAGTCAGTCCCAGAACAACAGTTTGCAAGTGCACATGTGGACAAAAATATTTTTGGAGAAATGTCATCTGGTCTGATGAAACAAAAATTTGACTATTTGGCCATAATGACCATCGTTGTGTTTGGAGGAAAATGGGTGAGGGTTGCAATCCGAAGAACCCCATCCCAACCGTGAAGCATGGGGGTGGCAGCATCATGTTTTGGGGTGCTTTGCTGCAGGAGGGACTGGTGCACTTCACAAAATAGATGACATCATGAGGAAGGAAAACTATGTGGATATATTGAAGCAACATCCCAAGACATCAGCTAAGAAGTTAAAGCTCGGTCGCAAATGGGTCTTCCAAATGGACAATGACTCCAAGTATACCTCCAAAGTTGTGGCAAAATGGCTTAAGGACAACAAAGTCAAGGTATTGGAATGGCCATCACAAAGCCCTGACCTCAATCAGATAGAGAATTTGTGTACAGAACTGAACAAGCGTGTGCGAGCAAGGAGGCCTACAAACCTGACTCAGTTACGCCAGTTCTGTCCGGAGGAATGGGACAAAATTCCAGCAACTTATTGTGAGGAGCTTGTGGAAGGATACCCAAGACATTTGACCCAAATCAACAATTCAAAGTCAATGATACCAAATACTAACAAAGTGTATGTAAACTTCTGACCCACTGGGAATGTGATGAAAGAAATAAAAGCTGAAATAAATAATTCTCTCTACTATTATTCTGACATTTCACATTCTTAAAATAAATTAATGATCTTAACTGACCTAAGACAGGGAATGTTTTCCAAGATTAAATGTCGGGAATTGTGAAAAAGAGAGTTTTTGTATGTATTTGGTGAAGGTGTATGTAAACTTCTGACTTGAACTGTATATATCTCTTTAGAGCTCTAAGTTCTTTATATAGTATGTATACAGTGAATTTGAGTCTGAATGAGTATCTTTATGTGTCTAAATTCCAGAAGAGAAATAGTCCTGTGTTCATTCATAGCGCTCCTGTGCCACACGCCTGTGTATGCGCACCATCAAATGGAGTGTAAATTGACGGGCTCGTATTCGGCTGTACGCAGACACTGAGCATTCACGTCAAAATTGAAGTATACTTTACCCAAGATTATGGAACAGCCTGCCCTGGGGCATTAAATCTGCTTAGTCTGTCTGTTTTTAGATCTCGTTTAAAAACTAATTTGTATAAACTTGATTTCACTACTTTGTAATTTTTTGTTTTAATCTTGTGTTTTACTGAGTGTATTTCGATTTTATGTTTTGTGAAGCACTTTATGCTGGATTGCTGAAAGGAGCTATATAAATAAAGTTATTATAATTATATCCATCTGTAATTAATGTCTTTTTAAATGTATGGTCATCAATCATTTTAAATATTCATTAAATGTGGATTAAGGTTTTGACCTATAAGCTCATGAAATGCTCCTTCACAGCGTGCACTCGAATGCTATTAGCTCATGCTATAGCCGGTCTTTACAGGCATGAAAACAGTAGAACTCATTGGCTTTGAAAGGGAGAGACGTCAGTGAATGAAAAATATGAGTCATTGTATGGAGGTGAACTAGAACAATTTGTTCTCTTAAAAGATTCATTCAACAAGACCGATTCATTCACGAATGAAACAACACTACCATTCATTTGAATAGAAGCGACCCGTCTCTGCTAAATAGTCTCTGGTAATATTAACAAGGGAATATTCAAAAAACCTGATGATAGTTAAAGTTAATTTTCGAGTGTAGTTTATACTTTTCACTCTGTGATTTACATGTTTGTATGATTCATTTCTGAGATTGTTCTTTATCTCCTTGTATAATTAGTTTAAGGGGAAAGTGTGTTGATGACTACTGGAGTCACATACTGTAGATTGACAAACAGTGAAAGACAAGTAATATCACACTGACTTAAAGGATAATTCACCTAAAAATGAAAATTCTTAAAATAATTTCACCAAAATGTAAGTCCTTTTTACTCTAAATCTCCACTTTCACTTACATCTGAAAGTCACATGTGGTGCCTGTTTAATTTCACTTTCCCATCTGAAAATGAAAGTGGTGATTTAGAGTAAAACGGACTTACGTTTTGATCTGTTTCTTACACACACATATTGTATTGCTCTTGAAGATATGGATTTAACCACTGAAATCATATGGATTACTTTTATGTTTCCTTTACATGATTTTTGGAGCTACAAATATCTGATCACTTTTCACTTGCATTGGATGAATCTACAGAGCTGAACATTTTTCTAAAAAAATCTACGTTTGTGTTCTGTAGAAGAAACAAAGTCATACACATCTGGGATGGCATGAGGATGAGCAAATAATGAAAAATATTTTTTTTTGGGTGAACTACCCATTTAATTAACTCATCATCTATTTCATCTCTATTTGTTGACATTTGTGTTTTGTTTTTTTATAAGGCCAGCAAGATCACATATCACTCTAATATTAATTTCAGTGTGTGTTTGTGTCTGATTCTCTCCATTGTCTGATTAAGGCCCGTACTGCTGCCCAGATCAGACGTACAAGAAAAAACCTGTGTGCTCAAGAAGAGAGATCAGTCTATGAATGTACCAACACACTGGAATGAAAACACATGTTTCAGGTAAAATAAAAGTGTTTCTTGGTTTTATTTTCACATTACTACATAAATACACGTGAGAATGATGTCACCATTCTTGCATTCTCTTTAATGATCTTTTGTCACCTCAACACTATTAATTTCACTATTACTTTGTATTTCATTGCAGAAAATAGATATGTTTATGTTCTAATAATAAGAATAAAAATAATTTATATTGGAATGCACTTTTATTTTCTTAATACTGAAAGCTGCAATGTTACATACTTTAAAATGTTTTTGCACTTTCTTTGTAGTGTTAAAATATTGATGTGTGTTCTGATCACACAGCCGACTGAAATTATTGTACAAAGACTCAACCTGCAGATTATGGGAGTGTAATAGTCATGTTAGTCGGCCTTGGACAATAATAATTTAGCTTGATGACATATACTTTGAGCGAGACATTCATTATGATTCTTATAAAATTTATTTACATTTTTTGCATTATTTCAATCAGTGTTTATATTGACAACCAAATAACTGACGAAAACATCCGTTGATGAAGGGTTCTTTGATTTCGTAAATGATAACGAATACGAAACGAAAAAGATGCATCATGACGACAAACAAAATATTTTGTTGACTACAAAAAATATTGCAACATCTAGATAAATCTTCTTCAATAAACAGATGTTTTAGATATGGATCATGCGTTGTGGCGGGTACTTTTGCTCATTACCCACTACTGTGGCTGGCGAGCCCGGGGACGACCTGCATAGTGTCATCTATGAGAATGCTGCAAATGATCTCAGTCCATCTCAGGAGGTGCTCCGAGTTTAGTTCACTTTTATTTACACTGATCAGTTCATGTTTTACATGCATTGTGAATGCAATCCTGCAGGTTCACTTTATTTTGACATTACTTAATTACAAATATTTGTGGCTTTATACGTTACCATACAATACATAGCAAATGACATGCAACAACATTAGGTGAATTGTCATGTGTGTCTTCATAATTCAGTACGGCCTCAGAAATAGTGCTTGAACAAGAAGTTTCTGTTATGTACTTGTCTACTCTTTAGCCTCCATTTGTATGTTGCAAAATTAGCATTATGATAAAAATAAGGTATTCAAAAATCAAAGTGGCTGGTAATATTGGGCATTCACGTGGCTGGTGGGCAAATAAGTTAATTTCACACCCTGAATTTCCCCACTTGAGCTGCTCAGGTTGAAAGCACTGAACTCTGGCATAATTAACAGCATTAAAACAGGGTAATTACTTCACTATTTCATCCTATTTATACATTAAATTAATCACTATATCCACAACATCTATGTTATATTATTACTTACATCTGCACAGACAATAAACTGAATGAACAGGTGAACTTGATCTAAGTTACACGTCTGGTCATAATCAAGTCAAGTCATTTTTGTCATCTGTCAATTTAACAGGTAGCCAATGTAACGATTATAAAATGGGGCTAATATGATCATATATATTGGTTCTCGTCAGCACTCTGGCTGTTGCATTTTGAACCAATTGAAGTTTATTTATTGATCTGGCTGAACATCCTCCCAGTAATGCATTACAATAATCTAGTCTTGAGGTCATGAACGCATGAATTAGTTATTCGGCATCAGCAACAGAGAGCATGTGTTTTAATTTAGCAACATTTCTTAGGTGGAAGAATGCTGTTCTACAAACATAGGTAATTCGATTTTCAAAGGACAGATTGGTATCAAATATAACATCTAAGTTCTTTGCTGTTGAAGATGATGTAACCGTACATCCATCGAGAGTCAAATTATATGTTAGTGGCTTATTTTTTGAGTTTTTGTTCCAATAATTAGAATAGTAGAAAGAAATTTCTGGCCATCTAATCTTTAATTTCATTGATACACTCTGCTAATTTGGAAAATTGTGAAATCTCATCAGGTTTTGAAGAAATATAAAGTTGGGTATCATCAGCATAACAGTGGAACCATGATGCATATATACAAGGTTAAAAGCAGAGGCCCTAAAACTGATCCCTGTGGCACTCCATATTTTACTTTTATTTGGTTTGATAATTCCTCACTGTCACGCACGCACACACACACACAAGACGAGACAGTCACAATGTCGGAGTAAACTGCTTTATTTAGTAAAGCAGTCAACAGTACAAAAGGGCAAATCCAGTGAAGAGTCTTCAAAGGGGAGTGTGAGGTCGAAGCCGGGGAATCAGAATATAACAAAGGGCAAATCCAGAGAAGAGTGGTAAACGGGAGCGTAAGGTCGAAGGCGGGGAATCAAAGTAGAGGACAGAACTAGACGGGACTAGCGAGAGGAAAAGACAAGGGAAACTAGGGGAACACTAGCGCTGGCAAAGCGAAGGGGTAAACTAAACAATAACTTCACTGTAAATAACACCTCCTCCTCGACCCTTCAGGCGAGGCTAGTGTTTATAACAATAACCTGGGGGAGTAGATTCATAATATATATATCCAGTTTAAGCCAGGTTTCAGTCAAACCGAGCACATCCAAACTATGATCTGTAATAATTAAATTTACAATTAGTGCTTTGGAAGAAAGAGATCTAATGTTTAGTAGCCCTACCTTTTATATGATGTTTATCTTTAAGTTTTTTGTTTTGTTCAAGTTTGACCTTAATCAAATTTTTTCTAAATTAATTAGGGAGAGTTTTGTGTTTGGTCTCTGAGATATCTAGGTGATACAGTCTCTATGTGTTGTTGTTTATGTGAGCTGTGTGACATCACAAGGCAGCTAGTAGACATTCAGTTTAACCAAATTGTCTGCTTCCTGACCTGGGCCCCAGTTAGTCAAATACTAACATTATTAAGACTATGAGCCAAATTACTAGAGAGGAGAGCAGCACCTCCCCTAGAGGGATGGAGTCCATCTCTCTTTAGCAGGTCAGGTCTACCCCAAAATCTCTTCCAATTGTCTATAAATCCTATTTTATTCTTCAGACACCACTCAGACATCCAGCCATTCAGTGACACTAATCTACTATAATCCTCATCACCACAACAAGCAGGGAGGGGACCAGAGCATATTACAGTGCCTGACATCATTTTTGCAAATTTGCACACCTCTTTAACATTATCTTTAGTGATTTCTGACTGGCAAGCCAGACATCATTAGTGCGACATGAATAACAATTTACGTTTCTATCTACGCTTAGCATTAGCCTGCACTTGTAAATTTGATTTGATGTCAGATGCTCTGGCACCGAAATGCATTTTACAATAGTGGCTGGAGTCTCTATTTCCACGTTCCTTACAATAGAATCATCAATAACAAGGGCTCTTTCAACATGATTCTCAGTGGGTGCATTCCTAAGTGGGGAGAAACGATTGTAAACACTAACAGGAATGGGAGAGTGGTGTCACTTTGCTGAGCGAGTATGCCGCTGAGACGTCACACAAACGCCATGCTGCAGGGGCTCTACTGCCTGAACCAAAGTGTGTGTGTTGCTCTCTGTACTGCCCACATCCGAAACAGTATCTACCGGCTTCTCTTTCTCACTGACCTCCACTTAACCTAAAATAAGAAGCAGATGCACGCAGAAGATGCACGCATTTGACTCGCAATAGAATAATGCTGGGGAAACACGATACGTGCTGAAAAATGGCAGATGTTATGGATTAAAGGCTGAAAACAGATATATATAAGTGATGCTAAAAAAGGCTAGCAGGCTACAAACACAGACTTGAGCTAGGCACAAGTAGCATTAGGTAAAATACACACAGATGAAACAGTAGAAAAAGTGGAAAAACCCGAAACACGTGGTAAAATGAAAAATTATAAAATGACTAACGTATGGGAATGACAAAGGATAAAAAGACGAATGTATGAGAATAAAAGAACAAAAATAGGCAATGCTAAGCAGGCTACAAACACTGCATACAGCGTGCCGTCAGCAACAGGAATCTACATAATACCTGTAACTTGCATTGTGAATGCGCTGTTTCCATAAAAAACACACTGTACACGCTAATGCAATATACTAAACGGTCTAAATACAAAACATTTATGTCAGTCTCTAAAGTGTGAAGAATTCAGAAAACAGCAGACTAACTTCTAAAGAGTCACTTATACTTGAGTATATTATTTAAAGGACAGTTTTTCAGTATTTTGTATGTAATCTGTCTTTTATATGTTTGATACATGATTAAGAATATTTTTTTAGAATTGGTCCCACGTGACACCTTGCGAAGGGCAGACGTGTGAGAGAAAGTTCTGCACACTTTGCTAATTTTTTTAAATAATTTTCATGATATAATCCGGTGAAATTTGCTGTTTGAGGTAAACATGGCAAAAAAGTCAAAATCCTCGGGCTCTGGAGTCATTAAAAGACACTTATGCGTTCAAGATGAAAGCCCAGAGATGCCTTTGGACAAGGGACTCGATTTGGATGGCGCGGTGGGAAAAGAAATCCAGCGTCAACTGTCCAACATGTTGGTGATGTTGACGAAAGTAGATGCGGACTTGGAGGATCTCACGGCGTTAGTCACAAGAGTGGCAGATGTTGAGAAACGAATCAATTATCTGGAGTCATCGGATAGGGAATTATCCACTAATCCACCTGCAACCAAGATAGACGTGGAAAAATTTGGAAAAAATTGGAAGATTTCGAAAACCAAAGCCGAAAAACCAACTTACAGATTGTTGGAATTCCTGAGCATGAGGAAGTCAAAGATATGGTGAAATTTCACGACGAGCTCTTCCTGAGTCGAAATAACAGGCCATAAACTGGAAATTGAGCGAGCTCACAGAGTCCCGGCTCGCAGATCTGCTGAGAGAGACAGACCACGATCAATCCTGGTCAAATTTCTGAGATCATCCGATAAAGATCTTGTGTTGCACCAGGCAAGGAGCAAAGGAAAGCTTTCTTGGAAGAATCAAAATGTTTTCTTGTTCCTGGAATTTGCAACTTGACAAGAGAAAACGCGATCGGAAGGAATGCAAGAAACTCTAACATCAAAGTAAGATCACTTTTGCACTGATGTTTTCGGACAAACTGAGAATAAACACCAAAGACAGCAGCAAAGTATTTACATGTCCCAATCAGGCAATGTCATTTATAGAATTAATGGGTGAGTAACCATTGGGTGTTTCTCTTGTGAGTGGATTGACTTGCTGTACTTACTCTGGCTTTTTGGAAGAAGCTGGGCCAATTTGGTTTCGTTTTGCATTGCTTTGCCGAGTGGCTGGAGTTTTGTGGATTAACACTTTTCCTTAAAGAAACTTTTGCATTGACAGAAGATCAACAACAACTTACATTTATATAGCTTTTCTCAAACTCAAAGCGTTTACATAGTATAGGGGAATCTCCTCAACCACCACCAGTGTGCAGCATCCACCTGGATGATGCGACGGCAGCCATAGTGCGACAGAATGCCCACCACACACCAGCTATTGGTGGAGAGGAGATGGTAGAGTGATGTAGCCAATTCAGGGATGGAGATTATTAGGAGGCCATGATAGATAGGGGCCAATGGGGGAATTTGGCTAGGACACCGGGGTTAAACCCCTACTCTTTACCTTGACACTTCACCATCCGAGGAACCGGGATGCATGTTTTGTTCCCTTTTGTGCTGGTTCCACTTAGCGGTTGGAGCTTGTTTTGTTAAATAACACTGCTTTGGGACAGTTATGGATTAATCTGTTAGTTCCTTGTGTTTATGCCCCCTGTTGGCTGGAGTATGATTTGTGGAGTATTTTCATGGGACATAGTGGGAATGATTACGTCACCTGCTGCACTCATCAGCTGGCTCACTGAAGATTTGTTTGTCTGTCCGAGGAAACTGAAAGGCTTTACATCTGCTGGAATTTGTTTTGTGAAGGAACACACCTTCGAGACCATTTGGTAAATGAGTCTACACGCTCTTTGTGTTTGTTCTGCCTATTGGCGGGGACTTACAAATTTTTGAGGCAAAATTTAGGAAATCGATGGCCAAGTTGTCGTGGGGGCTCGTAGGCGTACATGGACTCTTTGAGTTTAGAGGGATCGATGCCGTTTGGAGCTGTCTTGTGCAGGGTTAATGCACACGTTTTTCAGGGGAAGTTCAGGGTTTTATTGTTGCATTAATGTTTAAATGGGGTCTTCATAATTTTAGTTTTGGCACACCATGTATCTTTTCTATTATATCAAAATGTCAAATATTAATATGAGTGTACTATCTCTCTCCACATGGAATGTGAATGGGTTAGGGTGCCCCATGAAAAGAAGGAAGGTTATTTATTTTCTTAAACATGAGAAATATGATGTAGTGTATCTACAATTCAAATGTCTCAAACAGTTTAAAGATAAATTAGGAAGATTCATTATTATTTTAGCAGAAATTCAGGGGGCAAAGTCTAATTTTGGCTAATATTTACACACCTAATGCTGATGATCAGGGCTTTTTTTATAGATCTTGAAGGGATGTTGCAAGCTGCTGGCACCCCTCATGATATAATATTGGGAGGTGACTTTAATCTTTTGATGGACTCATTCCTTGATCATAGTGATGCAAAACTGTCTTTAAAGCCCCCTAGAGCAACATGGCCCCCTAGAGCAACATGGACGCTTTACAGGTTGTTTACAAATATTGATCTTAATGATATTTGGAGACTTTTGAACATATCTGGTAGGGACTATAACTGGTCCTCAGTATGCTCTGTGGGCGTGGCTTGTGAGGCACTTAAGGCAGCTCTTAGGGGTCGAATCATACAGTATGCTTCATTCACCAAAAAATCCAAAGCAAGAGAACTCGTGGCGTTTGAATGAAATATTAAAAGTGCTGAGGCAGAGCTGAAGTGCCGGATGTCGTCCGATGGCCTCAGAGAATGGATCCAATTGAAATATAGATATAATACTATTTTGTCATTGAAAGTGGAGTTTTGGTTATTTAGGGCAAGACAGTCATACTTTGAGTCAGGGGACAAAGCAGGGAAGCTTTTGGCTAGATATATATAAAGCAGAGAGAGTCTCTTTCTACAATTCCCTCTGTGAAATCTGCTGGTAGTGTAATTTTTACCTCAGCCATTGATATTAATAATGCTTTTGAAGAATTCTATCTTGATCTTTATAGTTCCACGTCTTCATCTACTAATGAAGATATTAGAAACTTTGTGGAACCATTAGATCTTCCAAAACTGATGACTGACAAAACATTATTTCTCTTGAATCTGAGGCCAGATGGTTTTGCCACAGAATTTTTTAGATCCTATGCTACAGAACTATCCCCAATTTTGTTAGAAGTTTATACTGAATTATTAAAGAATGGAAAGCTTCCCACAACCCTGACACAAGCCCGGATCAGTCTGATTCTTAAAAAGGACTAAGGTCTAAGTGAGTGTAAGAGTAACCCTCCAATCTCCCTGATCCAACTAGATGTAAAAATCGCCAAAAATTCTGACTAACCTATTAAGTAAGGTTGTGATATCTCTTATACATATAGATCAGATGGGGTTTATTCGGGCCGTAGCTTTTCTGATAATATTAGGCATCTCATCAATATCATGTGGTCTTTACCAAATGATCAGTCTCCAATCGGTACCATCTCACTTGACACCGAAAAGGTGTTTGATATGGTAGAATGGGATTATTTTTTTAGGAAAAGTTACATAGGCTGATAGACAAAGGTGGGCTACGCCTGCCCAAGATTGTGTTTTATTACTGTGCATTCAGTCTAAGACATTTGGCTCATTGGTCACTTCCACCTGAGAGAGCCCCTCCCTGGTTTGTTATTGAACAGGCAGTTCTTGCCGCTATTTCGCCATTACAAAGCCTCTCTATCAAACTAATTGGAAAAGTTAAGTTACACCCCGTTATTTAGCATTTACACTCGGTAGGTAATAAAGTGTCCAGATTGTTTAAATCGGACACTTATTTAAATTTTGCCTCAAGCATATGGCAGAACCCAAGATTGTTTATTTGCAAGTCCCCTTTCTGCTGGTCAGAGTGGATTGTGAGGGGGGTTGCTACACTCGGTGACCTATATGAAAGTGGAGTGTTGAGATCGTTTGAAAACTTGATCCAACATTTTGGGATTCCCAGACCTCAGTTTTATAGTTGTTTATAACTGCGCCACATAGAGTAGCACATACCACCCTATGGAGGCAGATGCTTTGGGAGAGGTGATTGCGGCTTTTGGAAAAAGGTCATGAGGCATCTGTGTATTACTCCCTGTTAATTCAGAGTCTGGGGGATGGAGCCTTAACTTCTCTCAAGAGAGTATGGGAGAAAGATTTCAACTTGGCATTGGAGGAAGGTGTGTGTGCTAAGATTCTTCAAAATGTTAAGTCAGCATCTAGAGATGCAAGGGTGTGTCTTATACAATTAAACATTTTGCATAGATTTTATTGGACCCCCTCTAGACTGTATAGGCTTGGACTTAAAGACACACCCATCTGCTGGAAATGCCAATCGGAAGATGGAGACATTGCCCATGTTTTTTGGTGGTGTGTTGAGATCCAGAAATTCTGGTTGAAGGTTCAGAATTTTGTGTGTGACGTGGTGGGCACTCAGGTTTCATTTTGCCCCAAACTTTGTGTTCTGGGCGATGGGGTGGTCATCGATGTGGGGGATGGTCATATAGAGAACTGGGAGGTTATTTTGAGGTGTTGGAGGTCAGCTGGTGAACCCCCATATCTGTAGTGGTGCACGGAGATGGGGAGTGTAGCGGCTTTTGAGAAGGTGTCATTGAGAAGACGGGGTTATTTAGATTTGTCTGTCCGGAAATGGGGCAGGTATTTGGAATTTTTTGGGGGGCTTTCAGGTGGGGTGTGGAGAGAGTACTGTAGTATAGTTTTAAATGAGTATGATTGTATGTGTATATATGTATGTATGTATGAATGAAACGATTAATCGACATTATCGACAATAAAAAATTATTGACAAAAATTTCTGTTGTCGAATAATCCTTTTGATCTCATTTAATGTAACATGGGATCACATTAAACTATAACGATTGCACGTGAGAGCAGCACTGCAGTTCGCGTAAGACTGATGAGAGGAAGAATTTCTCATCTCACAGTCCAGATGCAATCTAAACTTTCAAAACAGCTTCAGGTGATGTAGATCCCAATGTATGATGGAATTATACAAAAGAAACAAATAAGTAATTTCAGAAGCACTCTCGTTGTGGAATAAGCGGAGCCTGAGCTCTTTAAAGGAAACACCCTGGCGTTACATCTTAAATGCAGTTATATTTAATATGTTATAGCTTTATTAAAGTAAAAATAAAACAGAAGCAGATAATTAAAATTGTCATGTTCACTGTTGTCTTTTTGTTTTTGTGCTTTTATGTTGAAGTTTAGTTTAGTTCCTGTTTCCTGTTTGGTTTTTGTAGTCCTTTGTAGTTTCTTTTTATGATTCGTTTTCCCTGATTGTTTCTCCTTCCCTGATTGTTGCCCCAGGTGTCCCTTATTCCCTTGTTTGTTCCTTTGTGTATTTAAACCCTACTGTTTCTCCATTCCCTGTCGGTCGTTAATGTTTGTGGATGCGTGTTTCTGTGCTCTCCGTCTATGTTTATCCTACCTGTGAACCCATCGTATGTCTTCCGTGTTTTTGCTTTCTTTTCCCCAGTGCGGGTATTTCCTTTGTTCCTGTTTTGTCTGTTTCCATTTTTGTTGCAATAAAGACCACTGCAAATAGATCCTCGCCCCTCGTCTGCCTTCACCTACATTCGTAACACAAATAACTACAAACTCTGAAACTGGCATTTCTCTGTGTGGTCAGTGCCTCTTCTATGAGTTGCGCAAAAGTCCCGATCTAAGGGGGAGAGATTGAAACTGCACCCGGCAGAGGCACACTCTGTTGCAGGGACATTCATACCTTGAGCACGCACTTGCTGCAGCTAGATTATGACGTGATGGCTCGCGACTTACTGAATCATAATATATCACTGCGCATTTCTTAGCGTAAAGATAATTGGCAATTTGCTGCTTATTAATAAGAGGGAGTTTTTTTCATCGAGTTAAAGATGGATTGAAGTGAACAGAAATGTGAGAGAGGTTCAGTCTTTGCCCCATTATACACTGCAACAAAATACGTTTTGATTTTATTTTGTTTTGGCTTGTTTTGCAAAATAAATATAAAAACTCCCTTAAAACAACATACTTTTTCTTAGCAGCTATACTGCAGAAGAAAAAAAAATTCTAAGAATGTTGAATGTAATATTAAAAATGCTATTATTTAAAAATATCTAAAAATCCTTTTAAAAATGATGCATTCACCTGAGAAGCAGCATATAAGATATTTATACTTTGCTTTTAGAGAATAGATCTTGAATATAAGTATATTTTGTCTTTACTGCATTCGCAGAAGTATAGCCAATTGATAAAATACACTTGTATACAAAATACACTTATATTTAAGATGCATTCTCTTAAAGCAAGTCTAAATATCTTATATGTTGCTTCTCAAGTAAATGTATTTAGTTTTTTAAACCATTTTAAATGGAAAACAAGAAAAAAACTTTATGATAATAGGATTTTTTGAAGTGAATTTCATTACTGAATTAAACTTAATAAAAAGTATCTTTTACACGTTAATTCAGTGAATGTCATTTAAAGGTATTTTTAAAAGATGATTTTATCCTCTTTATTGTTAGTAAACATGTTTAATACAACCTGTTAAGTCGGGCCACAAGCTGAATAATCAGTTAAGATCTAATGATTAATGTTTGCAATAATCGGTAAATGGTAAAATAATCGTTCTAATAATCATTAGATTAATCGATTATCAAAATAGTCGTTAGATGCCGCCCTATGTGTGACCACAGGATTGATTTTTGGGGAGGCAGGGTTGAGGGTTGGGGAGGGGGTGTTGTGGGGTTTAAATGTTGAGTGTATATGTGTGTGTGTGTGTGTGTGTGTGTGTGTGTGTGTGTGTGTGTGTGTGTGTGTGTGTGTGTGTGTGTGTGTGTGTGTTATAATTAGATTTAATAATAATAATAAAAAAAACATTATTACAAAAAAACAATATTCGTTTAAAGTTTGGTTTGTTACAGTTTGATACATTTTTTTTATTTTGCACATTATTGTCAACTAAAATATATTTTTTCAGTGACTAAAATGTTATGCTATTTTAGATCTGAGAAACTCTTCAAATGAATGAAAATGACATGACGAAATATACACTTATTTTAAAGGACATATTTGACAAAACACAAATGATAACAAAAACCAGTAAAAATTAACATTGATTTCAATCTTACAGTCACTCGCAACATGTTGAAGTCCAAAACACATTCAAATCCAATCTGCTGAAGAAGTTTCAGTGTTTGTGTGAGGGAACAGCAAAGCAGGGAAACCCAACACTCCTGAATGAGATCTACACAGAGCTCTACATCACAGAGAGTGAAAGAGGAGAGATCAATAATGAACATGAGGTGAGACAGATTGAGACACAATCCAGAAGAGCAACAACAGAGGACACACCAATCAAATGCAATGACATCTTCAAACCTTTACCTGGACAAGACAAACCCATCAGAACTGTGCTGACTAAAGGAGTTGCTGGCATTGGAAAAACAGTCTCTGTACAGAAGTTCATTGTGGACTGGGCTGAAGGGAAAGCCAATCAGGACGTCCACCTCATATTTCCACTTCCTTTCAGAGAACTCAATTTGATGAAGGACAAAGAACTCAGTCTTTTAGATCTTCTTCAGGTTTTCTTCACTGAAACAAAAGAAATGGAAATATCCAGAGATGAATATAAAGTTTTATTCATCTTTGATGGTTTGGATGAGTGTCGTCTGTCTCTGGATTTTCAGAGCAATGTGAGATTGTGTGATGTCACTGAATCAGCCTCAGTGGATGTGCTGCTGACAAACCTCATCAAGGGGAATCTGCTTCCCTCTTCTCTCATCTGGATCACCTCCAGACCAGCAGCAGCTGATCTCATCCCCTCTGAGTGTGTTGATCGAGTGACAGAGGTACGAGGATTCAATGACCCACAGAAGGAGGAATACTTCAGGAAGAGAATCAGAGATCAGAGTCTGGCCAACAGAATCATCACACACCTGAAGTCATCAAGGAGCCTCTTCATCATGTGTCACATCCCAGTGTTCTGCTGGATTTCAGCCACTGTTCTAGAGACAATGTTGAGTGAAGCAGAGAGAGGAGAGATCCCCAAGACTCTCACTCAAATGTACACACACTTCCTGATCATTCAGACAAACATCAAACATGAGAAGGACTATGAGAAGAAAAGTAAAGACAGAGACATGATCCTCAAACTGGGGAAACTGGCTTTTGAGCAGCTTGTGAAAGGCAATCTGATCTTCTATGAGGAAGACTTGAGAGAGTGTGACATTGATGTGACAGAAGCATCAGTGTACTCAGGATTGTGCACTCAGATCTTCAGAGAGGAGTTTGGGTTGTATCAGGGAAAGTGTTCTGCTTTGTTCATCTGAGCATTCAGGAACATCTAGCAGCTCTATATGTGCACCTCTCCTTACAAACAACAACATGAATGTGTTTGAACAAATCACCAAACAAAGTCTGTTCTCAACATTTTTGACGTTTATGAAACATATTTAAACAAAACAGTTTTCTATGTTTGACCTGCATCAGACAGCTGTGAATGAGACTTTACAGAGTAAGAATGGACATCTGGACCTTTTCCTTCGTTTCTTTCTGGGTCTCTCATTGGAGTCTAATCAGACTCTCTTACAAGAACTACCGACACAGACAGGAAGCTGCTCCTCCAACAAACAGGAAACAGTGAAATACATCAAGCAGAAGATCAGCGAAAATCAGTCTCCAGAGAAATCCATCAATCTGTTTCACTTTCTGAATGAACTGGGTGATGATTCACTTGTGACAGAGATACAAGATTATCTGACATCTGGAAATATAAAAGAAACAAAACTCTCCTCTTCACAGTGGTCAGCTGTAGTGTTTGTGTTGTTGACCTCAGAGCAGAAGATGGATGAGTTTGATCTAAAACAGTTTATTGGAGCACATACTAAAGCAGATGAAGTTCTTCAGTATCTGCTGCCTGTGATTAAAGAATCCAGATCAGTTCAGTAAGTAACACTCACAATAATCACAACAATGTTAAAACATCATCACATTTAGGCTCCAAAGGGGAAATCACACTAATGTCTCTGATCAGGACAGGTAGCAGAAGATACACTAACACCAAAGAGTTTTTTGTGAGGTTCATTTGAGATCATAGAGGTCTGGTCATGATGTAATGACTTGATGTGGAATTTAATGTAATGAGGGACAGGACTGACAAGAGTGTCTTCAATTAGATTCTAACAGGAATCAGAAGCCACTGAAGAGACATGAGAGAATTACTGAAAGGATAAAAGAAATCAAGAATCAGCATGTCTTGAGTGAATTGTATTTAACATTGCTCCTCTGTAATGACTGTATTTTCCCTATAAGTGTGTGTCACCTGGTCACTATCAGGTGAAGAAACTTTTTCATGGACAGACAGACAGACAGACAGACAGACAGGCAGACAGACAACAGCTGAAGTGTGAGGGAAGTATAGCCGTTCAGAAAAAGTTACTCAATTTATTTTAATGAGTGAACACAATCCTTAAAAAATGGCAGCAAACTGCTTTCAACAATACTTCATAACAGGCTTCTGTATCGACATCCTCTATGTAGAGCTGGTCATGTGCAATTTATTTTTCTGATGTTTTTATAGTTGACAGAACATGTTAAAACAATAATGATAAAGACATGCCAAATTACTAGAAAACTCTGAAATTCTTGTTTCTTTTTCAATTGCACTTTTCCCTCAAAATATTACCATTATTGTATTATATGCAATTTAAAATAAACCATAAACCATAAAGTCAGACTCAGACTTTTGAAAGCCGCCATGTCTCTTTGAATCTTATGTGGTTTGATCTTTGCAAAGTTACTTTCTTTGTGATCAATTTAATAAAAAAAAAAAAAAACAAGTAACTAAATCTTGTAATTAATAACAACAATAAAGTTTATTTAACTTTCAACCCATTTTGTAATTCAATAAGTGATATGAACATGTATAGTTATAAATGCTTTAGCAATTGTCATGATATGAAAATGTATATACCGTATATACTTCGTTTGTTTATTTGTAGGTTTTTACTGTCTGTAAGATTATATTTTAAATTGAAGCTGGTGTTGGTTCATATCTCATCTTTTTTATCTTGCTGCAGGTTAAGTGATTGTGGTGTCACAGTTGAAGGTTGTGCTGCTCTGACTTCAGCTCTGAGATCAAACCCCTCACACCTGAAAGAACTGGATCTGTCTGATAATAAACTAAGAGATTCAGGAGTGAAGCTGCTCTCTGATGTACTGAAGAATCCTCACTGTAAACTGGAGAAACTGTGGTAAGACTTCACAAAACTCTCAAATCCTTCTTCACTCTCCTTCTGCAGTAAATAATAATGATTTAACAATAACAGAAATTGTTTTAATTAAAACAAAAACCAATTTGAAAACAGAGTTTTCTCATATAATGTTGCTTTAATTTATCAGATTGAGTCCTAATTTTACCCTAAAAAATGACAAATCTGTAATTTACTCCCCCTCATATTTGGGGAATCTTCATTGTAAACTGAAGATCATCTGAGAGTAAAATGATCTGATATTCTGACAGAAATATTTGTAAATTGTGCATAATTGCAACAACTATTAAAATAATATAGAGTTATGTGTGAACTATGTGTGTCACATGTTATTAGGAAATACTGTAGAAACTGATCTAGTCCAAATGTAAATCCAATAAACATCATCCAATAAATGATCATAAGATCAGAGAAGTCCAGAAGTTCAGTAGAGAAACAAACAAATCTAAATCAAGAACCAGAATCAGAGAACAGAGAAACCAGACAGAAAAGTCACAATTGATTCATTTACAGTATTTAAAATAAACCACATGAGCTAAAATGAAGAATTATGAAGAAAACTAAATCATGAAGAAACAAAAGGAAAAACATAAAACAAATTATTTTGTGTCTGGTTTTTAAAAATATATCTGATTTTATTAATCTTTGTTTTGATTGAATTAAAGCTTTTTCGTTGTCAGTAAAGATGGTTTGATTAAGTGTTAGCTACATTCATATTTATATATTTTTGTATCATTTTGAATTTGAGTTTCTTTACACATTTGAAACACAAACACACATACATTTGAAAAGATATTAAACAGACACAGGAATGGTAATATTCTCCTGTTGAACTGATGTGTGTGTTGTGAACTGAGAGAGTGAAGAGTGTGTCATTGTTCTCTGCAGGTTAAGTGATTGTGATGTCACAGATGAAGGTTGTGCTGCTCTGACTTCAGCTCTGAGATCAAACCCCTCACACCTGAATTATTTGGATCTGTCTTTGAATAATCTAAGAGATTCAGGAGTGAAGATGCTCTCTGATGTTCTGAAGAATCCTCACTGTAAACTGGAGAAACTGTGGTAAGACTTCACAAAACTCTCAAATCCTCCTTCATTCTCCTTCTGCGGTAAATAATTATGATTTAACAATAACAGAAATTGTTTTAATTAAAACAAAAACAAATTTTAAAACAGAGTTTCTCATATAATGTTGCTTTAACTTATCAGATTGAGTCCTAATTTTACCGTAAAAAATTTAAAATCTGTAATACTTTACTCCCCCTCATGTTTGGAGAATCCTCACTGTAAACTGAAGATCATCTGAGAGTCACATGATCTGATATTCTGACAGAAATATTTTTAAATTGTGCTTAATTGCAACAATTCTTACAATAATATAGAGTTATGTGTGAACTCTGTGTGTCACATGTTATTAAGAAATACTATAGAAACTGATCTAGTCCAAATGTAAATCCAAAAAACATCATCCAATAAATGATCATAAGATCAGAGAAGTCCAGAAGTTCAGTAGAGAAACAAACAAATCTAAATCAAGAAACAGAGAACCGAGAAACAAGACAGAAAAGTCACAATTTAAAATAAACCACATGAGCTAAAATGAAGAATTATGAAGAAAACTAAATCATGAAGAAACAGAAGGAAAAACATAAAACAAATTATTTTGTGTCTGATTTTTAAAAAGATATCTGATTTTATTAATCTTTGTTTTGATTGAATTAAAGCTTTTTCGTTGTCAGTAAAAATGGTTGATTAAGTGTTAGCTACATTCAATATTGAATTGATGTTTCTTTACACATTTGAAACACAAACACACATACATTTGAAAGAATATTAAACAGACACAGAAATGGTAATATTCTCCTGTTGAACTGATGTGTGTGTTGTGAACTGAGAGAGTGAAGAGTGTGTCATTGTTCTCTGCAGGTTAAGTGATTGTGATGTCACAGATGAAGGTTGTGCTGCTCTGACTTCAGCACTGAGATCAAACCCCTCACACCTGAGAGAACTGTATCTGTCTGGGAATAAACTAAGAGATTCAGGAGTGAAGCTGCTCTCTGATGTACTGAAGAATCCTCACTGTAAACTGGAGATACTGAAGTAAGACTTCACAAAACTCTCAAATCCTCCTTCATTCTCCTTCTGCAGTAAATAATAATGATTTAACAATAACAGAAATTGTTTTAATAAAAACAAAAACAAATTTGATAACAGAGTTTTCTCATATAATGTTGCTTTATCTTATCAGATTGAGTCCTAATTTTACCCTAAAAAATTTAAAATCTGTAATACTTTACTCCCCCTCATGTTTGGAGAATCCTCACTGTAAACAATAGGTTACTCACGTAACCCCGGTTCTCTGAAACATCGAGTGGAGAGATCCACCTATGGGAAGGGCATCCGTACCTGACCTCTGCAGAAGCATCCAATTGCACCAAGTCTGGCTAGACAGACAGAAGCGTGTGTCCTATGCTCGGTAAGGTCCCGCCCCTTACCTAAGGGCATATAACAATCTGCACGCGCTGCTGCTCCTCAGTAAGAATATTCGCTTCTCGTGCAGCAAGCGGGGCAAGCTTGGTGGATCTCTCCACTCGATGTTTCAGAGAACCGGGGTTACGTGAGTAACCTATTGTTCTCTTTCATCATCTCGTGTTCGAGATCCACCTATGGGAGACATGGACAGCTCCCCGATTGCCCAATACACTCACAGTGAGGTCCTGCAAGCCAGAAAAGGGAACGGTCGCCCCAAGGAGGCGGTGCTTGACACGTCCCGTAATTACACACATGGCAACCCTGAAGCACACAAGTGAGAACTGTGTACTGGCAGAGCTGAAGAAACATGTTAGTGGCACAAACATAAATATCAGCCCAGCAGCACCCAGTAAAGACAACACCCAGCAGGAATGTTAATGCATGCTCGGTGACATGAATGTGTACAGCCAACCGGCCCATTACCCCTTTTTCCCTACTTCATATATGTATATATATATATATATATATATATATATATATATATATATATATATATATAAAATATATTACATATATAAAGAAAAAGGAACCAACAGGGGAGGGGCTATGAAGAACCCACCCCCAGGACAGAATGAGCTACCGGGGTCCTGGTTACATCCAGTCGGTAGTAACGTACAAAAGTATGGGGAGAAGCCCAGCTGGCAGCAGAACAGATGTCCTGCAATGAAACTCCCCTGAACAGAGCCCAAGAGGCGGCCATGCCCCTCGTTGAGTGGGCTCTGATGCCTTCTGGAGGCAGCACTCCTGAAGATTCATAAGCCAAAATTATAGCTTCCACAAGCCAATGTGAGAGGCGTTGCTTAGAAATGGGATTCCCCGAGTGAGGAGGAGCCCAAGAGATAAAGAGCTGATTGCTCTTCCGAAAAGCACTGGTCCTATCCAAGTAAGCCCGCAGGACACGGACCGGACACAGACCATTCAGCCTCTGATCCTCTTCAGATGAAAAAGGAGGAGGGTGAAAAGCGGAAAGCTCCATTACCTCACACGAGAATGCTGGGAAGCATTTCGGCATAAAGGCCGGGTTAGGCTTAAGAAAAACCTTATCTCCACTAAGAGAGAATTTAGTGCACGAGGAATGAACAGAGAGTGCATGTAGGTCACTGACACGTTTAGCTGATGCTAAGGCCAGGAGCAACGCTGTCTTAAAAGACAGAATTTTCAGGGAAACGCCTCCCAGGGGCTCAAAAGGTGGCTGACATAAAGCCTCCAGCACCATGGAGAGGTCCCATTCAGGGACAGTCCTTCTAGTAACTGGGAGAGAACGGCGGGCACCCTTCATAAATCTACGAATGAGGGGGTGCTGCCCTGCCGTTAAGCCATCAAACCCAACATGACAAGCGGAAATAGCTGCCAGGTAGACCTTAATAGTGGAAAAAGTCCTGCCTTTATCCATAAGGTCTTGTAAAAAACATAAAATATCAGAGACTGAACACTGATATGATGTTGAACCACGCTCATCACACCACCCTTCAAACACTTGCCACTTACAGTCATATAGGGACCTTGTGGAGGAAGCCCTAGCGTTCTGTATAGTTGCAACCACCCGTGGGGGAGCCCCATCGAGCTTAAGTTTGTCCTCTCACGGGCCAAGCCCACAGAGCCACCCTGTCCGGGTGTGGGTGATATATTTCCCCGTTCGCCTGAGACAGCAGGTCTGTGCGAAGAGGGAGGGGCCACGGTTGGGCATGCAGAAGAGGAATTATCTCTGCCAACCATGGTGCCTTGGGCCACCTGGGTGCTATCAAAATTAGGGACAGGCCCTGCTCTCTCACCCTGGCCAGGGTAGGAATTAACAGGCACAGGGGGAAACGCGTAGAGCAGCACTTTGGGCCACGGGTGGGCAAGTGCGTCCACGCCGAGGGGCGCGTCCTCGTCCTTTAGCGAGAAGAACATAGGACAGTGGGAGTTTTCGCGCGAGGCGAAGAGATCTACGTTCGCCTTCCCGAATTTCTCCCACAACATGCCCACTATCTGGGGGTGGAGTCGCCAGTCTCCGTAGAGCGGGTTCCCCCTCGACAGAAGGTCCGCGCCCCTGTTCAGGACACCTGGAACATGGGTTGCGCGTAACGACAGGAAGTGCCGCCTGCTCCACACCAAAAGCCTGTGAGCTAGGGCATGAAGCTTGGGCGAGCGCATGCCGCCCTGGCGATTGATGTGTGCCACTGCAGTGGTATTGTCGCAGCGAACGAGCACATGATGCCCCTGCAGACGGGGAAGAAAATGATTCAGAGCTTTCCATACGGTCATGAGCTCCAGATAATTTATGTGGGCTGAACGAAGTTCGCTCGGCCACGAACCGTTCACCGTCCTGCCCTCCTGAGTGGCTCCCCAGCCTGTTAAGGACGCGTCTGTCGTTACCACTTTTCGCAACATAACAGCCCCGAGAGGGGTCCCATGTGCGTACATGTCTGCACTCCTCCAGTGGCGCAAGGCTGCTGTGCACGAGCGCGTCACTGTGACAGAGCGGCAGAGGTCGCGTAATGGGCTGAAGTGGAGGGATAAAACCCACTTCATGAATGCCCTCATACGCAGAAGGCCCAAAGGCAAAACTTGAATAGCTGATGCCATAAGACCCTGTAATCTGAGACACTTGCGATATGGCACATTCGTCCCCTCCTTGAATTGTGATAGACAATTCATTAGAGAGCGAACGCGTTCTTGTGAAAGGCGCGCGCGCATTGAGATTGAATTCAGCTCCAGACCCAGGAATATAACACTCTGGGCAGGTGTGAAATTGCTCTTGCTCACATTCACTCTGAACCCGAGTGATGTGATGTGCGTGAGCACACGGCGAGTGTCTTGCACCACCTCTTCCCTGGAATTGGCTATGATTAACCAATCGTCTATGTATGTTAGGATCCTGAGACCCGTTATTCTCAGCGGCGCTAAGCCCGCTTCCGCACATAGACAGAACACCCTCGGACTCAGCGAGAGGCCGAAAGGGAGGACTGTGAATTCGTAGCATATGCCCTGATAGGCAAAGCGAAGAAATTTCCTGTGCGGGGCGTACATATTGATGTGGAAAAGGCATCTTTCAGATCGACTGATGTGAACCAGTCGTTCTGATGAATTGAGCGCGCGAGTGTGCCGTGTGTTAACATTCTGAAATTGTATTTCCTCAAATGTTTGTTTAACACTCTGAGATCCATAATAGGACGGAGAGAGCCGTCCTTCTTTGGAACTAGGAAATAACGGGAGTAAAACCCCTGATTGCATTGATCTCGGGGTACTACTTGAATCGCCCCCTTCACGAGGAGGGAGGAAATTTCTTCTTTCAGAATGTGTGCAGCGCTCTTTTCTGTGTGAGAAAAGATAACGCCGCCGAAAGGTGGAGGTCTCCTGGCAAACTGGAGCCTGTACCCTTTCGTTATGGTTCGAATCACCCACTCGGGAGCCGACACAGCCTGCCAAGCTGTTGTGTGGCTCGCAAGTGAGCCCACCTGAGCCGGGGAAGCGCTTATTGCTGCGTTTATGCCCGAGTTGCTCATTTGAAATACAATGGCGCCATCTAGTGGACAACATAGGGGCGACATAAGGGGTTGTGGAGAGATGTTCTCTCTCTGTGCTGGATTTTTGTGATTTTTTGTGTTCTTTTTCTTTTTTGAAACACTTGGGCCGAAGCCTTTATTGAGTGTGTGGGAGAGATGTAATAGGGGCTGTGTGGTGACACTGCTCTCATACTGTTTCTCACTGTAAACACTTCCAGCACATGGAAGTTCCCTGATATGGGCTGAACAGGGGAACACACATGGTTCTGAACCGAACACACAGGGTGGGCACCCACTGGTAGGGGGGCTGACCCCACCGAGTGAAACCCTCCTTTTCTTGAGAACTTGGAGGGTCGAACAAGAGTCCGGGGGCTGGTGGCCCGAGAACGTGGACTCAAAGCCCCCTGAGGCCATGGATCAGGCCGGCCGCTTCCGTTTAGAATCGGAGGGGGTAGAGTGGGGGTTTCTTGGCCGCAGCCGCGGCGAAAGACATTCTACCCCAAGGCTTAGCAGAAGGCGGGTTACCCTGCTGATGAGGTGGCTTATTCCGAGGCTTTGCCTTACCGGGGTAATGGAAAGGACGCCCCGAAGCAGGAGGGTTGGGTGGTCGCGCGGGTGGTGCCTGGCGCGGTGCCGCTCTCCTCGGGAGGCATAATTTTAGCGCTTCGTCCTCCTTCCTCTTGTCGTCGCAACGCTGTTGCATTAAAGCGACGGCAGGGCCAAATAGAGCCTGGCCAGGCTCTACAGGGGCACCCGCAATGCGCCGTTTCTCACTGTCAGGGAGGCCCGACAAGTTAAGCCAAAGAGCACGTTCTCCAGCCACTGAGAACGCCATAGAGCGCCCGCAGGCTTGGACGGCCTGACGGGCATTACGGAGAACAAGGTCATTCACCGTAACAATCTCCTTCCACAGAGAGGGTGTGGGGGTCCCTTTTTCCAATTGTTGCCCCATATCGACCAGGAGTTCAGCCTGGTATGCAGACAGAAGAGAGGAGACATTGAGGGCTCTGACGGCCAAGGCCGAGGCTTTGTAAGAGGCCTGGTGTATAGAGGCAGAAAACCGGTCCATTTTGTTCGGGAGAACAGGTTTGGGGGGCAAGTAGACCACCTTGAGATGGATTAAGGTGTCTGGCGACAGAGGGCTCGATGGTGGGGGTCACCCATCCCAAGGGCCGTCATGTCCTTTACTTCAAGGCCCGCGAGACCGTGTTTTAGGTCCAGCGGGTCCCCCCAAAAGTACCTCATATGCTTTGCGCATGCAGGAAGGACGGGGAGAAGTTGTTTTCTCGAGCCTGGAGGGGGTCCCAGGAGTTTCCCGTCATACACGTCCCTCTCTTGGTCAGTGGCACTTTGTAAAGCTGGCCATTCGATATTGAGGCGAGCGGCCGCTCGCTCACAAACCTCGATGAGGACAGACTGGGTGAGGGCTGCAGGGGCGTTAGCCTGAGTCACAGAAGACGGGATGGCATCCTCGTCCTCCGAACCTTCAAGAAGGCCCGCATCGTCGTAGTCACCAGAACCAGCCGGCTCATTGGCGAACGAGGGGTCCACTGAGAGAATCTCCTCAGGAAATTCCGGGTTGTGTTGATCAGCCCAGCTGAGCGAGGCCGCGCCCGGAGGAAACCAGGAGCGCGTCGTCATCACCGTTACCCCCATCGGAGTCGGAGAGTTCGAGGTCGGTGCACTGGGTAGCGGCGACCTTGAGCCTCCGGCGGCGGAGTTTTTTAGGCAACGCCAGGCAGTGGCTACAGTTTTCCGGAAACTCTAGAGCCTCCTCCGCATGTTTGAGACCCATGCACACAACACATAAAGGATGGGAATCCTTGGCTGCGATGAGGGCACCGCACGCGGCCGGGCAGGCACGCGATAGGCTGCCCCCAGAGGAGGCCGTAGGCTTAGAAAATGCCATAAATGTTCGAAAACTCCGAAAAATCCTTGCGTGGAGCAGGAGAGAGAAAAGGCGGGCAGCCTGGTGGTAGTTTAGAGCGAGCTTGGGCGGCTTGCAATAAACAATAAACAGCTAAGTTGGCTGAAAAAAGGTTAATCACGTCAGGCGGAGGCTGATCTGTGCGATGTATCCTCCTGTAGACGGGTGAGTGAAAAACTCTAATTTCAACCGAGCTGAGTACAAAACAGAGGTCGCGAGAAGCGAATGTCAACTGAGGAGCAGCAGCGCGTGCAGATTGTTATATGCCCTTAGGTAAGGGGCGGGACCTTACCGAGCATAGGACACGCGCTTCTGTCTGTCTAGCCAGACTTGGTGCAATTGGATGCTTCTGCAGAGGTCAGGTACGGATGCCCTTCCCATAGGTGGATCTCGAACACGAGATGATGAAAGAGAACTGAAGATCATCTGAGAGTCACATGATCTGATATTCTGACAGAAATATTTGTAAATTGTGCATAATTGCAACAATTCTTCCAATAATATAGAGTTATGTGTGAACTCTGTGTGTCACATGTTATTAAGAAGTACTATAGAAACTGATCGTCCAAATGTAAATCCAATAAACATCATCCAATAAACGATCATAAGATCAGAGAAGTCCAGAAGTTCAGTAGAGAAACAATCAAATCTAAATCAAGAACCAGAATCAGAGAACAGAGAAACCAGACAGAAAAGTCACAGTTGATTTATTGACAGTATTTAAAATAAACCACATTAGCTAAAATGAAGAATTATGAAGAAATTGAAGGAAAAACATAAAACAAATTATTTTGTGTTTGATATTTATAAAGATATCTGATTTATTAATCTTTGTTAATTAATGTTTTGATTGAATTAAAACTTTTTCATCATCAGTAAAAATGGTTGATTAAGTGTTAGCTACATTCATATTTAGATATTGTTGTATCATTTTGAATTTGAGTTTCTTTACACATTTGAAACACAAACACACATAAATTAGAAAGAATATTAAACGGACACAGGAATGGTAATATTCTCCTGTTGAACTAATGTGTGTGTTGTGAACTGAGAGAGTGAAGAGTGTGTCATTGTTCTCTGCAGTTTGAGTGATTGTGATGTCACAGATGAAGGTTGTGCTGCTCTGACTTCAGCTCTGAGATCAAACCCCTCACACCTGAGACAACTGTATCTGTCTGGGAATAAACTAAGAGATTCAGGAATGAAGCTGCTCTCTGATGTACTGAAGAATCCTCACTGTAAACTGGAGATACTGTGGTAAGATTTCACAAAACTCTCAAATCCTCCTTCATTCTCCTTCTGCAGTAAATAACAATGATTTAACAATAACAGAAATTGTTTTAATTAAAACAAAAACAAATTTGAAAACAGAGTTTTCTCATATAATGTTGCTTTAACTTATCAGATTGAGTCCTAATTTTACCCTAAAAAATGAAAAATGTGTCATTTACTCCCCCTCATGTTTGGAGAATCCTCACAGTAAACTGAAGATCATCTGAGAGTCACATGATCTGATATTCTGACAGAAATATTTGTAAATTGTGCATAATTGCAACAATTCTTCCAATAATATAGAGTTATGTGTGAACTATGTGTCACATGTTATTAAGAAATACTATAGAAACTGATCGTCAAATGTAAATCCAAAAAACATCATCCAATAAACGATCATAAGATCAGAGAAGTCCAGAAGTTCATTAGAGAAACAAACAAATCAAAATCAAGAACCAGAATCAGAGAACAGAGAAACCAGACAGAAAAGTCATAATTGATTCATTTACAGTATTTAAAATAAACCACATGAGCTAAAATGAAGGAATTATGAAGAAATTGAAGGAAAAACATAAAACAAATTATTTTGTGTTTGATATTTAAAAAGATATTAATCTTTGTTAATTAATGTTTAGATTGAATTAAAGCTTTTTCATTGTCAGTAAAAATGGTTGATTAAGTAGCTACATTCATATTTATATATTTTTGTATCATTTTGAATTTGAGTTTCTTTACACATTTGAAACACAAACACACATACATTAGAAAGAATATTAAACAGACACAGGAATGGTAATATTCTCCTGTTGAACTGATGTGTGTGTTGTGAACTGAGAGAGTGAAGAGTGTGTCATTGTTCTCTGCAGGTTGAGATATTGTCGTGTCACAGATGAAGGTTGTGCTGCTCTGACTTCAGCTCTGAGATCAAACCCCTCACACCTGAGACAACTGAATCTGACTGATAATAAACTAAGAGATTCAGGAGTGAAGCTGCTCTCTGATGGACTGAAGAATCCTCACTGTAAACTGGAGGAACTGTGGTAAGACTTCACAAAACTCTCAAACCCTCCTTCATTCTCCTTCTGTGGTAAATAATAATGATTTAACAATAATGAAATAAAGAACATATTGAAAACAGAGTTCTGTCAGATAACAGAAGAAAATGTTGCTTTAACTTATTAGATTGAGTCCTAATTTTACCCTAAAAAATTTAAAATCTGTAATTTACTCCCTCTCATGTTTGGAGAATCCTCACTGTAAACTGAAGATCATCTGAGAGTCACATGATCTGATATTCTGACATAGGGCTGATGCGATTAGTCAACGTTATCTTCAAAAAATGTCATTGTTGAATAGTCATATTATTTCATTTAACACAAGATCATATGAAACTCTAATTCAGCTCGAGTACATGATAGAGGAGAGAAAGAAAACAGCGCACAGTCC
The DNA here is from genome assembly GCF_025860055.1 of Xyrauchen texanus. Classification (NCBI taxonomy): domain Eukaryota; kingdom Metazoa; phylum Chordata; class Actinopteri; order Cypriniformes; family Catostomidae; genus Xyrauchen; species Xyrauchen texanus. The sequence continues at coordinate 7,326,649 of NC_068285.1, forward strand.
GGACACATTACAAACTTTCCAAACAGCTTTAGCTGATGTAGATTGCAAAATATGAGGGAATTATAAAAAAAATACAATATAAGTAAATACAGAAGCAGTGTCATAATAAAATAAAGCAGAGGTGGAGCTTGTCTTCCGCTGAAGATAAACTTGCATGTCAGTGCATTTCTAAAGGCATGATCACCAACCCCCCAAACCACTTAAACTCAAACCACGCCCCACAGTCATGAAGAAACCCTCAGGAATGTTTCCATTGGTCATCTAAACCACAGTGCTGATTGGACACAGTTGTCTTTTATAAATTTGCCGGACTTTGTAAGTCATGTACTTTTATGCACCCACTGAGTGAATTGACTCTTGACCATCCGAGGAACCGGGATGCATGTTTTGTTTCCTTTTGTGCTGGTTCCACCTAGCGGTTGGAGCTTGTTTTGTTAAATAAAACTGCTTCAGAAAAGATGTGGATGAATCTTTTAGTTCCTTGTGCTTATGCCTTCTGTTGGCTGAAGTATGATTTGTGTAGTACTTTCGTGGGACATTGGAATGATTACATCATCTACTGCACTCATAACAGAACTGAACATTTGTTTGTCTGTCCGAGGAAACAAAATTGCGCAATCCGATGGCAAAGCTATCGCAGGGGCTCTCGTAGGAGTACATGGACTCTTTGAGTTTAGAGGGATCGACACCGGTTGGCACTTTCGTTAATTCACACATTTTTATTTTTTCTGTTTGTTTTGTTCAGGGAGAAGTTCAGGGTTTTATTGTTAAAAAGTGGTCTTCATAATTTTGTTTTTGGCACACAATTAATTTTTTTCTACTATATCAAAATGTCAAATGTTAATATGAGGGTGCTATCTCTCTCCACATGGAATGTGAATGGGCACCCCATAAAAAGAAGGAAGGTTATTTATTTTCTTAAACTTAAGAAATATGATAGTGTTGCTTCAAGAAAAATTTGGGAAGATATGGGGTGGACATGTTTTCTTTAGTGCTGGCTCAAGTAAGAGCAAGGGAGTCATTATATTGGTAAATAAACATCTACAATTCAAATGTCTCAAAAAATTTAAAGATAAATTAGTATGAGTCATTATTGTTTTAGCAGAAATTCAGGGACAAAGTCTGATTTTGGCTAATAATGCTGATGATCGCTGCATTTTTGTTGATCTTGAAGGGATGTTGCAAGCCGCTGGCACCCCTCATGATATAATATTGGGAGGAGACTTTAATCTTTTGATGACAGTCCTTGATCATAGTGAAGCAAAAGTGTGCATGCCCCCTAGAGCAACATTGACACTTAACACGATGTGTAAAAATCTTGGTCTTACAGATATTTGGAGACTTTTAAACCCTTCTGGTAGGGACTATACATTTTTTTCATTAGTCCATAAGATTTATTCTAGAATAGATTTTTTTAAATATCCTTTTATCATTTAATCTATTGTTAATTACTCAATAGGAAACAATTTAGTCTCAGATCACGCCCTGGTGAGTTTAAAGGTGTTGCCATATATGGAGAAAAAGAAATCATATAGTTGGCACCTTAATGTATCCCTTTTGCAAAATCCTGAATTCCAACAAATGTTAAAGACTGAAATCAATGATTTTCTGAGACCAACTGGTCCTCAGCATCCTCTGTGGCCGTGGCTTGGGAGGCATTTAAGGCAGTTCTTAGGAGTCGGATCATACAGAATGTCTCATTCATCAAAAAATCCAAAGCACGAGAACTTGTGGAGTTGGAAGGAAATATTAAAATGGCAGAGGCAGAGCTGAAGCACTTATGTCGTCTGATGGCCTCAGAAAATTTACCCAATTGAAATACAGATATAATACTATTTTGTTGCGGAAAGTGGAGTTTTGGTTATTCATATTTGGTCATACTTTGAGTCAGGGGACAAAGCAGGAAAACTTTTGGCTAGATATATAAAGCAGAAAGAGTCTTTTTCTACCATTCTCTCTAAATGTTTACCTCGACCATTGATATTAATAATGCTTTTAAAGAATTCTATTTTGATCTCTATAGTTCCACATCTTCATCCACTGATTACGATATAAGAAACTTTGTGGAACCATTAGAACTTCCTAAACTGACGATTGAGCAAAACATTTCTCTTGATTCTGAGATAATCTTGGAGGAGCTTGGTGAGGTAATTAAGGTCCTGCCTACAGGCAAGGCTCCGGGGCCGGATGGCTTTGCCGCTGAGTTTTTTTTAGATCTTATGCTACAGAACTGGCTCCACTTTTGCTAGAAGTTTATTATGGAATCATTAAAGAATGGACATCTTCCACCAACCATGACACAAGCCCGGATCAGTCTGATTCTTAAAAAGGACAAAGATCCAAGCAAGTGTAAAAGTTACTGTCCAATTTCCCTGATCCAGTTAGATGTAAAAGATTTGTCAAAAATTCTGGCTATTCGATTAAGTAAAGTATCACTTATAATATAGATCAGGTGGGGTTTATTTGGGGCCGTAGCTCTTCTGATAACATTAGGCATCTCATCAAGAGCATGTGGTCAGTAGCAAATGGTCAATCTCCAGTTGCTGCCATTTCACTTGATGCCGAAAAGGCGTTTGATATGGAAGAATGGGATTATCTTTTTAAGATTTTGGAAATATACAAGTTAGGGAATGCTTTTATTGGTTGGATTAAGCTACTTTATAGACAACCTGTACCGACGGTACAAACAAATGGATTAATTTCCAATTATTTTACTCTGGACAGGGGCACCCGGCAGGGTTGCCTTCTTTCCCCATTGTTCTGTCTTGCCCTGGAACCATTAGCAGCCATGATAAGAAAGGAAGATGATTTTCCAGGGGTGATGGTGGGAGGTGTGGCGCATAAACTTCTGCATTACACAGATTTATTCGTCTCTGACTCCACTAGATCTATGCCTTGCCTAAACAGAATTTTTAATTCCTTTTCTAAATTATCAGGACACAAAGTCAATTGGTCTAAATCCGAAGCTTTGGCTCTGACAGTGTACTGTTCAGTAACCGCTTTTCAGCCAGATGCCTTCCAGTGGCCCAAACAGGGCATTTAAGTATTTGGGAATTTTATTCCCTGCAAATTTGTCTGATCCCTTAATTAAAAGGGTTTTCGAATTAAGTGGAAAGGTGGGCTTCATTAAATGTATCATGTATCCTTTTTTTTTCTTTTTTTTTATTCCAAATATTTATGACCACTGGGTTGAGTGTTTGTGTCATATGGGTGTGTTCAGGGGAGAAGGGTTTATGTGTGTATAATTTGATTCTTCATTTTCTTGGACTTTTCGTGGATAGATCCAAGATGGCGGCGCGGTAGCACGCAGCGGCCACTCCGGATCCAAAACAGCGCTATTTTTGTTTAAAAAGCCAGACTTTTGCGGCACATTGTCATCGGAGCAACGGTGGTCGTGTCTACCATTGCCAAACACTACTAAGATATAAGACACATGCAAAAACCAAGCTGCATGATGAACTGCAGGAGGCGCTACACATATAGTGGTGGTGTAGTGGTCTAAAGCACATAACTGGTAATCTGGTAATCAGAAGGTCGCTGGTTCGATCCCCACAGCCACCACCATTGTGTCCTTGAGCAAGGCACTTAACTCTGGGGGGATTGTCCCTGTAATAAGTGCACTGTAAGTCGTTTTGGATAAAAGCGTCTGCCAAATGCATAAATGTAAATGTACTCTGTTTGCTACGGAGACCAGGCCTCCAGTCCTCGGTGTCACCTGATGCCGGTGGCCAGGGGAGAGGACATCGTAAGTGGTGTGCGAGAAAGCGGAAGTGCGGCAAGAGCCCATGCTAGGCTAAAAACAAACCCTAGGCGGCCGGCTCTCCCGTCTATCGTGCTCTCAAATGTTTGCTCCCTGGACAATAAACTGGACTACATCCGACTCCAGCAGGCAACGCAGCGTGAGTTTATAGACTGTTGCGTCTTTGTTTTCACGGAGACGTAGCTCAGCGACAGAGTTCCGGACGCCGCCATTCAGCTAGACGGGCTCGCCTCCTTTCATGCCGACAGAAATACAGCTCTCTGCGGTAAGATTTGCGGTGGTGGCTTGTGTGTTTACATCAACACGGAATGGTGCAAGAACTCTGTGCTAGTCTCTAGCTACTGTTCATCGCTGTTGGAGCTTGTGACTGTTAGATGCAGACCTTTTTATTTACCACGGGAATTCACTACTGTTTGCATAACCGGAGTTTACATTCCGCCCAGCGCTAATGCTAAGGAAGCGCTCTGTGAACTGTATGGGGCTATAAGTGAACTGTAGAACGCTCACACCGACTGTTTATTGTTATTAAAGGGGTCATGACATGAGAAACCAAATTTGCCTTGATCTTTTGGTATATAAGAGGTCTTTGTATCATTAAAACGTCCTGCAAGTTTAATATTTTAAGACGTCCTCCCCATTCTAAACGAATCATTTATTTAATCAAGCTCAAAATACAGCTCGTTCTGGATTCATGGTTAGAAGTGACATGGCGGTTAGAAGTGACGTACCAGCGTTTGCATATGACCGCCTCCAGCACAAGATAACTACGCTTTTAGCGCAAGACAACTACGCTAATTTCGTATCGCCGTGCGCCTCACAAGTGTTCAGTCGATGGACAGCGAGCTCTGACAGAGACTACTTGTGCACAGGAAAATTACGATGCCACACAGATGTGCTGTTCCTGGCTGTGGTCAAACAAAACCTCTGAATAAGCTGCCGAAAGATCCAGACGTCAGGGAAAAATGGATGCAGTTTATTTTTTGCGGACGTCCCAGTCACGGCAGTGTTAACTTAAGCGTTTGTTCTGTACATTTTAAGGATGACTGTTTTGAGAACAAATCTCAATATGATGCTGGCTTTGCCAGAAAACTGTTGCTCAAAGATAAGTCCGTGCCGACTATTCTGGGAACAACGACGACGCAAACTGTAAGTAATCTATATTTTACGCTGAATCCGCAATGTTCTGGCTGGGGGCGTCAATAATTGATACATAGGCACTGACGTTAGCCAATCATAACAGTGGGCGTTAACACTGAAGTCTTAAATGGAAAACGCCCCCAAAACAGACTGTTTGAATCAGAGGATGAGAAACAGGGTGGGAAAAGGTCATAAATCACTAGATTTTAAAAGTTTTTCTTAAAAAAAAATATATTAATACTATAATTGCACCTAAGGGAACATAATAATACAATAAAAAAACCCATGTCATGACCCCTTTAATCTCAAGACAGTGCTCCCTAAATTCCATCAGTATGTGACTTTGCAACGAGAGGGGTGAACGCACTTGATCTTGTTTACACAAACATCCCAGGCGCTTATCGGGCGGAGCCCCGCTCCCACCTCGGCTACTCAGACCACATCTCTGTTATGCTAATTCCAGCATACAGACCACTCGTCAGACGCACAAAACCGCTTCAGAAGCAGGTGAAAACCTGGCCACCAGGAGCCATCTCTGCTCTTCAGGACTGTTTTGAGTGTATTGACTGGCACATGTTCAGGGAGGCTGTAACATATGGCGATTCTACCAATTTGGAAGAATACACAGCATCAGTGACCAGCTACATCAGCAAGTGCATTGATGATGTCACTTTCTCCAAGACCATCACCACACACTCTAACCAGAAGCCGTGGATAACTGCGGAGGTGTGCACGCTGATGAGGACCCGAGACTCCGCCTTCAGAGCAGGGCCAAACTGTCCCGGGCAATCAGAGAGGCAAAGTATGCACACGCCCAGAGAATCCACAGTCACTTCCAGGACAGCGGTGACATGTTGCAGGGCATCCAGGCCATCACCAACTACAGGACAACATCAGTTGCCTGTGACAAAGATGCCTCCCTTCCAGATGCGCTGAATGACTTCTACACTCGGTTTGAAGTGCAGAACGACATGGTGGCGAGTAAGACCACCCCTCCTCCCAACGATCAGGAGCTCTGTCTTACCACGGCGGATGTGAGGAAAACTCTACATAGAGTCAACCCACGGAAGGCTGCTGGACCAGACAACATTCCTGGCAGAGTGCTCGGAGGATGTGCAGACCAGCTGGCAGATGTTCTTACCAACATCTTCAACATCTCTCTGAGCAGCGCCGTCGTTCCAATGTGCTTCAAGGCCACCACCATCATCCCCAGTGTCCTGCCTCAATGACTACCGTCCCGTCGCACTCACACCAATCATCATGAAGTGCTTCGAGAGGCTCGTCATGAGGCACATTAAGACCCAGCTGGCCCCCCTCCCTCACTAGACCCACTGCAGTTTGCATATCATCCGAACCGTTCAACAGACGACGCCATCGCCACCACATCCATCTGGCCCTCACCCACCTGGACAAAAAGGACTCATATGTTTGAATGCTGTTCATAGATTTCAGCTCAGCTTGAATATATAAGTGTATTTTATCTTTAACAGATTTATTTACTGAATTAAACTTAAAGGAATATTCCAGGTTAAATTTAAATTGAGTTCAGCCGACAGGATTCTGTCGCATAATGATGATACCACACACATTTAGTTTTAAGAGTATACAAGACATAAAGGATATGAGTGTAAACATAATTTTAGTGTTACTTCTGTGTAAATTTATAGCAGATTATACAACTTTGTTACCATGACGATGTAAAAATTATGATTTAAATAACTTTACAACTGAAATAATACACAAGTTTCAACAGAAGAATGAATGTAAGTGCTTTTATAAAATTATAAGCTTCACGTTTCTGGATTTAAACCCTCCAAAAATTGGTCTCATTCAAGTGCCTCACTGTAACTGCGATTTATGTGTTTGTGTATTTTTGTGTGTTTTTGTGTTTGTTTGTTTTTGTTTTGTTTTTAAAGAAAAAGATAAACGAGTCAAATTAAATTTTTGTGCTAATCAACATAATGCCACAAATGCTGTTGATTGAACTTAATATTAGCAGAATATTATTTAAAGGGACAGTTCACCAAAACGTAAAAATTTTCTCATAATTTATTCATCCTCATGCCATCCCAGATGTTTATGACTTTCTTTCTTCTGCTGAACTCAAATTAAGATTTTTAGAAGAATATTTCAGCTCTGTAGTTTAATACAGTGCAAGTGAATGGTGATCAGATCTTTGAAGATCTAAAAAGCACATAAAGTCAGAATAAACTAAACTCCAGTGGATTAATTAATGTCTTCTGAAGTGAAACACTAGGTGTACTTAAGAAATAGATAATTATTTAAAACTGTTTAACTGTTTATCAGCTCGCTCATGAGGGTCGAATACACAAAGACTCTCAAGTGGCATAAGTGAGTTGGAAAGTTCAAGAACTGACACATGAAATATGTCAAATACGGAAGCGCTGTGTTATTTACAACAGAGCAGGAGGAATGTTATACAGAAGCTGAACTGGTTTTGCTGCAGATTTGTATTTGTATCTGTTTCTTTTTTAAATGGTGCTTGTATGTGCTGATCCTCAACATACTGAAAAACATTCGATTACATCTGCGGGTATCATCGCAAGAGGAAAGACTAACTTTTCACAGATTTACTATCAATGATCCTGAGCTGCTCGCCGACTCAAAACACACACTGAGTCACTCAAAATATTGAGGGTGTGCAGTGAAATTTTTTTTACCCTGCCAATTTCAGACCAGCCGAGAGAGGGTGAGAAAATTCTGAGAGAATTTTCAGTTACCATTCACTTTCTTTACATCTTTTTTTCATACAATGAAAGTGAATTGTGACTGAGGCTGTTATTCTGCATAACATCTCCTTTTTAGTTCCACTGAAGAAAGAGAGTCATATAGGTTTGGAACAACACAATGGTGAGTAAATAGGGATGGACTGGCAATTGGGTACAATGGGTGGGCTGGTCAAAATGCTCAAGGGGGGTCTTAACCCCACCCCACCAAATCTCTGTTAAACTGATGTGTGTGTTGTGAACTGAGATAGTGAAGAGTGTGTAATTGTTCTCTGCAGGTTGAGTTATTGTCGTGTCACAGATGAAGGTTGTGCTGCTCTGACTTCAGCTCTGAGATCAAACCCCTCACACCTGAATGATCTGGATCTGTCTGGTAATAATCTAAGAGATTCAGGAGTGAAGCTGCTCTCTGATCTAAAAGATGATCCATATTATAAACTGGAGACACTGAAGTGAGTAGTGATGATTAATATAATCATATTTGAATTGATCTCCTTTATTTTGCTGATGAATTGTTGCTTATGTACTATATATGTATTTAACTGTATTTAATATCAGATTGATTCATTGATCTGTGTATATATATCAATTATGTTTTCAGCTCTTTCAGTGTCTCTGTGTGTGTGTGATGAACAGATTTGAGTTTTTTTCTATTGATTACTATTAAATAGAGTTGCAATGGAGATGTTCGATCAGTCACAGATAGTGAGAGTATGTTTTTCTGAAATAAATAATGCGGTAATGTCCCATACAGCACATTTGACTTTGACTTTGTGTGTTTTAGGATTTAGATGGACATCTCTTTGAGAACTGATCATGAACAGTAATGATTGTGAAGAAAACAGAGACGTCACAGTCAACAGAATCAACAGAGACAAACTGAACTGACACACTGATGTGTGTAACTTATATAATTATTATTCTTATATACTTATATATATTATTCTTCCTCAAGTGTCTTTTATGGGTCAATGACAAATAAAGATGTCTAAATTATAAAATGGGGAAATCTTTTAAAACTCCAGTTTAAAACACATGTATCAAATTTGTATAAATATATTCATATTGGTTTTGAATACTTTTTGACCTTTTAATTTTTTTAGATAACATTTCAAACTTTTAATGAGAATTGTTTTCTTGTTTACAATCTCCGAATGTTTACACCACTTAGAAATTTTTACTTAAAAAAAATAAAAAATTACTTTGTATTCTGAAAAGTAAAAAGTAAAATCATAAAGAGGTGTGTTCAAGTATTTTGTGTGTGAAACACATTTGAATGTATCTTTGAATGACTTGATAGATCCGGGGGAAAAAATGAATGTCCAAATTGCCGTTCCTTGATTCAAGTCAACAAAGTGATTAATCTATTAAACAAAGAAAAGAAAAACATATACAAACATAATCAATATTTAACCCCCACTATCCCATAGTCTGGGGAATAATAAAATGAGTGCCCAATACCTCACACATAACAAACAAATTCAACCAAAATTCTTGGATCTTAACACACACACAAAAATATTTGTTTTGGTTGTGTCTCCATCTTCTGATTGACATTGCCAGCAGATGGGTGCATCTTTAAGACCAAGCCTACACAATCTAGTGGGGGTCCAATACAATCTATGTAAAATCTTGAACTGTATAAAGTGCACCCTTGAATCTCTAGATGCAGACTTGATGTTTTTTAGAATCCAAGCCCACACTCCCTCCTCCAATGCCAAGTTAAAATCTTTCTCCCATAATCTCTTGACAGAAGTTGAAGCTCCGTTCCCCAGACTCTGAATTAGCAGGGAGTAATACCTCATGACCTTTTCCAAAATCAGTAATCACCTCTCCCAGAGTATCTGCCGCTTTTTAGGGGGTGTAAACTACTCCCAAAAACAGTACAGAGCATGTGGTGCAGCTGTAAATACTTATAGAACTGAGATCTGGGAATCCCAAAATGTTGAACCAAATTTTCAAAGGATTTCAACTCTCCACTCTCATATAGGTCACAAAGTGTAGTAATCCCCCTTACAATACACTCTGACCCCTATCCAGAGAAAGATAATCTGAAATTAATAAATTTGTTTGTACCACCCCTACCAGGTGTCTATAAAGTAACTTAATCCATTCATTAAAAGTATTCTCGACCTGGATATTTCCAAAATCTTAAAAAAATAATCTCATTCTACCACATCAAACGCCTTGGCAGTGTCAAGTGAGATGGCAGCAACCAGAGTCGGATCATTCACCACTGACCACATGATATTGATGAGACGCCTAATGTTATCAGAAGAGCTGCGGCCCTGAATAAACCCCAGCTGATCTCTGATAAGAGAAGTCATAACTTTACTTAATTGGTTAGCCAGAATTTTTGACAATATTTTAATGTCTAGTTGGATCAGGGAAATTGGACAGTACCTCTTACACTCGCTTGGATCTTTGTCCTTTTTATGTATCGGACTGATCCGGGCTTGTGTCATGGTTGGCGGAAGCTTTCCATTCTTTAATGATTCTAATAAACTTCTAGCAAAAGTGGAGCCAGTTCTGTAGCATAAGATATAAAAATTCCGTTGACCATGCTTTTTAAACCTTTAAGGGATGAGGTTGGCATCAAGGGCATTGTCTTAGATTGGTTTACATCATACCTCTCAGATAGGACTGTGATGGTACGTTCACACCGGACGCGAATAGCGCGTCAAATTCGCGCCTACCGCGTCTAGTTATACGCTTGACCACTTTGAATCCATTCACGCGTCAAGAGCTGAAATTGACGCCGTAAAAAACAAAAGTTTGAAGCGGAATTCTGCGCGTGACAGCGTCGGAGGCGAAATCCGATGAAACTCCGGAGGCGAAACCCGTTGACGGCCATCTTTTTACAAGATGGCTGATGTTGATCGAGCATTCGTGGAGAGAGTCACCGCTCTGTATTTGTTTTGATGTCCACATGTTCTTGTTCAAGAAATTACAGTGACTAGCATTTATATCGTAAAGAAGTGGACAAATATTAAAGATTAATTTGTATTTACAACGTACCAGGTTGCCCAATCTCCTCACTGACCCTCTTCCAAGCGAGGTCCTTTTTGTTCCTGTCTCTGTAAAAATATGAAGTGGAATCGTACAATTCTGGGTGACTGCTTACAGCAAGAATTAATTTTTCCTCCATAAGTTAGCTGTCAGTGATTTTGGAATGAAAGATTCCGAGCGGGAGTTTACATCACTTTACCTCCTGACCATTGACTTAACATTGAAATCATTCGCGCCTGACGCGCTATTCGCGTCCAGTGTGAACGCAGCCTGAGGGTTACGATTGGAAATTCGCCCTCTTCTTCTGCATTGTTCACTTGTGGGGTACCCCAGGGGTCCCTCTTGGGACCCATTCTACTTTCTCTTTATATGCTCCCTTTGGGTTCTATCATGAAGAAATATAATATTTCATATCATTACTACGCCGATGATACTCAGCTATATATTCCTATTAGTTCTGATTACTCTTGCTCTGTGCTTCTAAAATGCTTTGAGGACATTAAATGCTGGACTGCAAAAAACTTTCTCCAATTAAATGAGAGGTTGTTGTGTTTGGTCTCCCTGGTGGTGTCTCTGATATCACTAGGAACCTAGATATACGGTTTCCAAATGTTCATCCTTTTGCAAAAAACCTAGTTATGATTTTTGACTCCGAACTAATTTTTGGAAAACAGGTATATACTGTGGTAAGGAGTAGCTTTTTTTAAATTAAGGCAAATAGCCAAATTAAAACCTCTGCTCTCATTTAAGGATCTGGAGACAGTTATCCATGCCTTCATCTCATCTAGACTTGACTATTCAATTTCTCTTACAAAACACAACAATTTCTGCACTGCAAGTTTTTAAGTGACTGTAGAATAAACTGTTGCCATGGAGACAGTGCGCATCATATGATTTGGTTGAAACACATCATGACCCACTTTAAATAAAAAGGAATATTCCTTCAACACTCGAGTGGAGATTTTTAATTACCACTTTATTGAAACGATCTAGAAAAATAACCAGACACCTTTACAGAAACACAGTTCTGCATCATTTAAGTGACACATACAGTTCAGCACATACAAACAAAACACTCAATATGGTTTTCAAAATGAAGGCATTTTAAAATGTACAAAATGAAAACAAATCAGAATCACAAAGTATTTTCTAAAGGAAGAACAAACAAAAATGCTGTACAATGTGAAAAAATGCACAGAGGCTTCAGAGATTCATCTCCTAGGCCCTCCCCGGCCACGCCCTCTTCCTCTGCCACGACCCCGCCCTCTTCCTCGGCCACGTGCAGCCACTGTAAGAAAGGTAATAATGAATTAACACTTGCTTCATAAACACATCATCATAGTAGTTTTGAACACCAGTTAACGGATTCACTGTTTCTTAACATTGAAAGCAATACACGATCAGTGCATTCAGTGTAGCTTGTCCATCACTATTATCACCATGACAACGGCACTCACCAGCCTCTCTCTTCTTTGACTTGACCTTGGGTTCGATGTCAACCAGCAGTGTGTCCAGAGGAAGACTGTCGGGCAGGATGTAATAGCGGATGTTGTTGCCACGGATACTGAGGGACTCAAGTTGAGTCGGCTCCCTGTTTTTGAGCGTCATCGTCACAGCTTTGAGGTGAGTGTTCATACTGACGTCCACACCTGACATTTATACAAATTAATTCAAGAATTATTTATAAATAGACACTTGAATCAGCTGCATTGCCAACAGTATAAACCACCGGGACAGTTTAGTTTCACAAATGGAAAATAAGAATTACCAGTAATCGTGCCGTGGACCTGTGTGCCATTCTTCAGTTCAATAGTCACTGTTTCATGACTCTATTTCATCAAAAACCTGCAGGATGAAGAAAAAGAGACATTGGAACCACTTGGAAATGAACAACATGCATAAGTTTGGTATAAACTATTTGAACCCTTGTGCAATCTTCAGGACATTTTTATTTATTTTTTTCAATCATTTGGCTGTTAATGCCAACGGCATGAAATTTGCCAAAGGTGTGTATTTTTGGTTGAATTTTGATATTTCAACCTCATTTCCTATAATACATCTATAATACACTGAGTACACAAAATAGTTGCACTCGGGACCTTCAGGACAAAAATGTCTACATTGAAACCCATTAAAACAGCAAAATTTGATTCCCAGTGCCATTAAAGCATAAATTCATGAATTATATGATATTATAATCAGAGGCGGCGGCAGCCGATTTTGCCGGGGCTTCAGCCCCGAATGTTTTGAGTGTAGCCCCGAATGTATTTTGAATAGTTGACTGACAAATATGAAACCGGACAAAAGTCTATGTAAACCCCCGAAATCATAAGTTGCCTTATTTCATTGTGTTTTGGCTTTGCACATACTGCATACAGCCTTTAAAAATAGACATAGGCTTAATCTAGCCTATAGAATAAGTTCCTTTGCTGTAGGTAGCCTATGGGCAACTCCGATTCTTCCTCTCTGTTGAATATGCAGCAGGTGGGGAGGAGCTTGCACATTCGTTGACATCAACTAACGTTACTTAGTGGCGAGTTAACGGCAATTAGCAGGAAAGACAGCAAAAATGAAGCAAATGAGGCTTTGGGGATTTTTCCGAAAGAAGTCAGTGGGTTTAAAGAGTTTTAGCCTCTAATTTCCATCATTAGCTTAAAGCAGCTTGGTAGCTCTGAGGTAAACGCAGTCGCCTCTCACGCCGGAGACCGCGGTTCGAGTCCCGTTCGTAGCGTACTTTTCTTGTTTATCAGGTGTTGTTTTCGCTAATGATAACCAATAAGCATTAACATAAAATATATGTGTGACTTGTTTTGTGATATTAGTTTGTGGTAAATATACACTTTAATTTGATTAAATGGTTTTGTAGAGAGTAGCAAAGATGTGCCAGAATCAGGCATGGAAACTGGTAACAATTAATAAGTCACTTTAATTTAGAGAAAGTTAAAAGTGAAACATTGTTTATCTCAATGATCCTAATGAAAGGATTTTGACAGATGAATTATTCTCATAGAGATGATGAGAATTATATACAGTTCGATGCCATAGTGTGTCAATGAACTTAGACTAAAGTCATTCTTGTATTGCTTTAACTTAGGATCTTATACATCATTTTACGGAGCCCCCGAAGTGACCTGTGCAAAAATGTGCAAAAAAAAAATCTAAGAGAATTTCGCGTCGCACGAGAAACTTTCGCGTCGCACGAGAAACTTTCAGCGTCGCACGAGATACTTTCGCGTCGCGCACGAGATACTCGCGTCGCCACGAGATACTTGCGTCGCGCACGAGATCTTCAGCGTGCGCACGAGAAACTATCGCGTCGCGACGAGATACTTTCAGCGTCGCAGCGTTACAGTTTCCGGTGTGTGTATAGCTCTTTTCCGATTAGCGCCATTGCCATCATTCATTTACTCAAAGATACTGAGAGCATGGATGCGCATGAATTTATAGAGATATATTTTAAACTTGGCCTTCAATACAAAGACATTACTGTCTATGACATTTGTAATACTGTCATGGCTGAGACACGCTTTGATCTGCCAAAGGACACTAATCAAGCAATAGACTTGTACTTGTACTTGCATTTAACACGAGAACTACCGAATTATATAACTACTAGAATGGCCATAGTGGTCATTCTGACCGCTAGACTGTACCAAATGTCATGTCATATTTACATTCGAAACTTCTATTGAGGTTTTAGAATGAAGCTTCTAATGTCTGTCGCCATATTTTATATCGTCATCACCCTAAAAATGTATTGAATAAAATAGAATAATATGGATCAAATGGAGCTCAGCTTAACGCAGATAGTCCTACATAATACGATCTTTTTGTAATATATAATAGTGCTAGACTATACACATACATAGGCCTATATATATTATATATTAGCTGCTAGACTGCCCGGAAGGTGCGCCTCGCTTTGTGTACAGCAAGTTTTTTCCACCACAGTGAAAAGGGTTTTGAAAGTCTAAACGCCAACAAACATGGATTGAGGCGAATATTTCGTTAGATAAAAAACATGTTGTGAATTTTGGAAATTATTACATCTATCCTTTTTCAAAACATGTTGACTTTTGGACTTTACAACGCTCTGGATTTATTGGAAATTGGAAACAATCCTATGCAGCCGCCACTGGAATCAAAATCCATGAATAAATGAATCTGTTATATTAATAATAAACACCAGGACACGTAAATTTTAATTCTAATGAATGTGAAAATGTATTAGTTCATCGACAACCACAGAACTTGCTATTGTAGCTGATTACAGATACAAATTTGATTATTTATATTAAATTATTCTCCTAAAATGGGGCCCCTTTTTTGTTCAAGTGAGCCCACTTTTAGGAGAATTCGCTCATAATGATTTTACAGCATAATAGCCTATTTTCATTATAGTTTTACAGCATGATATTTTTGCTCACAGTAAAACAAATATTGCTTTCTAAATCAGTTTTCCCACAGTTTAGCTTAATGTTCATATTCTTTATTAACTGTTTTGGCCATTTTGGGTTTGGCCTATATGTGATTCATACATGTCTAAGGTTTTTACTATGCATTGAAATACACATTGGTGATGTTTTTATAAGCTATTGCATTGATTTGTTTTTATTTTACAAAGAAAATAATAGAATATAAATAATCAAATTTGTATCAATCAGCTACAATAGCAAGTTCTGTGGTTGTCGATGAACTAATACATTTTCACATTCATTAGAATTAAAATTTCGTGTCCTGGTGTTTATTATTAATATAACAGATTCATTTATTCATGGATTTTGATTCCAGTGAAAAAACTTGCTGTACACAAAGCTGAGGCACGCACCTTCCTCCGGGCAGTCTAGCAGCTAATATATAATATATATAGGCCTATGTTTGTGTATAGTCTAGCACTATTATATATTACAAAAAAGATCGGATTATGTAGGACTATCTCATGCTCGCTTGGCCTCCATTTGATCCATATTATTCTATTTTATTCAATACATTTTTAGGGTGATGACGATATAAAATATGACTGACAGACATTAGAAGCTTCATTCTAAAACCTCAATAGAAGTTTCGAATGTAAATATGACATGACATTTGGTACAGTCTAACGGTCAGAATGACCACTATGGCCATTCTAGTAGGCTAGTTATATAATCTCGTAGTTCTCGTGTTAAATGCAAGTACAAGTACAAGTCTATTGCTTGATTAGTGTCCTTTGGCAGATCAAAGCGTGTCTCAGCCATGACAGTATTACAAATGTCATAGACAGTAATGTCTTTGTATTGAAGGCCAAGTTTAAAATATATCTCTATAAATTCATGCGATCCATGCTCTCAGTATCTTTGAGTAAATGAATGATGGCAATGACGCTAATCGAAAAGAGCTATACACACACCGAAACTGTAACTGCGGCGACGCTGAAGTATCTCGTGGCGCGACGCTGAGAGTTTCGCGGCGCGACGCTGAAGTATCTCGCGGCGACGCTGAAGTTTCGCGGCGACGCCGAAAGTTTCTCGTGCGACGCTGAGTAGTTTCGTCGCGACGCCGAAGTATCTCGTGCGCGACGCTGAAGTATCTCGCGGCGCGACGCCATAGTTTCTCGTGCGCGACGCTGAGTAGTTGCGGCGCGACGCTGAAGTTTCTCGCGCGACGCTGAGAGCTTCGCGCGACGCCGAAAGTTTCTCGTGCGCGACGCTGAAGTATCTCGCGCGCGACGCTGATAGTTTCTCGTGCGCGACGCTGAAGTTTCGCGCGCGACGCGATAGTTTCTCGTGCGACGCGAAATTCTCTTAGATTTTTTTTTGCACAGGTCACTTCGGGGCTCCGTATCATTTTGACTATTTATGTCAAAAAATATAAATTATTTATATTCAATATTTTTTTTACCTCACTTTACTCACTATAATATAACTCTTTTGTGATGACTTTATGGTAATGTACATGAAAATTCAAGAATCATGATATAGATATTAGGGCAATCACTGATCTGCTCTTCCCAATACATTTTCTTCAATGGTATTGGTCCACAATTTGACATATGTAGCACTTGATGAATTAGTTGTTTGAAGCTGATTTGCAATAAGTTATGTGCTGTATCTGTTCTTTTGCATCACAGATGATTCGGGGAGGAGAGAGGATGAGTTAGTTGAGGATAGTACTAGAGTGGAAGATTTAGGAACTGTAGAAACAGGCCCAGCCAGAGCAAAACTCAAAGAATACCCTCTCACCAGCTTTGGACTACAGGGAAGTGGTTGCTAGTGTGAAAATAAAATTGTCTGGGCTAAGCCCCGGATGTCCTGCAATGCTGGAAACGCCTCTGATTATAATATATGCCTTCATTCCAAAAATCTGGCTTCAAAATTTAAATTTTTTATATTTTCCACCAGATGGTGCCATTTTTCTCATGTTTAGCCTATGGAGCAAATACGTGATTTTCCCCCTATTTTCTGTTTGCTGTATTATAGAGACCTGCAGGCCAACTGAATAAATGATGCAGCTAAAATTGTGTGGGTGTGTACGGATGTCAGAGTGTGTTTTGAATGTGTGTATTGAGAAATTATTATTTCTCAAGTTGATAAATTGTATTTCATGGATGTATATACGGGCCTAATTGCAGTTTGTTAAAAAAAAAAAAAATCATGCACATGTAAACACTTTTGTAAAATGTTGTCAATAAATGTTCTTAATGCATTCAAGTCAGTTCTTGCACATTCATTATAATGAGATGGTTGAATAGATTTGTAAAAAAAAATTATTACTTATGTATTATAATCTATAATTAAAATGCATGAGAAAGTGTAGTTACAAAACTTGGGCTAGTTCTGATACGCTGTCACTTATATGGTCCGATTCCTTCTTAACTCCGGAAGCATCGGCATGTCATCGGCTTCCTCACTTGGGCCGATTGACTCGGTCGGAATCAGGGAGTGAGCAAACAGGCATCCGGTACGAGTTCAGGTGTCAGATGCGGGCCAAAGGGATGGACTCCAGCAGGTGAGTTTCCAAACGGATCTGGCCCGAGTGTATTTTAAAGTTGAGATACACACTTGGTAAAGAAGTGGTAAAGAAACCACTCAACCGAAATACATTTGCTGAACAGCGACTTTTCTTAAAGAGAAGGTACAATTTTAAAGTTTGTTACACATAATGTAAACTCAATGTTAATACTTGTAATACTACAAATTATGCATAAAAAACATGAAATAAATGTTCATATGTGGTATTTATAGGGGCAATAATATATTATTAAATATTTTAACTTCATCAAACACTTAATTTAAGCATTAAACAAATTAAAGGTTACTGCAACATCTACACATGGTTTTGGTGAAACTTGGCAAAGAGTTCAGTCAGTTCTAACTCATCTGAATGATGGGGTGCGTCCCATTCAGACTTTACCCTCCATTGTGAGAGCTTTGAAGGGCTGAAAGGTGTGTTGCTCAAAATAGTGGTCATTTGGTCATTTTATTGGAAATTCTGTTTGGAACGACCGTACAGCTGGTTACCATTATTATTCTCCCTTCAAATAAGCCCTGTGAAGTCATCATCACCAAAATCTCCTAAACTACATGTTCATACTTCAACTGTCCAAACTTACACAGAATCATTTAATCTGCTTTTAGATGCTCTCTCTCTTTCTTTCTTTCTTTGTCTTACTGTAAGACCTGTAAAACTTTCTACTTCAAGCATTTAAATGTATTTTGGTTTTGTCAAACCAACATTACAGTTTGTCTCAACCAACTTTACGTATCCAGTTTAATCAGTTCTTTTTGTACCACACAAAATAAAAGATCAATATATTTTTCCATCCAGTTAAGCCCAGTTATATTTTGTAATGCAGAAATGCAGTTATAGCAATTAATAGCATAAAAAAAAATATGTTAGACAGCACTTGTCATACAAAGCATAAAGCTTAATCCTATAGCCTAAAACATTAAACAGTCAGACAATTATTTTTTAAAACCAATTTTTCTACAGCATAATAACATTTGAAGTAAGCACATGCTGCTTCATTTCAATAAATACTAATTTTGAAATATCAGTAATAATATAAACATTATTGTTCATTTTACTTTAACAAAGATTTCATATCAAAAAGATGTGTATCACAATATGAATGAAGCCATTTAGGAAATTATATTACAAGGTCTTTTGCTGAGTTTTCAGCAAAGTTTTGATCATGTTGATGATGTAGAGCAGGTTTCAAATTTTCTAAAACATTTTTATGAAGATAAACTTTTTTTTATTAAGCTATCAACTTTCCATTTTAACTTCAGTTTCATTTTGAAATATGTTATATTATTATTATTATATTTTTTCAAAACATTTTAAACACGTCTTTCTTTTTAAAATATATTGTGAACACATACTTTGCAAACACATTTTTACCACATTTAAGCAATTGGGAAACTGTTAAAATTAGCCTTAACAGAATCCTCCACAGACAAAAACTAAATGAATTATGCTCAACAGTCCAATAACTAAAGAGCCAACACAATCAGACAAAGGAAATCAGCAGATGGACAGCTTTATTTTCTGATCACTGAACAGATAATCCTCGACGGTCAAATGACTAAAAACATGTTCATTAACAGCCTCAGGCTACTAACATTATCTCAATTGAATAAGAGCTATTTTGGAGATTTTAGGCTACTTAAGCCAGTGTTTCTTTTGTCTTCCACGGCACACTTTTTACGACTAAAACATTCTGTGGCACGCCACCATTCCACATAAGCTAACCATCGTCCATATTTTACCTTTTCAAGAACTTGTCCATGTTTTCTGTCCATCTTAGTAGCGTGTTTATTTGTAATGTTTGAAATTTGACGCATACAGTGCTTGTATTGGACTTTCTCAGGGTCGTAACAATTCCGTCATAATTTTTCACCCATGTTTTAATTGTCATATTTTAATAATACATTTAATAGCTTTAAGTTAATATTTTGATTTTTAATCATGAATTTACAGGACGAGCATACAGCAGATTATGCATTTATTTATTGATGAACAACAGAGACACAAAGCAGATTAATGTTTCAGCGGAGGCCAGTAAAACACGATACATGAACACAATATTACAAAAAACTAATACGATTAAAACATGAACATGTAAAAATGAACTGAACAGAACTCAATCAACAACTCAAATCTTCCTCCTGGTCCGCATCGATTTAACTGTGTGCTCGCCTGTGCGTAATCAAACGCATCAAGGGAGACTGATGCTGAGGTGATTGTCATTAGATTTTGCGTCTTTGCCTCGGACAGACGACTTCTCGTGCCAGTTTTAATTTGGTTCTGGAGGCTGAACCCAGCGTCAAGCGCCGCATCGCCCTCCACATGACAAGAGTTGCAGAAAGCATCACAGAGGGGCGATTTTATCAGTTTGCCCCGTAAAAAAAGTGGGAGAAATGCACAATAAACATTGAAAACATGTATTTGGAAGATAGGAAAAAGTTTGCAGTTGCTTTGATAGCAGAAAGTAATAAAATGACTCGTTTATGTTTAGGTCGAAGCGTTTTCATGGTGAATTTAAATGAGTTCAATAACTGGAGTCTCTGATGTTCGTAAACGATAAGGTCATATTTAATGAAAATTATGAGACATTCAATGTCTCTTCACAAATTTGGATAGTTTTTAAATATTTATTGTTGCTTAGTATCTCAAAGATATTATTGGTGAAGCAAAAACGTGTGTGTGAAAAACACTTTTGTGTGACGTCACTTCATAGACTTCAATGTATTCTGCAGTGCTGATGGGAGTCATGTGATGACCCTTTACACATATAAATAACACACTTTTGCACATTAATCATTTTGTACACGCTTATGCATAACGTGCACTTTAACACGCAAGCTAGCAGGACAGATGTGTACAGAAGTGAACCATTATATTCATTATATATTCTTGTATATGCTGTGGGGCCCAAATGTTCAAGGGTATAAAGCATTTGTTTTCAAAGATGATAGACTGCGAGACTTTACAGTCCAGAGTATTTCACTTTCCAAACGACCAGGATAAATATAAAATGAAACTACTCATGGTGTTAAATGATGGTCTGTTGTGATTAGATGGGTGGAAGGAGAAATAGTTCCTGTTATTATTTACTATCAAAGCTCGATTTCTCATTTCAAAGCTTATACGCATTATTTTTTAATTCAAAATAATCAATAAAATCGCTTGTATAAAAACACATTGGGTCGATTTTTATTTCTTTAAGATCGCAAAAATAATAAATACATAAATGTAATAAGAAAATAAATAAAGGAATAAATGTCTTGATAAAACACATTTATTTTTAATTAAATTTATTCCTGAATTTATTATTGTATGACTTTTTTCCTTTATTATTTTTCTGTAATTATTTTTAACTTTATTTTTAACTTATTTATTTATGCATTTATTTATTTATTCCCACATGTATTTATTTCCATATTTAATATTCCCACATTTATTTATTTTTGTATTAATTCTTACATTTCTGTCTCTTGTATGATAATTATATGGGCTGGTCCTGCTTACCATTGGTTTATCGTCGATTGAAACGTGCTCGATTACTCTTGACTTGTTTTGATGTGATGTCAGGTCATAGGCAAATCTCCTTTAAACCATAGCTAGAGTTGCGCAACTTAGCGAATGAAGTCGATAACCACAAATGAATGTGTTTTATTTCGAGTAAAGGTGCTTATTGATGTTTTAGGAGAGCTTTATGCCAGTATGAATGTCGAAGCACATCCTGGATTGTTAGACTCTCTGAAAAATGTTCACTGCATGTTCAAAATCGGAGTCAGAGGGTGCTGAGGTGGGACATACATCTTATACTTCCGATAAATACTATTGAGCTCTCAACCAATGATGCACTGAAGCCATGCAAGTACTGCCTCATTTCCACGTTACACACAGAAAAGTAAAAATAAATACATGTATATATAAATAAATATGGAAATAAATATATGTGGTAATAAATATAAAATAAATGAACACATAAATAAAAAAATAAAAACAATGCAAAATAAAAGTTATTTTTAAATAAATGTAAAAGTTAAACTAATTTTATTTGTTTTATCAAGACATTTATTATTTATTTTCGTATTATATTCATTTATTATTTTTGCAGGTTTGGGCCTCCATATCGCAGAAGTATAACCAAGAGAAAAACACACACGTATATACAAAAAACACTTATAAGATGCAAAAAACACTTATATTTAAGATGCAAAAAACACTTATATTTAAGATACATTCTCTTAAAGCAAGTCTAAATATCTTATATATTGTTTCTCAAGTAAACGTATCTTATTAAGGATTTTTAGACAATTTTAAATGGAAAACAAGACAAAAACACTTGACAATAGTTTTTTTTTTTACTGAATTAAACGTATTATTTAACACGTTCAGCACACGCTGAATAATCGGTTAAGAACTAATGATTGTTGCAATTATCGCAGAATAATCGTTCTAATAATCTCTAGATTAATCGATTATCAAAATAATCATTATGTGTAGCCCTATATGCACTATACAAACTTCCCTTGCTTAACCCACTATTCCTACACTGCAACAAGTACTGGGAAAGGTAAACATGTAGAGATTCATAATATGTGGTGGACAACACAGTTTTTGGATGAAGGGGCGGCTGTGGCTCAGTTAGTAGAGCGGGACGGCCATTAATCGCAGGATTGGTGGTTCGAATCCCGGCCCACACGACTCCACATGCCGAAGTGTCCTTGGGCAAGACACTGAACCCCAAGTTGCTCCCAAATCGCAGGCTAGCGGTGAATGTATCAGTGTAAAGCGCTTTGAATACTGTTAAGGTTAAAAAAGGCACTATATAGTGCAGACCATTTTCCAAAATATGTTTTCTGGGTTTAAGTTTCTATTCGCTTTAAAGTTGTTAAATTACATTTCGTTTGCAAATCTTTAGTATATTAAATGTTTTTCTGCATGGGTTCAATTAGATGTACATCTTCACCGGCCAACAAATACAAACTGCATTTTTCCACCAGCAGATCTTCATTTATTATGAATATTGAAAGTTTTTAATCTCACTGACTTCCATTATATGGACAAACACATCAGATATCCATCAAAAATCTTTGGGTTCCCCTGAAGAAAGTGAAATGAGTTTGACATGACATAAGACTGCATGTGATGGCTGTACTAGCAGCCACACACAGAAGAAACTCACGGTGGTAACTCATTTCACATTACATAATACAAAATAACTGGACACACTGATTTTAGTTTTAAACCCGTTTTATTAGTCATTTGACTTTAGTCATCTATTTGGGTGCACACATTTAGTTAACTGTCAAATTGGCTAATTTCCGGTTCATTATTTTTAAGTTACATTCAGTGAAACGAATACTTTTCTTTTACTTGAGTTACCAGTTCTTGGGGAGTTGCTTCTGGGTGTCTCTGGCTGGCTGACAAAAAGACTACCAATTAAAGCCAAGCTGTTTAAGTAGGGGATGGATAATTGGACTGCACCATGTTCTCCAATATCATGGGGGTGGCAGAGTTATCTATTTTGTTGTTATAATTATTTGATTGATTTTTCTTAGTTTATATTATTTGATTGATTATCCTTAGTTTATATTAGGTAGCATTGTCTTAACAGGGTTTGTAGTTATGGTGGTTTGTTTATATATTATGTGTTTGTCTACCCCCCTTTTGTGTCAGAATGGCCTGATCAGCCACTATATAAGTTTCCCCATGTCACAGTCAGTGGGTCTGTTTTGTTCCTGTTTTTTTTTATTTTTTTTTTTTATTATTATTATATATATATATAAATAAATATAACTAGATTTTTTTTATTTAGTAAATAAAAGCCTATATATTTGGAAATATATTTTCTGACTCCTCATGCCTGCCAGCTTGGTCCCTCACACCGCATAAATGATGAGAGAATTATCATGTTTGGTCTGATAACAACACGTGTAAGTTGGTTTGTAATAAAGAGTCACATTTTAAGTATAATATTGTTGTAATATGGAGCAGGTTTGCAGCTGTTGAAAATAGTCTCATCATGAATCTTAAATGTAAACTAGCCATACATGTTGCTTATCTTCTCAGTTCAATGATATATATGGGGTCATTTAAATTAGAGTCCTGGTAGCTCTACATCAACAACTGAAAGAAGAGTCATCAGAGGTTTTCATGGTAAATAAAAGGTAGGAGACACATTTGGATGACATAATTTATATTTATATAGCATCATTTTAACATATCCACCGACATTCAAAATGATCTCGTCATTTACTCACCCTCATGCCATCCCAGATGTGTGTGATTTTCTTTCTTCTGCTGAACACAAATGAAGATGTTTATAAGAATATTTCAGCTCTGTGGGTCCTCTCAATGCAAGTGAATGGTGACCAGAACTTTGAAAGTACAAATAATCCTTGAAAATGAGATGGGAACATTTGTCAAAACTTAGGTCAGTGCACTGACTTTTGGGCTACTTTATGCCCTTCACATCAGCACCCAAAGAAGCTGACACGTTTTCTTTATTTTTGTGATGTCATACAGTAAATGGTGTTGCATCTTTATGGTGGCAATGTCTGGCCAAGTTGAAATTATCTTTTGAATGAATAGTTTAATTTATAATTACAAACTGTTTCTGGTGTTATTATTACAGTATTAGTTCAGAGAGTTTTCTGCATATATTTCTGCAGTCTGTTAAAATGCATCTTAAATTGTTTATTTAGATTTACTTTAAAGTCACTGCTTGTTTTTGTTTATCATGATTTTGTTACCCTTTTTGTATTTGAGAATGTATTGTGTTTCTATGCAAGCATGAATGTCTATGTGAGATTGTAAATTTGTAAATGACAATAAAAACCTTCGACATTCAGCAGTTGTCTGTTATTTCTTCAGGTCATTTTATTTTAAAGTTAATTGAAAGTAAATGAACAGAACTAATAGCACTTACAATTGAGCTGAATGATCTTAAATTGCATAGTTGTGTAAACGGACTCTTAGGGTTAAAAAACCTTAAATATATTAGCTGGTGTTTCACAGTATTTTAAGAAACATTTTTGAAAGGAAGCTCATTCATTTGGTCAAAGCAGCTTCATTTATTTTAGGTGAAGTTGCTTCAAATTTCTAGTTGCAGTATCTTCAGTAATGTAAGAACTGAATTACGCACGATAACTGGAATAGCACTTTATTGTCCAGGCTTACAGAGCCTACATGTGACAGGAATGCTTTTCTCATAACAAAGTCTTACTCTCCTCCAGGACCCCACATGATCCGGAAGGTCCACTGCACCTCTTGTGGTGTGGGGAGGAACTGCTGTTGACTATAACCTAAATCTCAGGATACCACATCCCTCCCCCCTTAAGAGAAAAAAAAAATACTTAGTATTAAGTATGGTAAGGGAAATTGAACATAATACTGTTAACACAGACATACACGTCTAGTATTTCACGTTTCTTTTTTTTTTTTTTTTTTACAATGGAAACAACTCCATGAACAGAGAAAAAAAAACTAGGAAGGTGGGTAGACTGCCATCCTTCCAGTGAGTCCCAGAGCTCATTCTTGCTCTGACTTGAGGGATCTCACTACTATTTCACAAAGTCTTTCAGATAAGCAGGAGTCTGTCTTGTGCGCTCGGAACGGCGCAGCCCAGGAAGTGAATCTACTCCTGCTTTTGTCTGTTCAACCACTGAGGAGTGTGCTTGGTCTGTTTCAGAAGCAGTCATTCTCTCTCTCTGCACTATGGTGACGGCAGAGTCTGCAGGCAAGGCCTCCAGTCCTGTCTCTGAAACCTGAAGACTGATAGGCTCCTCCATCCTTTCATGTGTGGGTGTTTCACCGCTCACTATTACATGGCGTTTTCTGATTTGATCGACATGGCGCCTGATGACTCTTCCATCTCCTGTCTGTACGGTATAGGATACAGGTCCGGTGTTCTCTTCAACGACCGCAGGTATCCAACGAGGTCCATGACTGTAGATTCGGGTGTACACATCATCCCCAGGCGAAAAACTCCTCCACTTACTGTGTGTGTCATGTTGTTCCTTCTGCTTGAGTTGTTTCTTTCGTATCTTTGACTTCACATCCGGCAGCAGAAGATCCAGTGTTGAGCGCAACCTTCTGGACATAAGCATTTCAGCTGGTGACAATCCAGTCGTGGTTTGCGGGGTGATTCTGTAATTAAACAAAAATCTAGCTGACTCTTGTTTCCAAGGTGTCCCCTTTATTTTCTTTTATTCCTTGTTTGAACGACTGTACAGCTCTTTCCGCTAGACCGTTCGACGCCGGGTGGAATGGTGCAGATGTTATGTGCTGTATGCCATTCTGTTTTAGGAATGCTTGAAACTCTTGGCTTGTGAAGCAAGTTCCATTATCCGATACTAAGGTCTGGGGCAGACCATGTACACTAAAGCACTGTCTGAGCTTTTCAATGGTAACTTGACTGGTTGCTGTACTTGCTGGGTACACGTCAATCCATTTGGAGTGTGCATCTACAATGACAAGGAACATTTTCCTAGAAAAGGGCCGCGTAATCCACATGCAGTCTGCTCCAGGGTGTCTCCGGCCACTCCCATGGATGTAGCGGTGCTCCTGCTGGAGGATTTCTGTTTTCCTGGCATGTATGGCAGGACTGCACTTCTTTTCAATTTCGAGTCCATTCCTGGCCACCAAACGTATGAACGTGCTAAACCCTTCATTCTACATATTCCTGGGTGTGTGTGGTGTAGCTGTTTTAATATGGCTTTCCTACCCCTCTGTGGAACGACCACTCTCAGCCCCCAGAGCACACACCCATCTTTCACACTCAGCTCCAGTTTTCTCTGACTGTAGGGTTTGTACAGTGTATCCACCTCCCTTGGCCATCCTTTCAGACACCAGCCTAGCACCTGGGAGAGTGTTTCATCCTTAGCAGTCCACTGTCTAACCTGTTTTGTCATGATTGGTGGGTCCTCCATGACCTCCAACATGAAGACCTGGTCAGACTCGTCCTCTTCCCCTGTTTGTGGCAATGGTAACCTGCTCAGCTGCGTCTGCATTTGCGTGTCCCTGCCCAGGTTTGTATATGATTTTGTACTCATACGCTCTGAGGAGAGTTGCCCACCTCTGCACTCTCGGTGACCCCATCTGAGGCACTGGCTTTTTCTCATGAAAGAGTGATATCAGTGGTTTGTGGTCAGTGCTGATTGTGAATGTTCGTCCGTAGATGTACTTATGAAACCTCTTGATCCCGAAAATGATAGCTAACCCCTCCTTATCGAGCTGTGAGTAGCGCTTCTCTGCTGGTGTTAGCGTGCGCGACATGAAGCCTAAAGGTTTTTCACTACCGTCTTCCATGACATGTGACAGTACGGCGCCTAGCCCATATGGCGAGGCGTCACAGGCGAGCAGTAAATCTTTGTCCGCTGAATAGTGACCCAGGACTTTCGCTGACTTCAGCAACTGTTTTGAGTTCTGAAAAGCTTCTTCCTGCTCTTTGTTCCAGACCCACAAAACGTCTTTCCTCAGCAGCTTATGTAACGGGGCTAAGAATGTAGCTAGACTAGGGAGAAACTTGTTATAGTAATTCAAGAGACCTAAATAGGCCTTTAGCTCAGTCACTGTGGTTGGTGGTGGAGCTTCCTCTATGGCCCTCACCTTGCTCTGCACTGGATGTAAGCCTTCAGAATTCACCACATGCCCTAGGTATTCTACCTCATTTTGCTGGAACGCACATTTGCTTCTGTGAAGTCGCAGGCCAGCGTCTTTCAATCGACTAAGTACCTCCTCCAGCGTACTCAGGTGTTCAGCTTCGTCTCTCCCTGTCAGAATAATGTCGTCTAAGTACACAGCTACTCTTGGAAGGCCTTGTAACAGGTTTTCCATCGTTCGCTGGAAGATGGCGGAGCTGATGAAACTCGAAAGGTAGCCTATTGTAGGTGAACAATCCTCGGTGTGTGTTTATTGTGAGGTACTTCTTTGAGGCATCATCCATTACAATCTGTTGATAGGCGTGGCTTAAATCGAGCTTGGTGAACTGTTTCCCTCCTGACAGAGTATTGAACAGGTCTTCCACACGGGAATAGGGTATTGCTCTAGTGAGGAGGCACTGTTAACGGTTAGCTTGTAATCTCCGCGATATTCTGACCGACCCATCTGGCTTTAAAACAGGAACTATGGGCGGCCCATTCTGGCGTATTTAACGGAGCTATAATGTCCTCCCTAAGCAGCCGATCTATCTCCGCTTCTACTTTTGCCCTCATGGCATACGGAACTGAGCGGGGCCGATAGAATTTAGGCTGTGCTTCAGCAGACACACGAATGGTTGCTTTCATACCTTTCAACATGCCTAACTCCTGCTTGAAAACATCCTCGTTTCTCATAAGTACTTGTGGTAGAGTCTGTGCCTCTGTTCTCACATTTTTTATTTCTTCCCACTTCACTTTTAGAGCCTCTAGCCATCCTCTTCCTAACAAGCTAGGTCCTGTACCTTTAACCACCACTAGGGGCAATGTCTTTACTTGCCGCTCATAGTTTACTTTCACTTTGGCCACCCCCACTACTTTGATTTTCTCCCCTGTATATGACTTAAGTACAAGTTTAGTTTGCCTTATTTGCGGTCGTTGCTCTTCGTTCCACATCTCATTGAACTTCAGCTCATTCATTATGCTTACGCTGCATCCTGTATCAATTTCAAAATGTACCGTCTTCTTATTCACTGCCATCATCACTTCAAACGGTTTTATCCTCTGAATTGATGTCTCTGTTTCTATGCAGTTTAATGTGAACACTTCCTCTTCAGATCTATTACCATCCTGCTGTTCACACTCTACATTATATGATCGATGTGGACGTGGACGCCCGCTCTGCTCGGTATGTTTTCTTCTCATTGTAGCTGGCACTTTCTTTATTTCTATTACGGCAAGCCTTGGCTATGTGCCCTACTTTCCCGCAACAGTGACACTTTGCCTCCTTAAATTTACACGCGGCCGCGTTGTGTTGCTTCCCATGACATCGGTAGCATTCTTTATCTTTTTTTTTCCATTCACCCTCCTTTTTCAGTGCACCCTCTGCCCTCCCGCTGTTGCATGCTAACGGTGCTGTATGGAGATCTCGAACATTTTTACTAGCGGCCTCCGCAATTTGGAACGCTCTCTCAAACGTCAAGTCTGTTTCGGATAGCAAGCGTCTTTGAATCCTGTCATCATTAATACCGCATACCAGTCGGTCTCTCAACATCTGTTCCAGTGTTGTACCATAGTTACAATCATGTGCTAATCGTCTCAATTCAGCTACGTACACACTGACGGTCTCCGTCGGCTGGCGGGAGCGCGAGTCAAATTTGTATCTCTGAACTATTTCACTCGGTTTTGGGTCGAAGTGCTCTTTCATTAAAGTTTTCAACTGACCGTAAGTTTTCGAGCTGGGCTTATCTGGACTCACCAGGTTCCTTATGAGCTTGTATGTGGCTGGTCCCACCACACTGATGAGGATAGCTCTCTGCTTATCTCCGTCATCAATTCCGTTAGCTTCAAAAAACTGTTCTAGTATCTCACAATACTCTTCCCTTGTCTGCTCCAGGGGCGGACTGGCCATCGGGAATACCGGGAACAATCCCGAACGGCCGGTCCATTTCAGGCCGAAGACCGGCCGGTGGTCAAAGATTTTTTTTTTTTTTTTAATGATACGCGACCGGCCTAACCGGCCTCTCAGCTGCAGCGGAACGCTGTGTGTGTGTGATTCAGACCGGGCCAGACCAATACTTTCAATCTGAGGGGGGATACGAGCGGCCCCTCCCAACTTGGACTGATCCTCGTTTTTCCTGACATCCGATTGGCTCAAACTAGGCGCCGATCAAAGGAGTTTACTTTTGGTCATGTTTGGCGGGTTTGTGTGAATGCAACAGATAAGAACGGTAAAAATGGCAAAAGAAGGATAGAAGAGAAAGAAATGGGTGGGGCCGAAAAATAAGAATTAAAAAGAAAAAATTTTTGGCACAAGAGGCAGCTAAATGCGCCAAATTAACAGACCTTTTCCGTAGTGGAAAGAGTGCTGTGGCAGCCGGAGGTGCAGATGAGGAAGGACCCAGCAGCATGGACAGGACAGGTGCACGATTAGGGATATATTAGTGATTTATTATACACTGAAATTGTTTAGATTTGCATTTAAATATAGGCATTTATTACATGGCTTGGTAGAATTCCAATGTAGGAAGAGAGAAGAGGAGGAGCAGGAGAAGAGAGGAGGAGGAGGCGGAGGAGCAGCAGAAACCAGGAAACAGACAGGTAGAGGGGCAGTGTGCAAGGCTGGGTAGGCAATCATATTAGGCATATCAATCAATCAATCAATCAATCAAAGCTTTATTAAGGACACACACACACAAAATAGAAAAATACAGCACAATATTACATATTTACATATAGGATAAAATGCCAATAGTTCCACATACTAGATGATAACCTGACTGAAGCACAGATTGAATTAGAAAATTATTTCTTAGTCATATTTATTAGTGATGTTCTTCTCATGTTCTTCTCAGCTGTACAATCAGTAAGCAGAGGAAGGGTCCAGCACAGGGGAAACTGAGCCAGGGAGAGTTGAAAGTGAGGACACACACACACAAATCTCTATTTTATGGGACTGCATTGTGGTTTTTGAGTATCTGAGTGGGTATTTGTTAGTATTTGTAACCATTTTATCACTCCGACTGACTGTACACATGATGCTGGTAGTTAGCTGTCTCTGTCTGATACAGAGAAGCTCACACGTGTACTTGGAGAAGATCACAACACAACCACACTAGTGCTAAACATGTGTCTGCCATTCACAATATACGAAATAGTTCAGTCATTTTGTATCTTCTTTCCCCCTATGTAATATTTATTAGTATTTACATGTTTTACTCTTATTAGTTATTGTATTATTGCATCTTTTACATTTTATTTTTATATTTATTTAATTATTTGTTTGTTTATTTAAAACTATATAAACAACTTTGTAATGCTTTGGCAATACTGTTATAAAACTGTCATGCCAATAAAACTGAACTGAAATTAAGAGAGAAACTGAGACAGATCACATTTGAGATTATCTGTTCTTTCAAATAAATCATATACAATTTTTGTTCTATAGTCTATAAAGTATTTAACACAATTATATCAAATGTAACTGTAATCAAATTACAAAAAAATTGTAATGCATAATATTACTTTTTTCAAAGAAAAGGTAATTTAATTACAGTAATTAATTACTTAATAATGCATTACACACAACACTGATATAGAATACCAAAAATTACAGCCCAAATAATTTCCAATTGCAACTCTGTTAGTCATAATTCTATACATTATTCTACAGTATTACATCATAGTGAATTATACACACACACACACACACACACACATGTTGGTCTACCTATCATTATGAGGACTTTCCATAGACATAATAATTTTATACTGTACAAACTTTATATTCTATCCCTAAACCCAACACAACCCCTAAACCCAACACAACCCCTAAACCCAGCACAACCCCTAAACCCAACACATCCCCTAAACCTAACACAACCCCTAAACTCAGCACAACCCCTAAAAATAACACAACCCCTAAACCCAACACATCCCCTAAGCCCAACACAACCCTAAACTCCACACTTCCCTAGACCCAGCACAACCCCTAAGCTCAGCACATCCCCTAGGCCTAGCACAGCCCCTAAGCCCAACACAACCGCTAGACCCAGCACAGCCCCTAGGCCCAACACAGGCCCTAGGCCTAACACAGCCCCTAGGCCCAGCACAGCCCCTAAGCTCAGCACATCCCTAGGCCCAGCACAGCCCCTAAGCCCAGCACGTCCCCTAGGCCTAGCACAGCCCCTAGGCCCAGCACGTCCCTAAGCCCAGCACAGCCCCTAGGCCCAGCACAGCCCTAGGCCCAGCACAGCCCCTAAGCCCAGCACAGCCCCTAGGCTCAGCACATCCCTAGGCCTAGCACAGCCCCTAGACCCAGCACAACCGCTGAAGCCCAACACAGCCCCTAGGCCCAGCACAGCCCCTAGGCCTAGCACAGCCCCTAGGCCCAGCACAGCCCCTAAGCCCAGCACAGCCCCTAAACCCAGCACATCCCTAGGCCCAGCACGTTCCCTAAGCCCAGCACAGCCCCTAGGCCCAGCACAGACCCTAAGCCCAGCCCCTAGGCCCAGCACATCCCTAAGCCCAGCACAGCCCTAAGCCCAGCACATCCCTAGGCCCAGCACAACCACTAGGCCTAGCACAGTCCCTAGACCCAGCACAGCCCCTAAGCCCAGCACAGCCCCTAGACTCAGCACATCCCCTAGGCCCAGCACAGCCCTAAGCTCAGCACATCTCCTAAGCTCAGCACATCCCCTAGGCCCAGCACAGCCCTAGGCTCAGCACGTCCCTAGGCCTAGCACAGCCCCTAGGCCCAGCACAGCCCCTAAGCTCAGCACATCTCCTAGGCCCAGCACAGCCCCTAAGCTCAGCACAGCCCCTAGGCCTAGCACAGCCCCTAGGCCCAGCACAGCCCCTAGGCCCAGCACATCCCCTAGGCCTAGCACAGCCCCTAGGCTCAGCACAGCCCTAAAGAATAACACAGACCCCTAGGCCCAGCACATCCCCTAGGCCCAGCACAGCCCCTAAGCTCCACACTCCCTAAGCCCAGCACAGCCCCTAGGCTCAGCACATCCCTAAGCCTAGCACAGCCCCTAGGCCCAGCACAGCCGCTAAGCCCAGCACAGCCCCTAAGCCCAGCACAGGCCCTAGGCCTAACACAACCCCTAGGCCCAACACAACCCCTAAACTCAACACATCCCCTAAGCCCAGCACAACCCCTAAACCCAACACATCCCTAAGCCTAGCACAGCCCCTAGACCCAGCACATCCCCTAAGCCCAACACAGCCCCTAAACCCAGCACAGCCCCTAGACCCAACACAACCCCTAAGCCCAGCACAGCCCCTAAGCTCAGCACATCCCTAAACCTAACACAACCCCTAAGCCCAACACAACCGCTAAACCCAACACAACCCCTAAACCCAACACAACCCCTAAACCTAACACAACCCCTAAACTCAACACAACCCCTAAACCTAACACAACCCCTAAACCCAACACAACCCCTAAACCCAACACATCCCCTAAACCCAACACAACCCCTAAACCCAACACTTCCCCTAAACTCAACACATCTCCTAACCCAACACAAACCCTAAACCCAACACAACCCCTAAACTCAACACATCTCCTAAACCCAACACAACCCCTAAACTCAACACAACCCCTAAACCTAACACAACCCCTAAACCCAACACATCCCCTAAACCCAACACATCCCCTAAACCCAGATTGAATTAGAAAATTATTTCTTAGTCATATTTATTAGTGATGTTCTTCTCATGTTCTTCTCAGCTGTACAATCAGTAAGCAGAGGAAGGGTCCAGCACAGGGGAAACTGAGCCAGGGAGAGTTGAAAGTGAGGACACACACACACAAATCTCTATTTTATGGGACTGCATTGTGGTTTTTGAGTATCTGAGTGGGTATTTGTTAGTATTTGTAACCATTTTATCACTCCGACTGACTGTACACATGATGCTGGTAGTTAGCTGTCTCTGTCTGATACAGAGAAACTCACACGTGTACTTGGAGAAGATCACAACACAACCACACTAGTGCTAAACATGTGTCTGCCATTCACAATATACGAAATAGTTCAGTCATTTTGTATCTTCTTTCCCCCTATGTAATATTTATTAGTATTTACATGTTTTACTCTTATTAGTTATTGTATTATTGCATCTTTTACATTTTATTTTTATATTTATTTAATTATTTGTTTGTTTATTTAAAACTATATAAACAACTTTGTAATGCTTTGGCAATACTGTTATAAAACTGTCATGCCAATAAAACTGAACTGAAATTAAGAGAGAAACTGAGACAGATCACATTTGAGATTATCTGTTCTTTCAAATAAATCATATACAATTTTTGTTCTATAGTCTATAAAGTATTTAACACAATTATATCAAATGTAACTGTAATCAAATTACAAAAAAATTGTAATGCATAATATTACTTTTTTCAAAGAAAAGGTAATTTAATTACAGTAATTAATTACTTAATAATGCATTACACACAACACTGATATAGAATACCAAAAATTACAGCCCAAATAATTTCCAATTGCAACTCTGTTAGTCATAATTCTATACATTATTCTACAGTATTACATCATAGTGAATTATACACACACACACACACACACACACATGTTGGTCTACCTATCATTATGAGGACTTTCCATAGACATAATAATTTTATACTGTACAAACTTTATATTCTATCCCCTAAACCCAACACAACCCCTAAACCCAACACAACCCCTAAACCCAACACATCCCCTAAACCCAACACAACCCCTAAACCCAACACATCCCCTAAACCCAACACAACCCCTAAACCCAACACATCCCCTAAACCTAACACAACCCCTAAACTCAACACAACCCCTAAAAATAACACAACCCCTAAACCCAACACATCCCCTAAACCCAACACAACCCCTAAACTCCACACTTCCCCTAAACCCAACACAACCCCTAAACTCAACACATCCCCTAAACCTAACACAACCCCTAAACCCAACACAACCGCTAAACCCAACACAACCCCTAAACCCAACACAAACCCTAAACCTAACACAACCCCTAAACCCAACACAACCCCTAAACTCAACACATCCCCTAAACCCAACACAACCCCTAAACCCAACACATCCCCTAAACCCAACACAACCCCTAAACCCAACACATCCCCTAAACCCAACACAACCCCTAAACCCAACACAACCCCTAAACCCAACACAACCCCTAAACTCAACACATCCCCTAAACCTAACACAACCCCTAAACCCAACACAACCGCTAAACCCAACACAACCCCTAAACCCAACACAACCCCTAAACCTAACACAACCCCTAAACCCAACACAACCCCTAAACCCAACACATCCCCTAAACCCAACACATTCCCTAAACCCAACACAACCCCTAAACCCAACACAAACCCTAAACCCAACCCCTAAACCCAACACATCCCCTAAACCCAACACAACCCCTAAACCCAGCACATCCCCTAAACCCAACACAACCACTAAACCTAACACAATCCCTAAACCCAACACAACCCCTAAACCCAACACAACCCCTAAACTCAACACATCCCCTAAACCCAACACAACCCCTAAACCCAACACAACCCCTAAACTCAACACATCTCCTAAACTCAACACATCCCCTAAACCCAACACAACCCCTAAACTCAACACATCCCCTAAACCTAACACAACCCCTAAACCCAACACAACCCCTAAACTCAACACATCTCCTAAACCCAACACAACCCCTAAACTCAACACAACCCCTAAACCTAACACAACCCCTAAACCCAACACAACCCCTAAACCCAACACATCCCCTAAACCCAACACAACCCCTAAACCCAACACTTCCCCTAAACTCAACACATCTCCTAACCCAACACAAACCCTAAACCCAACACAACCCCTAAACTCAACACATCTCCTAAACCCAACACAACCCCTAAACTCAACACAACCCCTAAACCTAACACAACCCCTAAACCCAACACATCCCCTAAACCCAACACATCCCCTAAACCCAACACATCCCCTAAACCCAACACATCCCCGAAACCCAACACAACCCCTAAACCCAACACAACCCCTAAACCCAACACAACCCCTAAACTCCACACAACCCCTAAACTCAACACATCCCTTAAACCCAACACAACCCCTAAACCCAACACATCCCCTAAACCAACACATCCCCTAAACCCAACACATCCCCTAAACCTAACACAACCCCTAAACCCAACACAACCCCTAAACCTAACACAATCCCTAAACCCAACACAACCCCTAAACTCACACTTCCCTAAACCCAACACAACCCCTAAACTCAACACATCCCCTAAACCTAACACAACCCCTAAACCCAACACAACCCCTAAACCCAACACAACCCCTAAACCCAACACAACCCCTAAACCTAACACAACCCCTAAACCCAACACAACCCCTAAACTCAACACATCCCCTAAACCCAACACAACCCCTAAACCCAACACATCCCCTAAACCTAACACAACCCCTAAACCCAACACATCCCCTAAACCTAACACAACCCCTAAACCCAACACAACCCCTAAACCTAACACATCCCCTAAACCCAACACAACCCCTAAACTCCACACTTCCCCTAAACCCAACACAACCCCTAAACTCAACACATCCCCTAAACCTAACACAACCCATAAACCCAACACAACCGCTAAACCCAACACAACCCCTAAACCCAACATAACCCCTAAACCTAACACAACCCCTAAACCCAACACATCCCCTAAACCCAACACATCCCCTAAACCCAACACATCCCCTAAACCAACACATCCCCTAAACCCAACACAACCCCTAAACCCAACCCCTAAACCCAACACATCCCCTAAACCCAACACAACCCCTAAACCCAACACAACCACTAAACCTAACACAATCCCTAAACCCAACACAACCCCTAAACCCAACACATCCCCTAAACCCAACACAACCCCTAAACTCAACACATCCCCTAAACCTAACACAACCCATAAACCCAACACAACCGCTAAACCCAACACAACCCCTAAACCCAACACAACCCCTAAACCTAACACAACCCCTAAACCCAACACAACCCCTAAACCCAACACATCCCCTAAACCCAACACATTCCCTAAACCCAACACAACCCCTAAACCCAACACAACCCCTAAACCCAACCCCTAAACCTAACACATCCCCTAAACCCAACACAACCCCTAAACCCAGCACATCCCCTAAACCCAACACAACCACTAAACCTAACACAATCCCTAAACCCAACACAACCCCTAAACCCAACACATCCCCTAAACCCAACACATCCCCTAAACCTAACACAACCCCTAAACCCAACACATCCCCTAAACCTAACACATCCCCTAAACCCAACACAACCCCTAAACCTAACACATCCCCTAAACCCAACACAACCCCTAAACCCAACACATCCCCTAAACCTAACACAACCCCTAAACCTAACACAACCCCTAAACCCAACACATCCCCTAAACCCAACACATCCCCTAAACCTAACACAACCCCTAAACCCAACACATCCCCTAAACCTAACACAACCCCTAAACTCAACACAACCCCTAAACCCAACACAACCCCTAAACCCAACACAACCCCTAAACCCAACACATCCCCTAAACCCAACACAACCCCTAAACCCAACACATCCCCTAAACCAACACATCCCCTAAACCCAACACATCCCCTAAACCTAACACAACCCCTAAACCCAACACAACCCCTAAACCTAACACATCCCCTAAACCCAACACAACCCCTAAACCCACACTTCCCTAAACCCAACACAACCCCTAAACTCAACACATCCCCTAAACCTAACACAACCCCTAACCCAACACAACCGCTAAACCCAACACAACCCCTAAACCCAACACAACCCCTAAACCTAACACAACCCCTAAACCCAA
Source organism: Xyrauchen texanus (assembly GCF_025860055.1). NCBI lineage: Eukaryota > Metazoa > Chordata > Actinopteri > Cypriniformes > Catostomidae > Xyrauchen > Xyrauchen texanus. Next base: position 7,363,873 of record NC_068285.1, read on the forward strand.
CACAACCCCTAAACTCAACACATCCCTAAACCCAACACAACCCCTAAACCCAACACATCCCCTAAACCTAACACAACCCCTAAACCCAACACATCCCCTAAACCTAACACAACCCCTAAACCCAACACAACCCCTAAACCCAACACATCCCCTAAACCCAACACAACCCCTAAACCCAACACATCCCCTAAACCCAACACATCCCCTAAACCCAACACAACCCCTAAACACAACCCCTAAACACAACACATCCCCTAAACCCAACACAACCCCTAAACCCAGCACATCCCCTAAACCCAACACAACCACTAAACCTAACACAATCCCTAAACCCAACACAACCCCTAAACCCAACACATCCCCTAAACCCAACACATCCCCTAAACCTAACACAACCCCTAAACCCAACACATCCCCTAAACCTAACACAACCCCTAAACCCAACACAACCCCTAAACCTAACACATCCCCTAAACCCAACACAACCCCTAAACCCAACACATCCCCTAAACCTAACACAACCCCTAAACCTAACACAACCCCTAAACCCAACACATCCCCTAAACCTAACACAACCCCTAAACCCAACACAACCCCTAAACCTAACACATCCCCTAAACCCAACACAACCCCTAAACTCCACACTTCCCCTAAACCCAACACAACCCCTAAACTCAACACATCCCCTAAACCTAACACAACCCATAAACCCAACACAACCGATAAACCCAACACAACCCCTAAACCCAACACAACCCCTAAACCTAACACAACCCCTAAACCCAACACAACCCCTAAACCCAACACATCCCCTAAACCCAACACATCCCCTAAACCAACACATCCCATAAACCCAACACATTCCCTAAACCCAACACAACCCCTAAACCCAACACAACCCCTAAACCCAACCCCTAAACCCAACACATCCCCTAAACCCAACACAACCCCTAAACCCAGCACATCCCCTAAACCTAACACAACCCATAAACCCAACACAACCGCTAAACCCAACACAACCCCTAAACCCAACACAACCCCTAAACCTAACACAACCCCTAAACCCAACACAACCGCTAAACCCAACACAACCCCTAAACCCAACACAACCCCTAAACCTAACACAACCCCTAAACCCAACACAACCCCTAAACTCAACACATCCCCTAAACCCAACACAACCCCTAAACCCAACACATCCCCTAAACCTAACACAACCCCTAAACCCAACACATCCCCTAAACCTAACACAACCCCTAAACCCAACACAACCCCTAAACCTAACACATCCCCTAAACCCAACACAACCCCTAAACTCCACACTTCCCCTAAACCCAACACAACCCCTAAACTCAACACATCCCCTAAACCTAACACAACCCATAAACCCAACACAACCGCTAAACCCAACACAACCCCTAAACCCAACACAACCCCTAAACCTAACACAACCCCTAAACCCAACACATCCCCTAAACCCAACACATCCCCTAAACCCAACACATCCCCTAAACCAACACATCCCCTAAACCCAACACAACCCCTAAACCCAACACAACCCCTAAACCCAACACAACCCCTAAACCCAACACATCCCCTAAACCCAACACATCCCCTAAACCCAACACAACCACTAAACCTAACACAATCCCTAAACCCAACACAACCCCTAAACCCAACACATCCCGTAAACCCAACACAACCCCTAAACTCAACACATCCCCTAAACCTAACACAACCCATAAACCCAACACAACCGCTAAACCCAACACAACCCCTAAACCCAACACATCCCCTAAACCTAACACAACCCCTAAACCCAACACAACCCCTAAACCCAACACATCCCCTAAACCCAACACATTCCCTAAACCCAACACAACCCCTAAACCCAACACAACCCCTAAATCCAACCCCTAAACCTAACACATCCCCTAAACCCAACACAACCCCTAAACCCAGCACATCCCCTAAACCCAACACAACCACTAAACCTAACACAATCCCTAAACCCAACACAACCCCTAAACCCAACACATCCCCTAAACCCAACACATCCCCTAAACCTAACACAACCCCTAAACCCAACACATCCCCTAAACCTAACACAACCCCTAAACCCAACACAACCCCTAAACCTAACACATCCCCTAAACCCAACACAACCCCTAAACCCAACACATCCCCTAAACCTAACACAACCCCTAAACCTAACACAACCCCTAAACCCAACACATCCCCTAAACCTAACACAACCCCTAAACCCAACACATCCCCTAAACCTAACACAACCCCTAAACTCAACACAACCCCTAAACCCAACACAACCCCTAAACCCAACACAACCCCTAAACCCAACACATCCCCTAAACCCAACACAACCCCTAAACCCAACACATCCCCTAAACCCAACACATCCCCTAAACCAATACATCCCCTAAACCCAACACATCCCCTAAACCTAACACAACCCCTAAACCCAACACAACCCCTAAACCTAACACATCCCCTAAACCCAACACAACCCCTAAACTCCACACTTCCCCTAAACCCAACACAACCCCTAAACTCAACACATCCCCTAAACCTAACACAACCCCTAACCCAACACAACCGCTAAACCCAACACAACCCCTAAACCCAACACAACCCCTAAACCTAACACAACCCCTAAACCCAACACAACCCCTAAACTCAACACATCCCCTAAACCCAACACAACCCCTAAACCCAACACATCCCCTAAACCTAACACAACCCCTAAACCCAACACATCCCCTAAACCTAACACAACCCCTAAACCCAACACAACCCCTAAACCTAACACATCCCCTAAACCCAACACAACCCCTAAACTCCACACTTCCCCTAAACCCAACACAACCCCTAAACTCAACACATCCCCTAAACCTAACACAACCCATAAACCCAACACAACCGCTAAACCCAACACAACCCCTAAACCCAACACAACCCCTAAACCTAACACAACCCCTAAACCCAACACAACCCCTAAACCCAACACATCCCCTAAACCCAACACATCCCCTAAACCCAGCACATCCCCTAAACCCAACACAACCACTAAACCTAACACAATCCCTAAACCCAACACATCCCCTAAACCCAACACAACCCCTAAACTCAACACATCCCCTAAACCTAACACAACCCATAAACCCAACACAACCGCTAAACCCAACACAACCCCTAAACCCAACACAACCCCTAAACCCAACACATCCCCTAAACCCAACACATCCCCTAAACCCAACACATCCCCTAAACCAACACATCCCCTAAACCCAACACATTCCCTAAACCCAACACAACCCCTAAACCCAACACAACCCCTAAACCCAACACATCCCCTAAACCCAACACATCCCCTAAACCAACACATCCCCTAAACCCAACACATTCCCTAAACCCAACACAACCCCTAAACACAACCCCTAAACACAACACATCCCCTAAACCCAACACAACCCCTAAACCCAGCACATCCCCTAAACCCAACACAACCACTAAACCTAACACAATCCCTAAACCCAACACAACCCCTAAACCCAACACATCCCCTAAACCCAACACATCCCCTAAACCTAACACAACCCCTAAACCCAACACATCCCCTAAACCTAACACAACCCCTAAACCCAACACAACCCCTAAACCTAACACATCCCCTAAACCCAACACAACCCCTAAACCCAACACATCCCCTAAACCTAACACAACCCCTAAACCTAACACAACCCCTAAACCCAACACATCCCCTAAACCTAACACAACCCCTAAACCCAACACAACCCCTAAACCTAACACATCCCCTAAACCCAACACAACCCCTAAACCCACACTTCCCCTAAACCCAACACAACCCCTAAACTCAACACATCCCCTAAACCTAACACAACCCATAAACCCAACACAACCGATAAACCCAACACAACCCCTAAACCCAACACAACCCCTAAACCTAACACAACCCCTAAACCCAACACAACCCCTAAACCCAACACATCCCCTAAACCCAACACATCCCCTAAACCAACACATCCCCTAAACCCAACACATTCCCTAAACCCAACACAACCCCTAAACCCAACACAACCCCTAAACCCAACCCCTAAACCCAACACATCCCCTAAACCCAACACAACCCCTAAACCCAGCACATCCCCTAAACCCAACACAACCACTAAACCTAACACAATCCCTAAACCCAACACAACCCCTAAACCCAACACATCCCCTAAACCCAACACATCCCCTAAACCCAACACAACCCCTAAACTCAACACATCCCCTAAACCCAACACAACCCCTAAACTCAACACATCCCCTAAACCCAACACAACCCCTAAACTCAACACATCCCCTAAACCTAACACAACCCCTAAACCCAACACAACCCCTAAACTCAACACATCTCCTAAACCCAACACAACCCCTAAACTCAACACATCCCCTAAACCCAACACAACCCCTAAACTCAACACATCCCCTAAACCTAACACAACCCCTAAACCCAACACAACCCCTAAACTCAACACATCTCCTAAACCCAACACAACCCCTAAACTCAACACAACCCCTAAACCTAACACAACCCCTAAACCCAACACAACCCCTAAACCCAACACATCCCCTAAACCCAACACAACCCCTAAACCCAACACATCCCCTAAACCCAACACATCCCCTAAACCAACACATCCCCTAAACCCAACACATTCCCTAAACCCAACACATTCCCTAAACCCAACACATTCCCTAAACCCAACACATCCCCTAAACCCAACACATCCCCTAAACCCAACACAACCACTAAACCTAACACAATCCCTAAACCCAACACAACCCCTAAACCCAACACATCCCCTAAACCCAACACAACCCCTAAACTCAACACATCCCCTAAACCTAACACAACCCATAAACCCAACACAACCGCTAAACCCAACACAACCCCTAAACCCAACACAACCCCTAAACCTAACACAACCCCTAAACCCAACACAACCCCTAAACCCAACACATCCCCTAAACCCAACACATCCCCTAAACCAACACATCCCCTAAACCCAACACATTCCCTAAACCCAACACAACCCCTAAACCCAACACAACCCCTAAACCCAACACATCCCCTAAACCCAACACATCCCCTAAACCTAACACAACCCCTAAACCCAACACATCCCCTAAACCTAATACAACCCCTAAACCCAACACAACCCCTAAACCTAACACATCCCCTAAACCCAACACAACCCCTAAACCCAACACATCCCCTAAACCTAACACAACCCCTAAACCTAACACAACCCCTAAACCCAACACATCCCCTAAACCTAACACAACCCCTAAACCCAACACATCCCCTAAACCTAACACAACCCCTAAACTCAACACAACCCCTAAACCCAACACAACCCCTAAACCCAACACAACCCCTAAACACAACACATCCCCTAAACCCAACACAACCCCTAAACCCAACACATCCCCTAAACCCAACACATCCCCTAAACCAACACATCCCCTAAACCCAACACATCCCCTAAACCTAACACAACCCCTAAACCCAACACAACCCCTAAACCTAACACATCCCCTAAACCCAACACAACCCCTAAACTCCACACTTCCCCTAAACCCAACACAACCCCTAAACTCAACACATCCCCTAAACCTAACACAACCCCTAAACCCAACACAACCGCTAAACCCAACACAACCCCTAAACCCAACACAACCCCTAAACCTAACACAACCCCTAAACCCAACACAACCCCTAAACTCAACACATCCCCTAAGCCCAACACAACCCCTAAACCCAACACATCCCCTAAACCCAACACATCCCCTAAACCCAACACATCCCCTAAACCTAACACAACCCCTAAACCCAACACAACCCCTAAAACTAACACATCCCCTAAACCCAACACAACCCCTAAACTCCACACTTCCCCTAAACCCAACACAACCCCTAAACTCAACACATCCCCTAAACCTAACACAACCCATTAACCCAACACAACCGCTAAACCCAACACAACCCCTAAACCCAACACAACCCCTAAACCTAACACAACCACTAAACCCAACACAACCCCTAAACCCAACACATCCCCTAAACCAACACATCCCCTAAACCCAACACATCCCCTAAACCAACACATCCCCTAAACCCAACACATCCCCTAAACCCAACACAACCCCTAAACCCAGCACATCCCCTAAACCCAACACAACCACTAAACCTAACACAATCCCTAAACCCAACACATCCCCTAAACCCAACACAACCCCTAAACCCAACACATCCCCTAAACCCAACACAACCCATAAACCCAACACAACCGCTAAACCCAACACAACCCCTAAACCCAACACAACCCCTAAACCTAACACAACCCCTAAACCCAACACAACCCCTAAACTCAACACATCCCCTAAACCCAACACATCCCCTAAACCAACACATCCCCTAAACCCAACACATTCCCTAAACCCAACACAACCCCTAAACCCAACACAACCCCTAAACCTAACACAACCCCTAAACCCAACACAACCCCTAAACCCAACACATCCCCTAAACCCAACACATTCCCTAAACCCAACACAACCCCTAAACCCAACACAACCCCTAAACCCAACACATCCCCTAAACCCAACACAACCCCTAAACCCAGCACATCCCCTAAACCCAACACAACCACTAAACCCAACACATCCCCTAAACCTAACACAACCCCTAAACCCAACACATCCCCTAAACCTAACACAACCCCTAAACCCAACACAACCCCTAAACCTAACACATCCCCTAAACCCAACACAACCCTTAAACTCCACACTTCCCCTAAACCCAACACAACCCCTAAACTCAACACATCCCCTAAACCCAACACATCCCCTAAACCCAACACAACCCCTAAACCCAACACATCCCCTAAACCTAACACAACCCCTAAACCCAACACAACCCCTAAACCTAACACATCCCCTAAACCCAACACAACCCTAAACCCAACACATCCCTAAACCTAACACAACCCCTAAACCTAACACAACCCCTAAACCCAACACATCCCCTAAACCCAACACAACCCCTAAACCCAACACAACCCCTAAACCTAACACATCCCCTAAACCCAACACAACCCCTAAACTCCACACTTCCCCTAAACCCAACACAACCCCTAAACTCAACACATCCCCTAAACCTAACACAACCCATAAACCCAACACAACCGATAAACCCAACATAACCCCTAAACCCAACACAACCCCTAAACCCAACACAACCCCTAAACCCAACACAACCCCTAAACCCAACACATCCCCTAAACCAACACATTCCCTAAACCCAACACAACCCCTAAACCCAACACAACCCCTAAACCCAACCCCTAAACCCAACACATCCCCTAAACCCAACACAACCCCTAAACCCAGCACATCCCCTAAACCCAACACAACCACTAAACCTAACACAATCCCTAAACCCAACACAACCCCTAAACCCAACACATCCCCTAAACCCAACACATCCCCTAAACCCAACACAACCCCTAAACTCAACACATCCCCTAAACCCAACACATCCCCTAAACCCAACACAACCCCTAAACTCAACACATCCCCTAAACCTAACACAACCCCTAAACCCAACACAACCCCTAAACTCAACACATCTCCTAAACCCAACACAACCCCTAAACTCAACACATCCCCTAAACCCAACACAACCCCTAAACTCAACACATCCCCTAAACCTAACACAACCCCTAAACCCAACACAACCCCTAAACTCAACACATCTCCTAAACCCAACACAACCCCTAAACTCAACACAACCCCTAAACCCAACACAACCCCTAAACCCAACACAACCCCTAAACCCAACACAACCCCTAAACTCAACACATCTCCTAAACCCAACACAACCCCTAAACTCAACACAACCCCTAAACCCAACCCCTAAACCCAACCCCTAAACCCAACCCCTAAACCCAACACATCCCCTAAACCCAACACAACCCCTAAACCCAACACAACCTCTAAACCTAACACAACCCCTAAACCCAACACAACCCCTAATCCCAACACAACCTCTAAACCTAACACAACCCCTAAACCCAACACAACCCCTAAACCCAACACATCCCCTAAACCCAACACATCCCCTAAACCCAACACAACCCCTAAACTCAACACATCTCCTAAACCCAACACAACCCCTAAACCCAACACAACCCCTAAACCTAACACAACCCCTAAACCCAACACAACCCCTAAACTCAACACATCTCCTAAACCCAACACAACCCCTAAACCCAACACAACCCCTAAATCCAACCCTTACAGAAAACTTTCTGCATTTTTACATTTTAAATAAAACATTGTATAGTATGTTTTATAAGTGATTTAAATTATGGGGACACTAGAAATACACCATATTTATAGAATAATACCCTTGAAATTACCAGTTTACCGCTTAAAATTTTTTCCTCATAAACCACATAAACACAAACACACACACACACACACACACGTGTTAGGCTTTTATTTGTGCGTGTAATATTGAAACTACATCAATAAGATTTATGGTCGGTGCTTCATCATCAGGTTTTTTTGCTGCTTTATTTTGTTCTAACCAGCAGATGAAACTTTTTTGACACTCTGGAAGCTTTTAATCTTTTCCCTACTTCATTTCCCATCTCTAGTCTGCTGTCCTAAAATGAACATGTTCAGTGAAAATTTCCATATAATATATTATACTGCAGTTAAAGACAAAACAGAAATTATTTTCATGAACGTTGTTTAAAGCAGAAGTGTGTAATTATTTTTATGTTAAAATACTTTCTCCTATCCGAGCTTATTGTGCAGAGAAAACTATAAGTAATCCATCTGTAGGAAACACATTTGCACTTCTCTTTGCCACTGATAAAATGCTTTTTGTTTTGTGCGACCCGTCCAGCTCCACACAACAACGATGTTGGCTCGACCAATAGCGTGACTTTAGGGCGGGACTATCAGTTTGATTGATCAATGGTAGAGGAGAGTGTTTGAAAAACACAGTTTGTAAACAAGTTTATTTTTTTAATTCAGTTTAGACACTAGTGGTGCAGAAATGACACACTTTAGCTGAAGTTTCTTACCTGAATGTAAATGTAAATGTAATAGTAAATGTAGTGATTCATCAGCTGTTCAGATATCCTCAAGTGTTGCGTTGTAAATTCAAGACACACCGCAGTCAGAGATCCAGTCACAAAGACTTGATTGCAGTTTTGTTGAGATCTTTGTGTCTAACACTGAAATTACTGAGAAATAATGTGATTGATACAGAAGAGATCCATGTGTGTAAGAGAAAATGATTTAATATGAATGTTGTGGAGATATTTACCTGTTTACTCAATTCAATCTAGTTCATCATAGTGTGATGTAGTTATTCATGATTGAAAATCATTGGGTGTTCTATATTTTAATAAATAACTGAAAACTGTATCTGAATCAAACAGGAAACACTTGACTTTATTTTATGACACATTCAGCATCTGTTATTCCTCACAAACCTTCAACTGTGACAGTATTTTATGAGTCAAATAAATGACACACAGATACACATCAGTACTGTCACAGTTGAAGGTTTGTCGGAATAGCCGGTGCTGAATTTACACATCTCACACATTATCACTGTACTTTTATAAGCTTTAAAGGGATAATTCAGCATTTACACACCATCATGTTGAAACAAACACATTTAACTTAAAAACAAAATTAGATGTTTGGCCTCAGTCACTGAATATTTTCCCCATTAATGAAAGTGAATGTTGAATAAGGTTGTTTGTGTTCCACTGAAGAAAGTCATATGGTTTTAGAACAACACGAGGGTGAAAAAAATATGACAGATTTGTCATTTTGGCTCAAATATCCCTTTAAGAGCATGAAACCCCTGCTGCACCTTTAAATGTTGTTTGTCTCTTTCAGACTCCTCCTCCTCAGGTGTCAGGTGAAAGTGAAACAGGATTTAAAGGATCCATTTTGTGACGCAGGAAATTACACGACGAGAGAAACAGAGAAAAAGTTTGACAGTTTTTGCTCCACTGAAATCAATAAATTCATTGAGAAGTATTTTGTAGGTGATATTCTAGTCAGTAAAGAGGAAGTGAACATCAACAGTTCTTGACAGGTGAGTACTGAACTGCTGCTAAACAAACCAAAACTCACAAGACAACAATAATAAACCTTTCAAACTATCAGCTACAGTAAGACATCTAACAGATATCTAAGTATTAATCACAGCAGAACAAACAGATACTGAGACTTTTGCTCTTTTATCTGAATTGTCAGTATGTGTTCAGTTTCTTTGGCACTGAAATGTTATTTCTTCTATTGACTTGAAACGTTGCTTTGTTTTCTTCTGTTGAGTCTTCTGATGTTTTCTCTTTATGCTGGTGTTTAACATGTCATAAAAGCTGACAGTCTGCAATTGAACCTCATTGATTCATTTCTAATGGAATATTCTAGAGTACAAATAAAAACAAATATGTGTCAGTATTGAACAAATAAACACGTCACAAATATAGATGATGTCCCGTTTGTTGACAGGTGTTCAGTGGACTGTTCAGATGATGTCATGGACTCCACAAAGGATCTCAGTGGACAGACAGACACAGGGAAGGTCAAGAGGTCAGAGGATATCAATGCTTTAATAAAATACGCTGATAGATATTTCTGATATGCTGCACAACACTACAGTATAAAAACACTGAGGAGAAATGAGAACAGACTGGATTATCTCAAGTATAAACATGTGAAAACAGCTTTAGGGTAAAGTGAGATCTACAGTCAGATGACAGTAAGACCGGTTTGATTCAGTCACAGACAGAACTGGAAAAACCTGTACAGTCAGTCATATGTAGAAGGTCAAACTCAAATGTGTTTCTCTGAACATTTTTAGACACAAACACTGAATTTCCTTCAGATGAATGCATAACAAACCATCAAACTAAAATGTACATTATTTAGGATTGGGGTCAAAGGTCATTTGTGTGTATGTTTCTCCTGTAAAAGTAAATTTTATCATTTAATTTAGTATTTAAGAAAGCAGCACATTGCATTGTATAGTGTACATCAATTCTGTGCATTTATTGGCATCTAAATTTGAACCTCTTCAGTCGTAGCTGAAAGTCTTTTCAGCTTTTGTGGCATTCAGATCAGATCTGCTGTGTAATGTCATGTGCTCAAATATATCTTCATCAAATAAGCAGAAGTGAAATTGCATGAAGCCTCCACATCTGGTAACAAGTTCAACAAGCCACGTGAGAAGATGCACAGATTGACGGTCTCAGACAATGAGGCAACTGAGATTCATCCTCCATCCTCCACCACCCTGAATGAGGCAAGTCACCATGAGGACTTGGAGTGCATTGAGAATTGGTCATTCCCAGGAAATATCCCGTCCATACCCAGGAAAGAAAAATCACAAATTAGATCTTTTTAAATGGAGAGCAAACTGAGATTTTCCTGAAATCTCAAAAATATGTTTTTCCTCTAGAGATTCAGAAGAGATCTCAACAATGTCTTTGTGACAGGGTGGCGGGCGGGACCAGGTTGTAATTTTACATACCCGGCCCCTTATCAAGCTCATCAAGCCTCCGAGAGGGAAAAAGGCCGACTGCGGACGGTGGTGCGAGAGAGAGAGAGAGTGAGAGAGGGAGTGTTTACGGGCAGCTGCCCCGTGTGTGTTTGTGTGTGTGTCTTTTTATTTAATTAAATGTTGTTTATATTGTTATGCCAGTTCTCGCCTCCTCCTTTCCCTCAATACCTTTACACTGGTTACGAAATCCAGGAAGGAGGAGGGATGCGCCATAGTGGAGTTCTCGCTGCTACCATCCACCCCACGGGAGTGGCCGCAGCCGGCGGACAGAGGAGCCCGGCGCCTGAAAGTTGACGAACGGCCACCGACCGCGAGGGGCTCCTAACCGACCACCTGGAGCAGTCAGGGCCACTGCCAGGTGCGGAGGAGACCCCTACCAGCCGCTGAAACACAGCGGGGTCTGAGACCGTGAGCGGGGAGGGGCTCAATGCCAACCTCCTGGTGTGGGACAACCGCTGCCAGGGGCAGTGGTGACCCCTTCTGTACCCCGAGAACGCGGTGGGGCGTTCCGTCCGCCAGGGGCTGGAGGACTATCTCTGATCCGTCTGGGGAGCCATGGCTGTCGTCCACTAGAGGGTGAAGGAGTGGCCGAGGACCAGACTACGGCATGTCAGAGAACCAGCGAGTAAGTGTTTCTTTTTTCTTTCTCTCCCTCCCTCCCTCCTCTCGCTCTCCAAATCCCAGTTTTTTGTTGGTGGTACTACACTGTTACAGGAAGTACCCCCTATTTTTCATTATTGTTTCCCTCCCCCTGTCCCCTCCCAGATTCAGGCGGGGATGACCTGCCAGCAGACATGGCATAAGGCACGCCCTCCCCCAGGGAAAGGGGGGGGGGGGTGTACGTCATGCCGGGGCCTGAGAGAACGAGGGAGGAATGTGACAGGGTGGATGACCCGGCTGGCGATGGAGGCGATTTGGGGATGGATGCGGGCTCGGTTTTGCTGGGTAAATCCCCACGAACCACCCAACCCCAGCATGCTCGTTGACTTCCGTCTGGGCTCGAGGTGAGAGCGTCTTGCCTCATGGCCAGTCTGACTACTCCCTCGGACCTGCCGATCTGGATGACGAATTCGCCACTGCATCGGAGAGCATCCAGGCATCTTACGCGGTAGAATCGTCTGGGGTGCCGCCTTCGGGTCGGCCCACCCAGACTGAGGCTGATGCCCTGATGGTCGACATGCTTGCCCGTGCTGCCATGAGCGTGGGGTTGGACTGGAACCCTCCGTCCTACCCGCAGCCCTCACAGCTAGATGATTGGTTCCTGTGGTCCGGATGCCACTCACAGCCATAGCCCCCTGGGCCATGCCCTCTGGGCCACTAAGGTCACAGCTCAGGCACTCGGGCAGGTGATGGCCACCCTCATGGTCTAGGAACGTCACCTGTGGTTGAACCTGGTCGAGATGTGGGAGGTCGACAAAGCCCGCTTTCTCAATGTCCCCGTCTCCCAGCTTGGCCTATTCGGGGACACCGTCGACGACTTCGCCCAGCAGTTTTCGGCGATGAAGATACAGACAGTGGCCATCTCCCATATCATGCCTCACCGCCGTTCCAGCGTGAGCCGTGATACGTCTGCTCACCGAGGGCGTCCCCCTGCGGCTTCTAAACGTCAGGCAGCTCTGCCTCAACCTGGGACCAACTCTCACTCCCAGCATCAAGCACTCCACAGCAAGCACACGCCCCGTCTCTCGGACATCCAAGAGGACCCGGAAGGCTCATAAGTGTTCCTGAGATGGATGACCCAGGGAACGAGATGTTAGCTCCGGAGCTGGTAAGCTGACCAGTCCCCGGTGGTGGGCCGGGAGGAGAATTCTCCTTTACCTTTATTTATTTTCCCACCCACATTCTCAATAAAAGAGCTATTTCCTCATTCCCTGGGTCATCTGGCCCGCAAATGCCATTCTCATGGCAACCCATGTGTGGACCCCTCGCCTCCGGACCCACGACTGCTTTCCCCCGGCCGGCCAGTTCTGACGAGTCCAGAGGACGCTTACACGGGACCTCCTCCTCAGTCACTAACCCGCCCCCTGCCGGGTGTATGGAGCGAGGTAAGTGCTTTGAGTCAATTCAAAGCACCAAAGCCTCGGGACGTGCTTTATTCTCCTGATGAAAGACTACATGCTACACCCCGCCGCAAAGCCCCGCCAGGTACATCGAAAACAATCGCCCCCTTAGTGCCCTTCGTGCGGAGCTTGGATGCATAGCTTTCTCTTCCCAACCTGTCACGTTGGTTGGCCAGGACCATCCGACTCAGCTACGCGATTCAGTTCGCCAGGACCCGCCCCCTTTCGGCATTATCCGCTTCACCTCGGTGCATGACAAAAACACCAGCACCCTACGTGCGGAGATCACGACCCTTTTACTCAAAGACACGATAGAGCCTGCCCTTCCAGCCGAGATGAAGAAGGGTTTCTACAGCCCTTACTTCATCGTACCCATAAAAGATAGTGGCTTGTGTCCGATCCTGGACCTGCGAGTTCTCAACCGGGCCTTGCACAAACTCCCGTTGAAGATTCTCATGCAGAAACACATTCTAATATGTGTCTGGCATCAGGATTGGTTTGCAGGGGTAGACCTGAAGGATGTGTACTTCCACGTCTCTATCTTGCCTCGACATCAATCCTTCCTACAGCTCGAACATTTGACAGCCAGGCATATAAGTACAAGGTCCTCCCCGTCGGCCTGTCCCTGTATCCTCGCATCTTTACGAAGGTCGCAGAGGCAGCCCTTGCCCCGCTAAGGGAAATGGGCATCCGCATACTCAACTACCTTGATGACTGGCTCATTCTAGCTCACTCTCGAGAGTTACTGTGTTCCACAGGGACCAGGTGATCAGGAACCTCAGCTGTCTAGCGCTTCAGGTCAACTGGGAAAAGAGAAAGCTCACCCCAGTTCAGAGCATCTCTTTTCTCAGCATTTCACAATGACAGTGCGCCTCACCAACAAGCGTGCGCATCGGTGCTGAAATGCCTCACCCTGTTCAAACTAGGCACAGCGGTTCCTCTAAAAAATTCCATAGGCTCGTGGGACATATGGCATCCTCTGCGGTGGTCGCGCCACTGGGGTTGATGCATTTGAGACTGCTTCAGCACTGGCTTCAGACTCGAGTCCCAAGATGGGCATGGCGCCACGGCACATACCGTTTGTTCATCCCCCCCTCCTGCCGCCAGACTTTCAACCCCTGGACAGACCTCTGTTTTCTGACATAGCAGGTGTCTCGATGCATTGTGGTCAACACAACGCCTCCAAACAGGGTTGGGGCACTGTGTGCAATGGGCATGCAGCTGCCGGCTCCTGGATGGGGCTCCAGCCTGGTTGGCTGATCAACTACCTAGAGTTGCTGGCTGTATTTCTTGCCCTGCGGAGGTTTCTCATGCTACTTCGGGGCAAGCACGTCTTGATCCGCACAGAGAGCACCACCACGATAGCATACATAAATTGCCAAGGCGGCGTGCACTCTCGTCACATGTCGCAACTCGCCTGCCATCTCCTCCTTTGGCCACTCATATCCCGGGCTGCCTCAACACGGCAACGGAAGTTCTGCAAAGCATAGTTAGACCTGTTCGCTTCCCAAGAGACCTCCCACTGCCCGCTCTGGTATTTCCAAACGGAGGATCCCCTCGGGACAGACGTGCTGGCACATAGCTGGCCCCGGGGACCAAGCAAGTACACATTTTTCCCAGTGAGCCTACTTGCATGGGTGCTGTACAAGGTCAGGGAGGATGGGGAACAAGTTGCTCTAGTGGCCCCTTATTGGCCCACACTGACTTGGTTCTCGGATCTCATGCTCCTCATGACGATCTGAAGACCCGCAGAGATGCGCAGTCGGGTCAGTCATCTCATTTCTGCAGGACAGGCTGGAGGGGAGGCTCTCCCCCTCCACCTTGAAGGTTTATGTAGCTATATCGGCTCACAACGACGGAGTGGACGGTAAGTCCTTAGGGAATGACCTGATCATCAGGTTCCTTAGAGGTGCCCGGAGACTGAACCCTCCCAGGCTATGCATGTTCCCCTCATGGGATCTCTCCATGGTCCTTTCAGGCCTCCAGAGACCCACCTTCGAGCTCAGAGTTCTCTCCTTGAAGACGGTCATCCTGATTGCACTCGCTAACATTAAGAGGGTTGGGGACCTGCAAGCATTCTCTGTCAGCGACACTTGCCTGGAGCTCGGTCCAGCAAACACCCATTTCGTTCTAAGACCTCGACTGGGCTACGTGCCCAAGGTTCATACGACCACCTTCAGGGACAAGGTAGTGAACCTGCAAGCATGGTGAAAGAGTCGGTTTCGTCACGTATACTCTCAGGTCCGAGCACGTAGGACTCGGGAATACAGAACGACTGACCAGGTGTTCCAATTGCACACAGTGCCCTTCCCCTCCACTAAGGCGATCACATGTGCTCTTTGTCCCAGGAGAGTCCACTAAGCTTGCGCTCCCTGAATGTCTTTCCTCCCTAGCCCTCTGGTCCACGAATTCAGCTGAGAAATTCCCTACCAGACCCACTACAGGAACTAACTACTCTGTACTGGATTCCGCAGTACGATCCCCCTCTTGGCGGACCCGCATCTCCATTGGGCAGTCCCCTCTACCCCCCGGTCGCCGTGTTTGTAGTAACTCCTCCCTCACTAAGTAGGATCTACCACCACGCCACTTCCACATGTGGCCTGAAAACATATGTAACATATTTGCCACATTTAACCTCCCCCAGCCTGGGCAGTGTGTGGTCTCCGCGGGGTCTTTTCCCCCTGAAAGAATAGGAGTTGGAAAAGAACGCCTTCCCTGATGTGTGTTATAGCGTTAAATGGCCCCAGACACTTTAACTCTATGTGAGAAACATAAAGAGAGAAAAGGCGCGGCTTGCTCCCATGCTTGGCACGTCGCTTGTTCCCCCCTTCAGGGATGCTGGGAACCTAAAAAGTTTATGATGATTTTATGGGGCTTTGGGGAATGGTACATGCAGTCTGATGGAGCCTGCTGCTTTGGCATGCAACTGCCTGCCCACACATGCATCAGCAATTCACGTACACAGTACGGCGCATGGCGTGATTGAATAGCCTACGTGCACAATAGAACTTCCGGTTAACTTCCGTGTGTTGAGTGTGCGGTCGACTACTTCCGGTAGGTCGTGTTGTTGTAGTGGAGATTTTCCGGAGTCACTAGTTTTGAGTAGACAGACATAGAAAAAGTTTAAATATGAGCGGATTTCGGGTAAAACAGAAGCGCTTGGCGTATCAACACGTGAAAAAGACCGCACTCCATTGTTGTGTACCCCTGTGTGCGAAAAAAGTTTGGTACTGCGCCAAAATAAAATCTTACTGAAAGATCAATTTTTGAGATATCAATCTAAAATTTGGAACACAACTTCTTAAGATTTTTTTTTATTTAACTTCTACAATAATCTGGCAAATGTCTTATTTAAAACAAGACCAACCATATGTCTATATTCCAAAGCATTCTTGAATTACAACCATTTAAGTTTGGATAGTGATTTTTATGTCTATGAGAAAAAAAAGGGGGGGGGGGGGCAGTTAAAGGGTTAACATCTAGCAATACATTGGTGTGGGTTCATCTTTGCTGTGTACACTTTAAGTCAAGTGGTCAATCCTAAAAGTGTTACAACTCTGTTTAGCACATATTTTAAAACAACCCACTTGAAGGCCTCACACTATAATGAGATATCAACAAGAATAAGACAGTTCTTAGAAGTTATTGTTTACTGATAATTCATTTTATTACAGCAGATATTTATGTAGGTATGTGTAGAAAAAAAAAAAGTCTGCTCTCTCTCTTATTTTTTGCATCACACCACTGTCCCGGTATATTCTTTGAATCAGGGTGTCTTCCTCCACAAAAACCACAAAATCGCACCACTCCATCCCTGTTAGGAGCAGCTGACCCTGCACCTGCCAGTAGTAGCCATGACCCTGCTTCAATTCCAGGTTGCCGTCTTTCATTTTCAGATGTGGATAATCCACATAGCTCTTAACGTTTGGACATTTTATTTCCACAAGGCCAAATTCAGTACTTTCTGTTGGGTCAAAGACAACTCCATCTGGGGATGTACCTAGTCATGGAGTGTCGGGGGTGTATAATGAAGCCACAAGGGTAGTAGTTCACCCTCTTGAGCTGGCAGTACTCTTCGATGGCATCAGCTTCCATTTCGAGACCCCTCTTCATTGCTGCTGTCTGACGAACCCCTTTGAGCAGCCGGTCTGCCATCTTATCTAAGGTGCATGGTTTAGCATGGCATATTTCCCCAAAATGTGAGGAAGTGAGTCTGGGTTTTCTCAGTCTATGCCAGTCTGCTGATGTACTTTAACTCCTAGTTGCATCCTCTATTTTGTTAGCCATCTCCCAGGTAACCTCAAGTGACTTGAAGTGCAGCTGTTGATGCTCAGTGAAAACAAACATACTGCATGATGTCTCCAGTCTGCAGCTAGCCAATGGCAAATCTGGGCATGGTGGAGCGTCATGGTGAGCAACAGGGCGACTTCTTGCCTTGGGTTGTTGGTATGACAGGGGACTGCCTGCTTGTACCAAACCGAGTGCAGAGTCCACTAGTGGCACCTCACAGGTGATACCCATTGTACAAATGGTTGGTGCAGAAACAGGGGTGAACTCTTTGTAGATCTCTGACACTCTGAGAATGGACAGGTCCAGCAACTCTCCACTGATGGCTTTGTACAGTGTGGACCTATTTGAAACAAATTGAGAAACTCCAGTAAGATACATCACTTCATAACTACAAGTAACAAAACTTCAGTTTTCTTGATTTGATTGAGAAAAGTAGGCCTAACAAATTAATTACAAGATTACTAACTACTAGCCAAATTCTCACCTTACTCCCTCGGCCATGGTCCTCTGCTTTGGTTTGGCAGACATCACAGCCATCTTCTCGACGGGACCTGGTTTAACACCCTGTGAATATAGGCCATAAGCAGTGATGAGCGTATGTGATGTGTGTGTGTGTAGATGTAGTATTGAAATTATTGTTACATTATTCCAAGACTTGCCAGGGTTCTTGGCTTGTGCCACTGTTGTTCACTCTCCGTACAGCTCAGCACTGGTGGAACAACTGACATGTCTAGCTGAGAATAATGTGCAGACTGGAAAAGTAGAGCCACACAATGGTTACAGAGCACTGATCCAGCTAAACATGTACAGCTGTGATGGACCAGCTCAACAGGGATCGAGTCCTTCAGCCCCACCTGTAACAAGATGTTAAAAACATAAAAAAAAAAAAAAAAGGAGTAGCATAACTGATTTGTCATATATTTATATGGACTACTCAAGTAAGCTACTATTTATTTCTGTACACCGTTAGATAAAATAGCTAGTAAAAACTTTTCCTTGTAAACACTTTTAGTAAAGGGATTAATAATCTTTTTCTTTTAATGTGGTCAGTGGAGCAGTCTATTTGATTTGCAGGTAACTTACACTCAGAATCCTCACTTAAAAAGTACCAAGATTGCAGTATACCTACTTAGACTTAGCAGGTTTACATAAACTTCTATACCTATCTTATGCGTTTCTTTCACCTTTCACCTGGGATGTTCAGCATACCTGGAAAAACAAACTATACTACACCACTGATTGCTGTTAGTGAAAACATAGTAGTAACTTAGCACTAAGCGTACACTGGTCGTTTTTAACGTGAATGGGGGACATGGTCAACCAAATGAACATGGTTAACCTAGAACAAAGTACCAAAAAGAACACGATTAACCCAGGAACATGGGTAACCATCTTAACGCTACACTCATCCTACACTTAAACTGTGAGGTGGTTTAGATCGGTCCATTGACGGATGACATAACGCCCTCACACACACTACTCCTGTCACTGGATCTTTCTTGGAGACTGAGAGGAAATACAAAACCAGTGGTGGACGAAGTACACATACCATGTACTTGAGTTAAAGTAAAGATACTCAAGGTAAAATATTACTCAAGTAAAAGTAGAAGTGCTGCCTTTAAACATTCACTTGAGTAAAAGTACAAAAGTATTTGCCTTCAAATGTACTTAAGTATCCAAGTACTATGATTTTTTATGGCCATAATGTCCTATAATTTGTCACAAGACTCTTGCTTAACTCAGTCTACATGAAGACTAATGTCACTCTTGGCACACCAATCTATTAATAAAATGACATTAATTAGTCAGATATATATATATATATATATATATATATATATTTGAATTGAATAATTTTTTTGTGTGTTTAATTTTGGAGGAAGGGACTGTTCCCATAAGGTAGAATACATTTACAGTATTTACTGTACGTATATATTTTTCTCGAGTGTCTATGGTCATAATTATTAGCGTCCTAATGTTATGATACATTTACATAAACCTGCACAACACCATTAAATAAATATATATATATATATATATATACACACACACACACACACACACACACAGAATATATATAAATATATATATATATATTTATTCTATGATATGGGAGCAGCCAATTTCCCTCCAAAATTAAACACAAAAACGTATTAATGCAGTGTTTCTGCTACTCCCCAGAAAAAAAATGCTATTATATGAAAGTCATTTTAGTGTCAACATAATAAGCAATGTACATGCATCAATATTTACCGATAATTGCTGCAATAATAGCTGCTGATTTGAAGCTGCAAATAGCTGCAAATTTGAAAGTTGAGACATTATTAAATGTTACCTGCTTGGTCCTGTATGTCAGCGCGTTGTCAGTGTCCTCTATGTATTTTTCACGACATTCATTCATAGCTATAAGCGCATTATTAATAGCTATAAGCGAAAACTTTAGGTGTCGACAACGTATTATAGCCTACTCCAACATCGAGTGCAAAGTGAGGAGTTGAAAAAAAACTTACGGTGCTCTGTCATCTGCAGCTGCTTCCGGGTGGCGCCTGGTGCATTGCTGTGGTGCTAGAATGGAAGGCCATCTCCATTTTGCAAAGATGACATATCACGGAATTTTTTCCTTTTAAATTAAAGAATTCCCATACTTTAGAGGAACGAGTGCATGCCGCCATGCACTTCTGATAGTCTGAGGAGCGTGTTGCTACTACTCGCCGGCGCCGCCATCTTTGTTTTGGGTCCGACTGAATCGACGCGCATATTTTGCGTCGACGTATTTTGCGTTGTCCCAGCCCTACCACTCATAAATAAAAAGGAACGACTGATTTTGAAAATGTAGTAGAGTAAAAAGTAATATATTTGACTTTGAAATGTAGTGGAGTTAAAGTAAAAGTCTCCCCAAATTTAAATAATTCAGTAAAGTACAGATACGCAAAAAAGCTACTTAAGTACAGTAACGAATTACATTTACTTCGTTACTGTCCACCACTGTACAAAACCCAAATTAAAAATACACACAACCAGTTGATAATCATATCAACATAACAAGGTATTTAATAACAATAATAAAGTATGTCGAAATATTGACACGATTTAATGCGAGTTAAAATACTAGCTAGTCAATGTCTAACAGCTGATCTAGCCGCTAACAGCTGAGGTAACGTATCGCTACTCACCTTCAAAGTTGTTGATGTAACTTGATATGTACAATCTAAATCCTTTTTACTGCTTGCAACCGGGTGCAGGTGAACAGTGATCGACAATCCTGTGGACGTCGTTCACGTCAATTTTCGGGAGGCCTTGTAGACAACGGGTGAAATATGCCATCTTTCGCAATCAAAACCTGCCGTCTCGCTGCTATAGCAATGTCGCGAACCGGAAATGGTCGACCGCACACTCAAGGCGGCGGAAGTAGAACTCCTTAGTTACATGCACGTAGCCTATTAGGGACACCTAGTGTCGCTTCATACAACACAACATCGAGTGAGTGCCAGAAGGGGAACAAATAGGTTACTACTGTGACCCCCATTCCCTGATGGAGGGAATGAGACATTGTATCCCTCCGGCCATCGCTGTACTGAGCCACTGTAAACGGCCGAACCTTTTTCTCGGCTCCTCCGTACAAAACCCGAATGAACAGATGCACGATTCCCTCCTTTCATACACGTATTTCCGGGGGAGAGACATGCAAATTCTGTCTGCTAATTTGTCATTGGCCTTTTCTCAAGTTCAGAGGTAACCAAGGCCTTCAAGAAAGACCCCTAGTGTCGTTTCATTCACACAAAGTCTCGTTCCCTCCATCAGGGAATTGGGGTTACAATAGTAACCTAGACACTTAACATCCCATCTGGATTTAATTTATACATCAGTCATTAATTAGATAATATCATGTAGCACTCTATACGTACCAATATCTAGAGTGCCCTAGGTTCGTTACGGATGTATTAATAGTTTATGGAAGGAAAAACTGAATAGAAATCAGTAAAATAACAAATGTAAATGTAATAAAGAAAAAAAATGAATAAAGACTCAATTTCAAATACTCCCTTGTTCTCTTTTACTTGAAAATCAAATAAAGTTATGAATTGAAACTCCAAAGCAAGTTATGAATCACAGTAAAACAACTTTACATTACTCACAATTAACTTGATGGAGTATATTCAACACTTTCACATAGTTTTACATTTATTTTCAGTCAGTAATTAAACTTCACTGGGCCCAGGCTCTTGAAAAAATATATAAATGTCAAAAATAGTCCCAATAAAGTAAACAAATAAAATTAGATGCAGGCCTGAAGCGACGCTTGTGTGCGTTAGGTGGAAAAAATACAAATCGCCGCTTCACTCTTACTAGAGCCAACAATAATGGAAAATACTACTCACAATTGTCATGATCACAGTCCCACGGGAATGGGAGCAATGCAGAGAGCGTCAGGAAGGAGAAAATACCGTGCTGCACCGGGCAAAACGATCATCACTCGCCGTGCGGTCCCGATCAGGGAATCCAACGAGGCCAGGGGAACTTCCAGGCAATCCAGGGTACCTGAAGCGCTACCTGGTATTGAAATCCAACGTGGCCGGAGGAGCTCAGTCTCCGGTTAACGCAAATCACTAATGAATAACAAGTGCGTCACATACGCGACTCGCGAGAATACACGATACACACTCACGTTGAACTAAAGTAGGAGATACACACTTTTAACTTCTGTACGAAATTACATAGACTCACTACTATTAGTAAAAGCAACTGAATACTCAACTCGTAACTACGTCACACTCAATATTGTTCTCGTTCTCTGTTGTTTTTTTCTCTTCTTCTTGCTCTTCTTCGTCACCTCTCTTCTCTCTCACTCCTCCCGCCCCCTCTGCCTATCACATCACTCTCCAAACCAAACGGACATGTGAAATACCCAATCAGAGCCTAGAAAACTTTACACACTTCTAACAATATGAAATATTGTTTTCAACACACTTGAAAAGTACATATATACAGCATAAATCAAATATATAAACAACCCAATATAAAGATACATTTTGAAGAAAAGTAAAATAATATAGATATAATTTCAACAGGGCTACATTCTCCCCCTACTAAACGTCTTCATGTCCCCATGAGACTTAAAAGGGAACTCAATTGTCTACCCCTGACAGGTAAGAAATGAAGATATCAAGGTATAAACTGTGAGACTAAGTTCTTATTGATAAGAGATCTGAATCATCATGCCCCTATGTACTATTGTAATTGGTATGTCTGTTGGTTTTCCCGGTTCGTCGTAACTAAGGCGGATGACAGGCTTCACTTTTCTACGTTCTTTTGGCTCAGAGATAGACTCCACCTCCTTATCCGAGACACTAGAAACAAGGACGTCTCCCGCATCTAGTTCTGTGTCCACCACAGGTTCCAGGACAGGTGATAGAGGATCCTCTGTTCCTCCATCTTGAATTAACTCCTCTTGTTCATTCTCTTCCTCAGATACATCTGAAACTGGATATCCTTCAACAGGAACAACCGAGGTATCACTTGGAGCAGGTAAAGTATTATTAGACTCAACTGTACTATCCCCTAACCCAGTCCTTTGAAAGGTAAACTGTGGTACAGGATAAAGATCTTCCTCTTCAGACTCACAATTCCACTCATCTTGTTCTTCATGGTCATCACTTTGTGCTGAACTTGGATTGTTTGATTCTCTTAATCTTTCAACCCCTCGTGCTCGAGTCATCGGCATCCGGCTTTGTGGTGCTTTGGGAACATTCACAGGCATCCTCACCAGATAACCAATTGGCAGTAAGTGATTGCGGTGTAATGTTTTCACCACGCCTAATCCCCGTTCAGGCTTTACTCTGTAAACAGGTAGGTGAGGAAGCTTTTCTATCACCAGGTAAGGCAATGGATTCCACCTATCTTGCAACTTGTGTTTTCCAGTGAGCCCTAGATTACGCACCAACACCCGATCACCTCCTTCGAGAGTCTGATTTCGGACTCTAGAATCATAATGTTTTTTGTTTCTTTTATGATTCTTAGAGGCTTCCTCCATGGCCAGCTGATAAGCACTTCTCAACTCACGTTTCATTTGACCCACGTACTGATATTTCACACCCTCTTCACCATCAGGAGATATTTCAAAACACAAGTCAATGGGCAGTTTAGCCTCTCGACCAAACATCAAATAGTAGGGCGAAAAACCAGTGGCATCATTTTTGGTGCAGTTATATGCATGGACCAGCTGGCATACATATTGACTCCACCTTGACTTTTTGTCTGGGTCGAGGGTCCCAAGCATGGACAGTAACGTGCGGTTAAATCTTTCTGGTTGGGCGTCTCCCTGCGGGTGGTAAGGCGAAGTTCTTGACTTATGGATACCCAACATTCCCAACAACTCTTTAATGACCTGACTCTCAAAATCGCGTCCTTGGTCAGAATGGATACGATTAGGAAATCCGTAATGCACAAAGAACTTTTCAAACAGGACCTTTGCCACTGTTAAAGCCTTTTGATCTTTAGTTATGAAGGCCTGTGCATATCTGGTGAAGTGATCTGTCACTATTAGCACATTTGAGATTCCCTTAGAATCCGGCTCTATAGACAAAAAGTCTATACACACTAAATCAAGCGGGCCGGTGCTTGTGATCTGCTGTAAGGGCGCAGCTCTCTGTGGCACAGTCTTACTGAGCGACACATCTACCACAATTCTTGATGTACTGTGTAATCTCAAATGCCATCCTGGGCCAATAAAACCGGTCCTTTATGAGCACCATGGTTCTCTCAACTCCAAAATGTCCTAGGTCATCATGCATAGCTTTTAGAACCATAGGCCTGTACTGCTCGGGTAGAATCAACTGACACACCTCTTTTCCCGATCTTTGGATGATTCTGTATAGAAGTCCTTTTTTCATCTGGATCTTAGGACTCTCCCGCTGAAATATCATGAGGACAGGATCTTGTGTTTTCAGATCAGACATGGACTTCCTAGCCTCTATATGTTTCATCACCACCCCAATGGCGGGATCACATCTTTGTGCTTTTGTCAAGTCACCTCTACTTAACTGGTCAAGTGGACTAACACCAACTTGTGTTGGAAAAGCAAAAACATCTGGGATGGCTTTAGGAGATGCCCCAAGCTGGTCTATAAATCTGGAGGTGTCATTCATACTAACACAAACCTGCCGACAAAGAGTTTTCACTCCAGAAAGGGATATCTTCTCCCATTCATCCTGAGAATCCTGAGCATTCCTTGACAAAAGGTCAGCATCCACATTGCTTCTTCCTGGTTTGTACTCTACATCAAAGTCATATGTAGTTAACGCAGCCAACCACCTATGCCCTGTGGCGTTAAGTTTGGCGGTTGTCAGCACATATGTGAGAGGATTGTTATCTGTCCTCACTGTAAACTTAGCTCCATAAAGGTAATCGTGGAACTTATCCACGACGGCCCATTTCACAGCGAGGAATTCTAGCTGATGTATATGATAATTACGTTCCGACGAACTCAGCTTTCGACTGGCAAAAGCAATGGGACGGAGACCTTCAGAGTATTCCTGATTAAGCACTGCCCCCAACCCATCCAGGCTTGCATCCACATGAAGGATGTAAGGTTTGCTTGGGTCAGCGAAAGCCAACACAGGGGTATTGGTGAGGCAATGTAGGATTTTCTCAAAGGAATCATCACAGACTTTGTCCCATCTATCAGCGAAGGGTTCTGACTCCTTGAAGTACGGCTGCTTCTCTGCCCTACCAGATTTCTTCCTTTTCTGAGTCGGTGGGTAACCCTTTGTTAACTCCGTCAAGGGCCTGACAATGGATGAGTAATTGGCAATAAAACGCCGATAATACCCACAGAACCCAAGGAAGGATCGTAGTGACTTCAAATCTACAGGTTTCTTCCAGTCAAGAACGGCTTTCACTTTTTCAGGGTCTGTCGAGACACCAGCTGCAGAAACGATATGGCCCAGGTACTTCACCTGGGGCTGGCAAAATTGACACTTATCAATTGAAATTTTTAGGCCACACTCCTCTAGCCTTTTCAGTACCTTCAACAGGCGTTCCTCATGCTCCTCAAGGGTTTTCCCGAACACTATCAAATCATCCAGATAAACCAGTACTTGTAACAGATTCATGTCTCCAACTGCTGCTTCCATCAATCGTTGGAATGTCGCAGGAGCTCCAGTTATTCCCTGAGGCATCCTCTCAAACTGGTAGAACCCCAATGGACAAAGGAACACTGTTTTCTCCTTATCCTCTTCCGCCATTGCAATCTGGTAATATCCGCTCCGCAGATCCAGAACAGAAAACCATTTGCTGCCCGTCAAACAATCAAGCACATCATCAATACGTGGCATGGTGTACTGGTCAGGCACTGTGCGTGAGTTCAATGTGCGATAGTCAATGCACATGCGTATTCGGCCATTCTTTTTTCTTGCAATGACTATGGGGGAAGCGTAAGGACTGCGTGATTCTTTGATTATTCCGGCTGCCAACAGTTCCTGTATATGACGGCGAACATCCTCAATGTCAGCCGGGGCTATACGCCTGGATCTCTCTCGGAATGGCTTTGAATCACAGAGTCGTATTTGGTGTTTCACCCCACTGGCTAGTCCTACGTCCCATTCATCTACTGAAAAAACTCCAGTTTTCTGTGACAGAATGTTAACAAGGCGGTTTTTCCAAACTTCTGGAATTGGGGAGTCGCCAAAGTCAAACAAGCTAGAGTCTAGGGTCTTTTGTGTGGAAACGGATTTCTGTGGCACTGTGACAGTGTCTACCACACACACTTGAGCCACTAGAGTCCCGATAGGAATCACGGTTCCCTTCTGAGATTCGTTTTGAAGGGGTACAAGGAAATGATCTTCATTCACAACAGAAGGAGTCATGACCAGAGAGGGTATTAGGACCCCAGCAGGAAGTTGACCATCTTCCGGCATCTCCACCAGAAGAATGTGATTGGCTAAAGGTTGGTGGGGCATGACCTTGCACATAGCATAACTAGTACTGCGAGGAGGAATAGTTAATGGTCCAGGACCCTCCCATTTCACTAGTCCCACAACATCAGTAGACACTCTGCTGCTGGATGTCAAAGACGGTTTGGTAACATTCAACTCATAAGGAAGTATTCTCAGCGAATTGACGGTGCTGCTATTGACCAACTCTTTGCAGTGAGCCAACAGAGTGTTAAGCTTGGAAGTATTTGTGCCAAGAATGACTGAAACCGGGTCTGGACTCTTGGGGTCTGGACATACAAGTGCCAAGATCGAAATCTTTTCTTTAGAGAGTGATCTTACTTCAGGAAATGCCAATTCAACAGATATATACCCACGGTAAGGGTAAGTGGAATCACTGAGACCCCATATTGCAAGGTCTGTCAGAGGCATAAGAGGAACATGTGACAGGTGCTGCTGGTACCAACTTTCAAACACTATGGTGACACGGGAACCACTGTCCAGTAGGGCTTTGCATGGCTGACCTTCAAGCGTGACACTAGCAAGAGGAGATGGGCCCACTAACCCCTCAGGTAAGTGACTTGGCTTGAGAGAATCTACTTTTCCCTGACGAACAGAAAAGTTCTCTACCGCTGCAGATGCTGGTTCTTTTCCACCCCTGCCTCTCCGAAGAGCACGAATCAGCTTTTGAATTACTTTTGCAGTGTTCTCAGGAGAATTGCAATGAGTGGCAATATGGCCGTCTTCACCACATCTGTAACAGAAATAATCTGAAGTTTCAGGAGGTAACGGAGGTTTCCGGTTACTATTAGGCTTGCTTTTGCTATCCCTTCTTGGGAACTCTCTAGACACAGACATACCTGGTGACACTGTCATTACACTAAGCTGTTCCTGGAGTTTTTTTACTTGTTTCTGAAGAATCTGAACCTCATTCTCCATTTCAATCTCAACTGGCTTTTGAGAATTTTTCAGTTTTGTTTCAGGCTCAGTATCTCTTTTCTTCAACTTAGAATTTAACACTTTGAGTTCGGCTTTCAGCTCTTGAATTTCAGAAGAACTTGACTTCATCTCTTTACTAGCCTGCACCTGTCTTACCGTAGGATTCAGTTTTCGACGCGAGGCTTCATATTCTTCTTCCTCTCTGATTTCATTCAACAACTGCAAAAAGGTAGGAGGCTTCTCTTTTCTCTCCCTTAGTCGTAGATGCACCAATATCATGTCAGATTGTGTGCAACCTCTAATAAGCTGTTCTAGCCTAACTTGGTCTGCGCGTTGGGGAGATATACCCCCTCTGTGCAAAACTCTTCTAAGAGATCTCTCCAACCTTTGCAAGAAATCAGACAGTTTTTCACCAGACTGCTGGTGCATAGATCTGAAGGCGAAATATAAGTCCTCCCCTGACTCAGGAGTACCAAAAGCATTCTCCAATGCCTTCAAATAACCAGTAGGGGTCGCATCTGGATCGTTTAGCCTCACTGCTTGAATTATATCTAAAGCAGGACCCTTTAAGCTTTCAACTATCCTTGTGCGTTTTTCTCGGTTGGAACAACTGCACTCTTCAACCATTAAATGTGCCTGAGCCAGCCAATGTTCTAGGCTTTCTTCGCCGGGAGGTGTGGGAATGGTCCCGGAAAATGTCCTCAAGCGTCTGAAAGCATTAGTATCACTGCTGGGTCTCATGGTTTTCTCAAGGAGATCTCCAACTGCTCGGATGATACTATCAGGTGAACTACCTTGCAAGGGATCGTTGGAGAAAAGAGCCCTGACATCATCCATAGTCTTGCATTCATCTTGTAATAACTTGCGAAATTTATCAGAAAACTGATCTGACTCTCTTGGGGTAAGTAGAATTATCTTCCAGGGAATTTCTCCACTAGGAGGTTGGATCTCAGGTGGGGTATGATATGGGCTTACTGGCTGCCTGCACTCACACAGCACAATTTTACTTTGCGTTTGAGAGTAGTATTTTTCATCCCTTACTCGAACTCTCCCAAAAACTTTTACAGTTTGTGCCAATTCTTCAATGTCTGATACATCTAAATCAGTGGGCACTCCACTTAACACAAAAGCATGGGAGGGGTTAACTCCTAAACCCTCACACCATCCATTGAGCTCACCCATGGTTAAATTTTTGGGAATATCCATACTGAGTAATATGTGTCTCTCAAATTACACACTATATGGTAGAAAAATGGGGGGAAATGATCCCAGCGGTGCCTCCAATTTATATGTAGCACTCTATACGTACCAATATCTAGAGTGCCCTAGGTTCGTTACGGATGTATTAATAGTTTATGGAAGGAAAAACTGAATAGAAATCAGTAAAATAACAAATGTAAATGTAATAAAGAAAAAAATGAATAAAGACTCAATGTCAAATACTCCCTTGTTCTCTTTTACTTGAAAATCAAATAAAGTTATGAATTGAAACTCCAAAGCAAGTTATGAATCACAGTAAAACAACTTTACATTACTCACAATTAACTTGATGGAGTATATTCAACACTTTCACATAGTTTTACATTTATTTTCAGTCAGTAATTAAACTTCACTGGGCCCAGGCTCTTGAAAAAATATATAAATGTCAAAAATAGTCCCAATAAAGTAAACAAATAAAATTAGATGCAGGCCTGAACGACGCTTGTGTGCGTTGGGGCGGAAAAAATACAAATCGCCGCTTCACTCTTACTAGAGCCAACAATAATGGAAAATACTACTCACAATTGTCATGATCACAGTCCCACGGGAATGGGAGCAATGCAGAGAGCGTCAGGAAGGAGAAAATACCGTGCTGCACCGGGCAAAACGATCATCACTCGCCGTGCGGTCCCGATCAGGGAATCCAACGAGGCCAGGGGAACTTCCAGGCAATCCAGGGTACCTGAAGCGCTACCTGGTATTGAAATCCAACGTGGCCGGAGGAGCTCAGTCTCCGGTTAACGCAAATCACTAATGAATAACAAGTGCGTCACATACGCGACTCGCGAGAATACACGATACACACTCACGTTGAACTAAAGTAGGAGATACACACTTTTAACTTCTGTACGAAATTACATAGACTCACTACTATTAGTAAAAGCAACTGAATACTCAACTCGTAACTACGTCACACTCAATATTGTTCTCGTTCTCTGTTGTTTTTTTCTCTTCTTCTAGCTCTTCTTCGTCACCTCTCTTCTCTCTCACTCCTCCCGCCCCCTCTGCCTATCACATCACTCTCCAAACCAAACGGACATGTGAAATACCCAATCAGAGCCTAGAAAACTTTACACACTTCTAACAATATGAAATATTGTTTTCAACACACTTGAAAAGTACATATATACAGCATAAATCAAATATATAAAAAACCCAATATAAAGATACATTTTGAAGAAAAGTAAAATAATATAGATATAATTTCAACAGGGCTACAATCAAAACTAGTACACGTGCATTATACTTAATATACAGTATAATAAATCTCACATGTGGATACTTAATTTCTACTTAACTTTACCTCATGTCATTGCAGTCAGATACTGAATTTTGCAAAGTTATTGTATTTTTTCCAATTTACATTACGGTACTTACTTAGTACCATATCCACACTGACTAGCAAGTCAAAGGGAGGGTATCGCTAAAATCATTACGATTGGCAAGCCTAAAATAACGTCATAGGAAGCATAAATAGAACAAAGTCTCTTCTGTAAACCATCATCTTCGTCTTTCGTTGTCTCTTTTGCTTTGCAATATCCAGTAAAATGGCGGCCAGCGAGTTCCTCTCAGCTCAGATGAAGTCGTACTTCGCCACAACAGAATGTTTCAGGCACATGCGCAGTAGATAAAAGGTCTGCGGGACATCTGGTTTGTAGTTATTCAAGTGTTATTGTTGAGGTTGTTATAACTCATCTTATTGTGTTGTGAGACAATGCAAGCTCACAGAACATGATTTCACCCGTAAAAAAATATTTTGAACTTTAGTCAGATTGACGGTGTAGGTGATTAAGTCTCTATGTGTTGCAGTTTATATGACCTGTGTGCAGGGTTGGGGAGTAATGGAATACATGTAACAGTATTACATATTTAAAATACAAAAAAGAATGTATGCAGTGGAGTATAATGTATTCCACTACAGTTAAAATTGTAAACATTGGTAATTAGAATAAAAAGTATTTTGATTACTGAAGAGATTACTTTGCATCTTATTGTCATTTGTTTCATTTAATATTTATTCCTTTCAGATGGAAACCATTTATACATATAAATGCTGCGATCCAAAGTGCGTTTGAACAACAGTGAAACTCTTTCTTCTGATGTGTTACATTCATACGAGCAGACAGAGAATTTTGGAGCAGAAGAAATAGAAATAAACCTTGTGTAAATTGTCAGCTTTAAGTTAAATGCTATTTCTTGCCATTTTACATGCATGATCATATTTTTTATCAAGAAATTTCACGTTGGATCATAATTTCTTTTTTCTAGTTAGACCTTTGATATTAGGGCAAAAATCGTATTCTTGATAATCATTTTTATATAGTTTTCCTGTAAAAATATAAAAAAAATCCTTAACACAAGATCATTTTGATTTATTTTAGAAACAATACTGCATAAGATATTTAGGTTTTTCAGATAATGTATTTTTATCATGTGTATTTTGTCTTACTGTACTGGCAGTGTTTTTATAGTCAAAACAAGTCAAAAAATTCACCAGTGCTGAAGAAGTAATCCAAAGTATTTAGAATATGTTACTGACCATATAGTAATAGAGTAATCTAACAAATTACATTTTAAAGCATGTATTCTTAAATCTGTAGTGGAATACATTTCTAAAGTAACCCTCCCAACCCTGCCTGTATGATGTCTCAAGGCAGCAGCAGACGGTTGGTTTAGCCAGTTTGTCTGCTTCCTGACCTGGGCCCCGGTTATTCAAACACTAAGGGTGGGTTGCACCAATAAGGAATAAATAAATAGTTCACCCGAAAATGAGAATTCTCTCATCATTTACTCATCCATAGGCTATCCTAGATTTTCATTACTTTGATTTTTAGGAGAATATTTCAGCTCTGTAGGTCTATACAATGCTAGTGAATGTTGATCAATAAGCTCCAAAAAGCACATAAAAAGGAGATTGTTGTCAAGATTTATAATTAAAAATGAATTGCATTTTGGTTTGTTCTCACCCAAAACCAACTGTATCGCTTCAAAAGACGTAGATTATTATGGATTACTTTAATACTGCCTTTGTGATTTTTCAGCTTCAAAGTTTTGGTCACCATAAACTTGCATTGTTTGAATTTACAGAGCAGAAATATTTTTCTAAAAATCTTTCTTTGTGTTAAACAGAAGAAAGAAAGTCATACACATCCTTGATGGCATGAGAGATAATGATGAGAATATCCATTTATGGGTGAACTTTCTTTAAATTAAGCAGAGTTTAAAGCTAATCCATGATTTGTTGATCCATGTTTTATTTTAATTCACAGTGTAAAAAATCAGAGATAAAAATTTTAACCTGTGATTAAACCCTTCATCTGTGAATCATTTTGTCCACAATGATGGATTCTGAATCTATGGCCGATCAAGCAGGTTGAGAAAATGTTGCAGCAGAATTTTACAAGGTCACAAAGAATCAAGACGCACAAATCTCTGCTCGACCACCACCCCTCCTATCAGTGCCACTATTATGTGGCCAGAAATAAAGAGTTTACACTGCTGACTGAAGTGAGTATTAGAGTGGAGGGGTGCAATAATGATCACCTGTTGCTTGTTATATTAGAATAAATGTCTCTCAGAGGGCTGGTGGCACATCCACTGTTTGCTTAATACCAAGTCATTCATCTTTAATTTTAGATCCATTTTTTTATTATTATTATTATTATTTAAACCACCTCAGCAACAAGTTTGAAGGCAATCCCTGACTGAGATTTCAATCTGAGTTTTTAAATAATGGAGTAACAGGATTAAAGTTAATCTAGATTAGCTGTGAAATATAAATCAGCATCAAAATGTGGTTAAAGTGTAACCCTGATACATTTTAAACAAGGTTTAACAGAATTATCAGATTAATTTAATCTAAATTTAAGAAAACTTTGTATTGGTGCAACCCACCCTAACACTATTAAGACTATGAGCCAAATCTCATATTCCCTGGTGGGATGATGTCCATCTCTTTTTAGCAGGTCAGGTCTACCCCAAAAAAACCTAGCCAATACTTTATAAATCTGATGCTATTCTTCGAACACCACACAGACATCTAGTTTTGTCACATCATTGTGTTGTCAAATTCACAACTGTTGTTAGAGGAAGATTTTTTAATTGTCTGCATGAAGTTTAAATTTAAACTAATATGAACTCTGGTCTCTATTCTGTTAAAGTCAACTCCATATGAAGAGATCAGACTCACCAGAGTCCAGCTGTGTGTCCATGAAGAGTGACCGGTCTATGAATGATCCAATCAATTTTAAGGGTGAAGACACATCAACTGGAGTAAGGTACAACATTTTTGTCAAGATAGATAGAGATACAATAGATTATTTCTATGTGAAAGAAAATCAACTATATGAACTCTTGTCTCTATTCTGTTGAAGTCAACTCCATATGAAGAGATCAGACTCACCAGAGCCCAGCTGTGTGTCCATGAAGAGTGACCGGTCTATGGAAGAGCCAATTGAATTTAAGGGTGAACAAACATCAACTGGTCTGAGGTACAACATTTTTGCCAGGATAGGCCAATTAGTATAATGATATATTTACATTATAACGCACAAGAGTTTTTATTATTTTTGGTTGAACTTGATTGTGGACTGTGATTCCACATGTTTAAATGTGTTTAAATGTGTAATCTCAGCTCAAATACTTTGTGAGGGAACCTAATTGAATTGGATAAACCCAACATAATTAGACATGTCAAAGTAACCCTAATTAAACCCCATTTTCAATGAACAGTTGAAGTCAGAAGTTTACATACACTTAGGTTGAAGTCATTAAAACAAATTTTTTAACCACTCCAAAGATTTCATATTAGCAAACTATAGTTTTGGCAAGTCATTTCAGACATCTACTTTGTGCATGATATGATTCATTTTTCAAACAATTGTTTACAGACATATTGTTTCACTTTTAATTGACTATCACAATTCAGAAAAAACTTGTGGACCTCTACAAATCTGAAGGTACCACGTTCATCTGTACAAACAATAGTACGCAAGTATAAACAACATGGGACTAAGCAGTCATCACACCATTCAGGAAGGAGTCCCATTCTGTCTTCTAGAGATGAACGTAGTTTGGTGCGAAAAGTACAAGTCAGTCCCAGAACAACAGTTTGCAAGTGCACATGTGGACAAAAATATTTTTGGAGAAATGTCATCTGGTCTGATGAAACAAAAATGTGACTATTTGGCCATAATGACCATCGTTGTGTTTGGAGGAAAAAGGGTGAGGGTTGCAATCCGAAGAACCCCATCCCATACCTCCAAAGCTGTGGCAAAATGGCTTAAGGACAACAAAGTCAAGGTATTGGAATGGCCATCACAAAGCCCTGACCTCAATTGGATAGAGAATTTGTGTACAGAACTGAACAAGCGTGTGTGATCAAGGAGGCCTACAAACCTGACTCAGTTACACCAGTTCTGTCTGGAGGAATGGGACAAAATTCCAGCAACTTATTGTGAGAAGCTTGTGGAAGGATACCCAAAATATTTGACTCAAGTTAAACAATTTAAATGCAATGCTACCAAATACTAACAAAGTGTATGTAAACTTCTGATCCACTGGGAATGTGATGAAAGAAATAAAAGCTGAAATAAATAATTCTCTCTACTATTATTCTGACATTTCACATTCTTAAAATAAATTAATGATCTTAACTGACCTAAGACAGGGAATGTTTTCCGAGATTACATGTCGGGAATTGTGAAAAAGAGAGTTTTTCTATGTATTTGGTGAAGGTGTATGTAAACTTCTGACTTGAACTGTATATATCTCTTTAGAGCTCGAAGTTCTTTATATAGTATGTATACAGTGAATTTGAGTCTGAATGAGTATCTTTATGTGTCTAAATTCCAGAAGAGAAATAGTCCTGTGTTATAACATTCATAGCGCTCCTGTGCCTCACGCCTGTGTATGCGCACCATCAAATGGAGTGTACATTGACGGGCTCGTATTCGGCTGTACGCAGACACTGAGCATTCACGTCAAAATCGAAGTATACTTTACCCAAGATTATGGAACAGCCTGCCCTGGGGCATTAAATCTGCTTAGTTTGTCTGTTTTTAGATCTCGTTTAAAAACGAATTTGTATAAACTTGATTTCACTACTTTGTAAGTTTTTGTTTTAATCTTGTGTTTTACTGAGTGTATTTCGATTTTATGTTTTGTGAAGCACTTTATGCTGGATTGCTGAAAGGAGCTATATAAATAAAGTTATTATAATTATATCCATCTGTAATTAATGTCTTTTTAAATGTATGGTCATCAATAATTTTAAATATTAATTTAATATGGATTATGTTTTGACCTATAAGCTCATGAAATGCTCCTTCACAGCGTGCACTCGAATGCTATTAGCTCATGCTATAGCCGGTCTTTACAGGCATGAAAACAGTAGAACTCATTGGCTTTGAAAGGGAGAGACGTCAGTGAATGAAAAATATGAGTCAGTGTATGGAGGTGAACTAGAACAATTTGTTCTCTTAAAAGATTCATTCAACAAGACCGATTCATTCACGAATGAAACAACACTACCATTCATTTTAATAGAAGCGACCCGTCTCTGCTAAATAGTCTCTGGTAATATTAACAAGGGAATATTCAGAAAACCTGATGATAGTTAAAGTTAATTTTCGAGTGTAGTTTATACTTTTGACTACTGGAGTCACATACTGTAGATTGACAAACAGTGAAAGACAAGTAATATCACACTGACTTAAAGGATAATTCACCTAAAAATGAAAATTCTTAAAATAATTTCACCAAAATGTAAGTCCTTTTTACTCTAAATCTCCACTTTCACTTACATCTGAAAGTCACATGTGGTGCCTGTTTAATTTCACTTTCACATCTGAAAATTAAAGTGGTGATTTAGAGTAAAACGGACTTACGTTTTGATCTGTTTCTTACACACACATATTGTATTGCTCTTGAAGATATGGATTTAACCACTGAAATCATATGGATTACTTTTATGTTTCCTTTACATGATTTTTGGAGCTACAAATATCTGATCATTTTTCACTCGCATTGGATGAATCTACAGAGCTGAACATTTTTCTAAAAAAATCTACGTTTGTGTTCTGTAGAAGAAAGAAAGTCATACACATCTGGGATGGCATGAGGATGAGCAAATAATGAAAAATATTTTTTTTTGGGTGAACTACCCCTTTAATTAACTCATCATCTATTTCATCTCTATTTGTTGACATTTGTGTTTTGTTTTTTTATAAGGCCAGCAAGATCACATATCACCCTAATATTAATTTCAGTGTGTGTTTGTGTCTGATTCTCTTCATTGTCTGATTAAGGCCCGTACTGCTGCCTAGATCAGATGTACAAGAACAAACCTGTGTGCTCGAGAAGAGAGATCAGTCTATGAATGTACCAACACACTGGAATGAAAACACATGTTTCAGGTAAAATAAAAGTGTTTCTTGGTTTTATTTTCACATTACTACATAAATACACGTGAGAATGATGTCACCATTCTTGCATTCTCTTTAATGATCTTTTGTCACCTCAACACTATTAATTTCACTATTACTTTGTATTTCATTGCAGAAAATAGATATGTTTATGTTCTAATAATAAGAATAAAAATAATTTATTTTGGAATGCACTTTTATTTTCTTAATACTGAAAGCTGCAGTGTTACATACTTTAAAATGTTTTTGCACTTTATTTGTGTTAAAATATTGATGTGTGTTCTGATCACACGGCCCGACTGAAATTATTGTACAAAGTCTCAACCTGCAGATTATGGGAGTGTAATAGTCATGTTAGTCGGCCTTGGACAATAATAATTTAGCTTGATGACATATACTTTGAGCGAGACATTCATTATGATTCTTATAAAATTTATTTAAATTTTTTGCATTATTTCAATCAGTGTTTTTCTTGACAACAAAATCACTGACGAAAACATCCGTTGATGAAGGTTTCTTTGATTTCGTAAATGATAACGAATACAAAAAGAAAAAGATGCATCATGACGACAAACAAAATATTTTGTTGACTACAAAAATATTGCAACATCTAGATAAATCTTCTTCAATAAACAGATGTTTTAGATATGGATCATGCGTTGTGGCGGGTACTTTTGCTCATTACCCACTACTGTGGCTGGCGAGCCCGGGGACGATCTGCATAGTGTCATCTATGAGAATGCTGCAAATGATCTCAGTCCATCTCAGGAGGTGCTCTGAGTTTAGTTCACTTTTATTTACACTGATCAGTTCATGTTTTACATGCATTGTGAATGCAATCCTGCAGGTTCACTTTATTTTGACATTACTTAATTACAAATATTTGTGGCTTTATACGTTACCATACAATACATAGCAAATGACATGCAACAACATTAGGTGAATTGTCATGTGTGTCTTCATAATTCAGTACGGCCTCAGAAATAGTGCTTGAACAAGAAGTTTCTGTTATGTACTTGTCTACTCTTTAGCCTCCATTTGTATGTTGCAAAATTAGCATTATGATAAAAATAAGGTATTCAAAAATCAAAGTGGCTGGTAATATTGGGCATTCACGTGGCTGGTGGGCAAATAAGTTAATTTCACACCCTGAATTTCCCCACTTGAGCTGCTCAGGTTGAAAGCACTGAACTCTGGCATAATTAACAGCATTAAAACAGGGTAATTACTTCACTATTTCATCCTATTTATACATTAAATTAATCACTATATCCACAACATCTATGTTACATTATTACTTACATCTGCACAGACAATAAACCGAATGAACAGGTGAACTTGATCTAAATTACACGTCTGGTCATAATCAAGTCAAGTCATTTTTGTCATCTGTCAATTTAACAGGTAGCCAATGTAACGATTATAAAATGGGGCTAATATGATAATATATATTGGTTCTCGTCAGCACTCTGGCTGTTGCATTTTGAACCAATTGAAGTTTATTTATTGATCTTGCTGAACATCCTCCCAGTAATGCATTACAATAATCTAGTCTTGAGGTCATGAACGCATGAATTAGTTATTCGGCATCAGCAACAGAGAGCATGTGTTTTAATTTAGCAACATTTCTTAGGTGGAAGAATGCTGTTCTACAAACATAGGTAATTCGATTTTCAAAGGACAGATTGGTATCAAATATAACATCTAAGTTCTTTGCTGTTGAAGATGATGTAACCGTACATCCATCGAGAGTCAAATTATATGTTAGTGGCTTATTTTTTGAGTTTTTGTTCCAATAATTAGAATAGTAGAAAGAAATTTCTGGCCATCTAATCTTTAATTTCATTGATACACTCTGCTAATTTGGAAAATTGTGAAATCTCATCAGGTTTTGAAGAAATATAAAGTTGGGTATCATCAGCATAACAGTGGAACCATGATGCATATATACAAGGTGAAAAGCAGAGGCCCTAAAACTGATCCCTGTGGCACTCCATATTTTACTTTTATTTGGTTTGATAATTCCTCACTGTCACGCACGCACACACACACACACAAGACGAGACAGTCACAATGTCGGAGTAAACTGCTTTATTTAGTAAAGCAGTCAACAGTACAAAAGGGCAAATCCAGTGAGGAGTCTTCAAAGGGGAGCGTGAGGTCGAAGCCGGGGAATCAGAATATAACAAAGGGCAAATCCAGAGAAGAGTGGTAAACGGGAGCGTAAGGTCGAAGCCGGGGAATCAAAGTAGAGGACAGAACTAGACGGGACTAGCGAGAGGAAAAGACAAGGGAAACTAGGGGAACACTAGCGCTGGCAAAGCGAAGGGGTAAACTAAACAATAACTTCACTGTAAATAACACCTCCTCCTCGACCCTTCAGGCGAGGCTAGTGTTTATAACAATAACCTGGGGGAGTAGATTCATAATATATTTATCCAGTTTAAGCCAGGTTTCAGTCAAACCGAGCACATCCAAACTATGATCTGTAATAATTACATTTACAATTAGTGCTTTGGAAGAAAGAGATCTAATGTTTAGTAGCCCTACCTTTTATATGATGTTTATCTTTAAGTTTTTTGTTTTGTTCAAGTTTGACCTTAATCAAATTTTTTCTAAATTAATTATGGAGAGTTTTGTGTTTGGTCTCTGAGATATCTAGGTGATACAGTCTCTGTGTTGTTGTTTGTGTGAGCTGTGTGACATCACAAGGCAGCTAGTAGACATTCAGTTTAACCAAATTGTCTGCTTCCTGACCTGGGCCCCAGTTAGTCAAATACTAACATTATTAAGACTATGAGCCAAATTACTAGAGAGGAGAGCAGCACCTCCCCTAGAGGGATGGAGTCCATCTCTCTTTAGCAGGTCAGGTCTACCCCAAAAACTCTTCCAATTGTCTATAAATCCTATTTTATTCTTCAGACACCACTCAGACATCCAGCCATTCAGTGACACTAATCTACTATAATCCTCATCACCACAACAAGCAGGGAGGGGACCAGAGCATATTACAGTGCCTGACATCATTTTTGCAAATTTGCACACCTCTTTAACATTATCTTTAGTGATTTCTGACTGGCGAAGCCAGACATCATTAGTGCGACATGAATAACAATTTACGTTTCTATCTACGCTTAGCATTAGCCTGCACTTGTAAATTTGATTTGATGTCAGATGCTCTGGCACCCGAAATGCATTTTACAATAGTGGCTGGAGTCTCTATTTCCACGTTCCTTACAATAGAATCATCAATAACAAGGGCTCTTTCAACATTATTCTCAGTGGGTGCATTCCTAAGTGCGGAGAAACGATTGTAAACACTAACAGGAATGGGAGAGTGGTGTCACTTTGCTGAGCGAGTATGCCGCTGAGACGTCACACAAACGCCATGCTGCAGGGGCTCTACTGCCTGAACCAAAGTGTGTGTGTTGCTCTCTGTACTGCCCACATCCGAAACAGTATC
This sequence comes from Xyrauchen texanus, assembly GCF_025860055.1. Classification (NCBI taxonomy): domain Eukaryota; kingdom Metazoa; phylum Chordata; class Actinopteri; order Cypriniformes; family Catostomidae; genus Xyrauchen; species Xyrauchen texanus. The sequence continues at coordinate 7,403,922 of NC_068285.1, forward strand.
TACCGGCTTCTCTTTCTCACTGACCTCCACTTAACCTAAAATAAGAAGCAGATGCACGCAGAAGATGCACGCATTTGACTCGCAATAGAATAATGCGGGGGGAAACACGATACGTGCTGAAAAATGGCAGATGTTATGGATTAAAGGCTGAAAACAGATATATATAAGTGATGCTAAAAAAAGGCTAGCAGGCTACAAACACAGACTTGAGCTAGGCACAAGTAGCATTAGGTAAAATACACACAGATGAAACAGTAGAAAAAGTGGGAAAAACCCGAAACACGTGGTAAAATGAAAAATTATAAAATGACTAACGTATGGGAATGACAAAGGATAAAAAGACGAATGTATGAGAATAAAAGAACAAAAATAGGCAATGCTAAGCAGGCTACAAACACTCGTACAGCGTGCCGTCAGCAACAGGAATCTACATAATACCTGTAACTTGCATTGTGAATGCGCTGTTTCCATAAAAAAACACACTGTACACGCAATGCAATATACTAAACGGTCTAAATACAAAACATTTATGTCAGTCTCTAAAGTGTGAAGAATTCAGAAAACAGCAGACTAACTTCTAAAGAGTCACTTATACTTGAGTATATTATTTAAAGGACAGTTTTTCAGTATTTTGTATGTAATCTGTCTTTTATATGTTTGATACATGTTTATGAATATTTTTTTAGAATTGGTCCCACGTGACACCTTGCGAAGGGCAGACGTGTGAGAGACAGTTCTGCACACTTTGCTAATTTTTTAAAATAATTTTCATGATATAATCCGGTGAAATTTGCTGTTTGAGGTAAACATGGCAAAAAAGTCAAAATCCTCGGGCTCTGGAGTCATTAAAAGACACTTATGCGTTCAAGATGAAAGCCCAGAGATGCCTTTGGACAAGGGACTCGATTTGGATGGCGCGGTGGGAAAAGAAATCCAGCGTCAACTGTCCAACATGTTGGTGATGTTGACGAAAGTAGATGCGGACTTGGAGGATCTCACGGCGTTAGTCACAAGAGTGGCAGATGTTGAGAAACGAATCAATTATCTGGAGTCATCGGAGAGGGAATTATCCACTAATCCACCTGCAACCAAGATAGAAGTGGAAAAATTTGGAAAAAATTGGAAGATTTCGAAAACCAAAGCCGAAAAACCAACTTACAGATTGTTGGAATTCCTGAGCATGAGAAAGTCAAAGATATGGTGAAATTTCACGACGAGCTCTTCCTGAGTCGAAATAACAGGCCATAAACTGGAAATTGAGCGAGCTCACAGAGTCCCGGCTCGCAGATCTGCTGAGAGAGACAGACCACGATCAATCCTGGTCAAATTTCTGAGATCATCCGATAAAGATCTTGTGTTGCACCAGGCAAGGAGCAAAGGAAAGCTTTCTTGGAAGAATCAAAATGTTTTCTTGTTCCTGGAATTTGCAACTTGACAAGAGAAAAACGCGATCGGAAGGAATGCAAGAAACTCTAACATCAAAGTAAGATCACTTTTGCACTGATGTTTTCGGACAAACTGAGAATAAACACCAAAGACAGCAGCAAAGTATTTACATGTCCCAATCAGGCAATGTCATTTATAGAATTAATGGGTGAGTAACCATTGGGTGTTTCTCTTGTGAGTGGATTGACTTGCTGTACTTACTCTGGCTTTTTGGAAGAAGCTGGGCCAATTTGGTTTCGTTTTGCATTGCTTTGCCGAGTGGCTGGAGTTTTGTGGATTAACACTTTTCCTTAAAGAAACTTTTGCATTGACAGAAGATCAACAACAACTTACATTTATATAGCGCTTTTCTCAAACTCAAAGCGCTTTACATAGTATAGGGGGAATCTCCTCAACCACCACCAGTGTGCAGCATCCACCTGGATGATGCGACGGCAGCCATAGTGCGACAGAACGCCCACCACACACCAGCTATTGGTGGAGAGGAGATGGTAGAGTGATGTAGCCAATTCAGGGATGGAGATTATTAGGAGGCCATGATAGATAGGGGCCAATGGGGGAATTTGGCTAGGACAACGGGGTTAAACCCCTACTCTTTACGAGAAGTGCCCTATGGATTTTTAATGACCACAGAGAGTCAGGACCTCGGTTTAACGTCCCATCCGAAAGACGGTGCTTTTTTTTTACAGTATAGTGTCCCCGTCACTATACTGGGGCATTAGGACCCACACAGACCGTAGGGTGAGCACCCCCTGCTGGCCTCCCTAATACCACTATCACTCTTACAATTAAGTTCCTGGCCAGATTAAGAACAAACACTATGCATGACCGCAACATATCTACATGCCCACACTATGGATGTCTTTTATAAATTTGACGGATTGTGTAAGTCATTGTATTGTAACAGTTAAAAGTTATGGTGTTATTCTACTACCCACCATTAGGGGACACCATTGCTCCTTTATGTTTAGTTAAATACCGGTAGGGAGTAGAAGAAGGGAGAGCTGTTTGGTAAGAGGAAAGCATGGCTTCCCTCTGGTAACCTTACCTTTACTGATGTCCTGATTGGGAAACTTACTGTTTTTTTTTGCTCAATCAAAAAGGACTCCTTTTACCTACCTTTTTTTGTACCAATGATGCTTTTTCCTACTACATGGTACATGTTGGGAATAGAAAGGAGTAATCTACCTGTATAATATCTCATTGGCCTTGGGTCATCGAAACGTGATATTAATCAAGAGGATAAGAAATGTTTTCTACTTGTGTCTGGATTTGCTGTGTGGAGTATTGAATCTGGTCTGGACTATTACCAAAGATTCAATAACTATATACATCTACATCATCTAGAAGGGTTCTTCTTTCACCTATGGACTGTGGCATACAAGTATTACCACATTCGTTGCATCCAACATTACACATTGGATTATGGTATGTTAATTTGTTTTGGGTTTATTATTGTGCATTTCACTATTGTTCTTTTTTCATAATATATCTCTACGAAGAAAAGATCCCTCCCCAAAAGACTTTCAGATTTATAGTAAACTTTACTCCTAGAAGTACGAGTTTGTTATAGTATATACTTTTATGTGGCCTCCGAGTGAATTGACACTTCACCATCCGAGGAACCGGGATGCATGTTTTGTTCCCTTTTGTGCTGGTTCCACTTAGCGGTTGGAGCTTGTTTTGTTAAATAACACTGCTTTGGGACAGTTATGGATTAATCTGTTAGTTCCTTGTGCTTATGCCCCCTGTTGGCTGGAGTATGATTTGTGGAGTATTTTCATGGGACATAGTGGGAATGATTACGTCACCTGCTGCACTCATCAGCTGGCTCACTGAAGATTTGTTTGTCTGTCCGAGGAAACTGAAAGGCTTTACATCTGCTGGAATTTGTTTTGTGAAGGAACACACCTTCGAGACCATTTGGTAAATGAGTCTACACGCTCTTTGTGTTTGTTCTGCCTATTGGCCGGGACTTACAAATTTGTGAGGCAAAATTTAGGAAATCGATGGCCAAGTTGTCGTGGGGGCTCGTAGGCGTACATGGACTCTTTGAGTTTAGAGGGATCGATGCCGTTTGGAGCTGTCTTGTGCAGGGTTAATGCACACGTTTTTCTTTTTTCTGTTTGTTTTGTTCCAGGGGAAGTTTGGGGTTTTATTGTTGCATTAATGTTTAAATGGGGTCTTCATAATTTTAGTTTTGGCACACCATGTATCTTTTCTATTATATCAAAATGTCAAATATTAATATGAGTGTACTATCTCTCTCCACATGGAATGTGAATGGGTTAGGGTGCCCCATGAAAAGAAGGAAGGTTATTTATTTTCTTAAACATGAGAAATATGATGTAGTGTATCTACAATTCAAATGTCTCAAACAGTTTAAAGATAAATTAGGAAGATTCATTATTATTTTAGCAGAAATTCAGGGGGCAAAGTCTAATTTTGGCTAATATTTACACACCTAATGCTGATGATCAGGGCTTTTTTATAGATCTTGAAGGGATGTTGCAAGCTGCTGGCACCCCTCATGATATAATATTGGGAGGTGACTTTAATCTTTTGATGGACTCATTCCTTGATCATAGTGACGCAAAACTGTCTTTAAAGCCCCCTAGAGCAACATGGCCCCCTAGAGCAACATGGACGCTTTACAGGTTGTTTACAAATATTGATCTTAATGATATTTGGAGACTTTTGAACCCATCTGGTAGGGACTATAACTGGTCCTCAGTATGCTCTGTGGGCGTGGCTTGTGAGGCACTTAAGGCAGCTCTTAGGGGTCGAATCATACAGTATGCTTCATTCACCAAAAAATCCAAAGCAAGAGAACTCGTGGAGTTTGAATGAAATATTAAAAGTGCTGAGGCAGAGCTGAAGTGCCGGATGTCGTCCGATGGCCTCAGAGAATGGATCCAATTGAAATATAGATATAATACTATTTTGTCATTGAAAGTGGAGTTTTGGTTATTTAGGGCAAGACAGTCATACTTTGAGTCAGGGGACAAAGCAGGGAAGCTTTTGGCTAGATATATATAAAGCAGAGAGAGTCTCTTTCTACAATTCCCTCTGTGAAATCTGCTGGTAGTGTAATTTTTACCTCAGCCATTGATATTAATAATGCTTTTGAAGAATTCTATCTTGATCTTTATAGTTCCACGTCTTCATCTACTAATGAAGATATTAGAAACTTTGTGGAACCATTAGATCTTCCAAAACTCTTGACTGACAAAACATTATTTCTCTTGATTCTGAGGCCAGATGGTTTTGCCACAGAATTTTTTAGATCCTATGCTACAGAACTAGCCCCAATTTTGTTAGAAGTTTATACTGAATTATTAAAGAATGGAAAGCTTCCCACAACCCTGACACAAGCCCGGATCAGTCTGATTCTTAAAAAGGACTAAGGTCTAAGTGAGTGTAAGAGTAACCCTCCAATCTCCCTGATCCAACTAGATGTAAAAATCGCCAAAAATTCTGACTAACCTATTAAGTAAGGTTGTGATATCTCTTATACATATAGATCAGATGGGGTTTATTTGGGCCGTAGCTTTTCTGATAATATTAGGCATCTCATCAATATCATGTGGTCTTTACCAAATGATCAGTCTCCAATCGGTACCATCTCACTTGACACCGAAAAGGTGTTTGATATGGTAGAATGGGATTATTTTTTTAGGATTTTGGAAATGTATGGGTTCGGCAGTACATTTATTGGTTGGATTAAGTTATTTATAGACACCCGGTAGCAGCGGTACAAACAAATGGATTAATTTTGGATTATTTTACTCTGAATAGGGGCACTCAGCAGGGTTGCCCTCTTTGCCCATTATTGTTCTGTCTTGCTTTGGAACCATTAGCAGCTGCGATAAGAAAGGAGGATGATTTTCCAGGGGCGATGGTCTGAGGTGTGGCGCATAAGCTTCTGCTTTACGTAGGTGATATTTTATTATTTGTCTCTGAACCTACTAGATCTATGCCTTGCCTCCACATTCATTCCTTTTCCAAGTTCTCAGGATACAAAGTCAATTGGTCTAAATCCAGCCGGGCGCCTTCCAGTGGCCCAAACAGGGCATTAAGTATTTGGGGATTTTATTCATTTACATTTATGCATTTGGCAGACACTTTTATCCAAAGCAACTTACAGTGCACTTGTTACAGGGACAATCCCCCCGGAGCAACCTGGAGTTAAGTGCCTTGCTCAAGGACACAATGGTGGTGGCTGTGGGAATCGAACCACCAACCTTCTGATTACCAGTTTACCAGTTATGTGCATTAGACCACTACACCACCACTCCCTGAAAGTAAAAAGGTTTTTGAGTGATGTGGGCAGGTTGGCTTCATTACATTTAACATCAGATTATTGGGAAGGTTAATGTCATTAAAATGAATTGTATTCCAAAATGTAACTATCTGCTACAATCTCTCCCTGTTGATGTCCCCCTCTCTTATTTAAAGAAATTTGATAGGATAGCGAAGTCCTTCATTTTGAATGGTAAACGTCCCAGATTGGATTTTAATAAGTTACATAGGCTGATAGACAAAGGTGGGCTACGCCTGCCCAAGGTTGTGTTTTATTACTGTGCATTCAGTCTAAGACATTTGGCTCATTGGTCACTTCCACCTGAGAGAGCCCCTCCCTGGTTTGTTATTGAACAGGCAGTTCTTGCCGCTATTTCGCCATTACAAAGCCTCTCTATCAAACTAATTGGAAAAGTTAAGTTACACCCCGTTATTTAGCATTTACACTCGGTATGTAATAAAGTGTCCAGATTGTTTAAATCGGACACTTATTTAAATTTTGCCTCAAGCATATGGCAGAACCCAAGATTGTTTATTTGCAAGTCCCCTTTCTGCTGGTCAGAGTGGATTGTGAGGGGGGTTGCTACACTCGGTGACCTATATGAAAGTGGAGTGTTGAGATCGTTTGAAAACTTGATCCAACATTTTGGGATCCCCAGACCTCAGTTTTATAGTTGTTTATAACTGCGCCACATAGAGTAGCACATACCGCCCTATGGAGGCAGATGCTTTGGGAGAGGTGATTGCGGCTTTTGGAAAAAGGTCATGAGGCATCTGTGTATTACTCCCTGTTAATTCAGAGTCTGGGGGATGGAGCCTTAACTTCTCTCAAGAGAGTATGGGAGAAAGATTTCAACTTGGCATTGGAGGAAGGTGTGTGTGTGTGCTAAGATTCTTCAAAATGTTAAGTCAGCATGTAGAGATGCAAGGGTGTGTCTTATACAATTAAACATTTTGCATAGATTTTATTGGACCCCCTCTAGACTGTATAGGCTTGGTCTTAAAGACAGGCCCACCTGCTGGAAATGCCAATCGGAAGATGGAGACATTGCCCATGTTTTTTGGTGGTGTGTTGAGATCCAGAAATTCTGGTTGAAGGTTCAGAATTTTGTGTGTGACGTGGTGGGCACTCAGGTTTCATTTTGCCCCAAACTTTGTGTTCTGGGCGATGGGGTGGTCATCGATGTGGGGGATGGTCATATAGAGAACTGGGTTCTGACCTGTGTGATGATCGCCAGGAAGGTTATTTTGAGGTGTTGGAGGTCAGCTGGTGAACCCCCATATCTGTAGTGGTGCACGGAGATGGGGAGTGTAGCGGCTTTTGAGAAGGTGTCATTGGGAAGACGGGGTTATTTAGATTTGTCTGTCCGGAAATGGGGCAGGTATTTGGAATTTTTGGGGGGGCTTTCGGGTGGGGTGTGGAGAGAGTACTGTAGTATAGTTTTAAATGAGTATGATTGTATGTGTATATATGTATGTGTATGTATGTATGAATGAAACGATTAATCGACATTATCGACAATAAAAAATTATTGACAAAAATTTCTGTTGTCGAATAATCCTTTTGATCTCATTTAATGTAACATGGGATCACATTAAACTATAACGATTGGACGTGAGAGCAGCACTGCAGTTCGTGTAAGACTGATGAGAGGAAGAATTTCTCATCTCACAGTCCAGATGCAATCTAAACTTTCAAAACAGCTTCAGGTGATGTAGATCCCAATGTATGATGGAATTATACAAAAGAAACAAATAAGTAATTTCAGAAGCACTCTCGTTGTGGAATAAGCGGAGCCTGAGCTCTTTAAAGGAAACACCCTGGCGTTACATCTTAAATGCAGTTATATTTAATATGTTATAGCTTTATTAAAGTAAAAATAAAACAGAAGCAGATAATTCAAATTGTCATGTTCACTGTTGTCTTTTGTTTTTGTGCTTTTATGTTGAAGTTTAGTTTAGTTCCTGTTTCCTGTTTGGTTTTTGTAGTCCTTTGTAGTTTCTTTTTATGATTCGTTTTCCCCTGATTGTTACTCCTTCCCTGATTGTTGCCCCAGGTGTCCCTTATTCCCTTGTTTGTTCCTTTGTGTATTTAAACCCTACTGTTTCTCCATTCCCCTGTCGGTCGTTAATGTTTGTGGATGCGTGTTTCTGTGCTCTCCGTCTATGTTTATCCTACCTGTGAACCCATCGTATGTCTTCCGTGTTTTTGCTTTCTTTTCCCCAGTGCGGGTATTTCCTTTGTTCCTGTTTTGTCTGTTTCCATTTTTGTTGCAATAAAGACCACTGCAAATAGATCCTCGCCCCTCGTCTGCCTTCACCTACATTCGTAACACAAATAACTACAAACTCTGAAACTGGCATTTCTCTGTGTGGTCAGTGCCTCTTCTATGAGTTGCGCAAAAGTCCCGATCTAAGGGGGAGAGATTGAAACTGCACCCGGCAGAGGCACACTCTGTTGCAGGGACATTCATCCCTTGAGCACGCACTTGCTGCAGCTAGATTATGACGTGATGGCTCGCGACTTACTGAATCATAATATATCACTGCGCATTTCTTAGCGTAAAGATAATTGGCAATTTGCTGCTTATTAATAAGAGGGAGTTTTTTTCATCGAGTTAAAGATGGATTGAAGTGAACAGAAATGTGAGAGAGGTTCAGTCTTAGCCCCATTATACACTGCAACAAAATACGTTTTGATTTTATTTTGTTTTGGCTTGTTTTGCAAAATAAATATAAAAACTCCCTTAAAACAACATACTTTTTCTTAGCAGCTATACTGCAGAAGAAAAAAAAAATTCTAAGAATGTTGAATGTAATATTAAAAATGCTATTATTTTAAAATATCTAAAAATCCTTTTAAAAATGATGCATTCACCAATACACTTATATTTAAGATGCATTCTCTTAAAGCAAGTCTAAATATCTTATATGTTGCTTCTCAAGTAAATGTATTTAGTTTTTTAAACCATTTTAAATGGAAAACAAGAAAAAAACTTTATGATAATAGGATTTTTTGAAGTGAATTTCATTACTGAATTAAACTTAATAAAAAGTATCTTTTACACGTTAATTCAGTGAATGTCATTTAAAGGTATTTTTAAAATATGATTTTGTCCTCTTTATTGTTAGTAAACATGTTTAATACAACCTGTTAAGTCGGGCCACAAGCTGAATAATCAGTTAAGATCTAATGATTCATCTTTGCAATAATCGGTAAATGGTAAAATAATCGTTCTAATAATCATTAGATTAATCGATTATCAAAATAGTCGTTAGATGCCGCCCTATGTGTGACCACAGGATTGATTTTTGGGGAGGCAGGGTTGAGGGTTGGGGAGGGGGTGTTGTGGGGTTTAAATGTTGAATGTGTGTGTGTGTGTGTGTGTGTGTGTGTGTGTGTGTGTGTGTGTGTGTGTGTGTGTGTGTGTGTGTGTGTGTGTGTGTGTGTGTGTGTGTGTGTTATAATTAGATTTAATAATAATAATAATAAAAAAACATTATTACAAAAAACAATATTGGTTTAAAGTTTGGTTTGTTACAGTTTGATACATTTTTTTTTATTTTGCACATTATTGTCAACTAAAATATATTTTTTCAGTGACTAAAATGTTATGCCATTTTAGATCTGAGAAACTCTTCAAATGAATGAAAATGACATGACGAAATATACACTTATTTTAAAGGACATATTTGACAAAACACAAGTGATAACAACAAAAACCAGTAAAAATTAACATTGATTTCAATCTTACAGTCACTCGCAACATGTTGAAGTCCAAAGCACATTCAAATCCAATCTGCTGAAGAAGTTTCAGTGTTTGTGTGAGGGAACAGCAAAGCAGGGAAACCCAACACTCCTGAATGAGATCTACACAGAGCTCTACATCACAGAGAGTGAAAGAGGAGAGATCAATAATGAACATGAGGTGAGACAGATTGAAACACAATCTAGTAGAGCAGCAACAGAGGACACACCAATCAAATGCAATGACATCTTCAAACCTTTACCTGGACAAGACAAACCCATCAGAACTGTGCTGACAAAGGGAGTCGCTGGCATTGGAAAAACAGTCTCTGTGCAGAAGTTCATTGTGGACTGGGCTGAAGGGAAAGCCAATCAGGACATCCACCTCATATTTCCACTTCCTTTCAGAGAACTCAATTTGATGAAGGACAAAGAACTCAGTCTTTTAGATCTTCTTCAGGTGTTCTTCACTGAAACAAAAGAAATTGAAATATCCAGAGAGGAATATAAAGTTTTATTCATATTTGATGGTCTGGATGAGTGTCGTCTGTCTCTGGATTTTCAGAGCAATGTGAGATTGTGTGATGTCACTGAATCAGCCTCAGTGGATGTGCTGCTGACAAACCTCATCAAGGGGAATCTGCTTCCCTCTTCTCTCATCTGGATCACCTCCAGACCAGCAGCAGCTGATCTCATCCCCTCTGAGTGTGTTGATCGAGTGACAGAGGTACGAGGATTCAATGACCCACAGAAGGAGGAATACTTCAGGAAGAGAATCAGAGATCAGAGTCTGGCCAACAGAATCATCACACATCTGAAGTCATCAAGGAGTCTCTTCATCATGTGTCACATCCCAGTGTTCTGCTGGATTTCAGCCACTGTTCTAGAGACAATGTTGAGTGAAACAGAGAGAGGAGTGATCCCCAAGACTCTCACTCAAATGTACACACACTTCCTGATCATTCAGACAAACATCAAACATGAGAAGGACTATGAGAACAAAAGTAAAGACAGAGACATGATCCTCAAACTGGGGAAACTGGCTTTTGAACAGCTTGTGAAAGGCAATCTGATCTTCTATGAGGAAGACTTGAGAGAGTGTGACATTGATGTGACAGAAGCATCAGTGTACTCAGGATTGTGCACTCAGATCTTCAGAGAGGAGTTTGGGTTGTATCAGGGGAAAGTGTTCTGCTTTGTTCATCTGAGCATTCAGGAACATCTAGCAGCTCTATATGCGCACCTCTCCTTGACAAACAACAACAAGAATGTGTTTAAACAAATCACTGAACAAACTGCTTTCACTGAACAAATCACTGAACAAATCACTGAACAAAGTCTGTTCTCTAAAGTTTTAAAGTTGATGAAACAGAATTCATCAGAACAGGTTTCTATGTTTGACCTGCATCAGACAGCTGTGAATGAGACTTTACAGAGTAAGAATGGACATCTGGATCTTTTCCTGCGTTTCTTTCTGGGTCTCTCATTGGAGTCTAATCACACTCTCTTACAAGAACTACCGACACAGACAGGAAGCTGCTCCTACAACAAAAAGGAAACCGTGAAATACATCAAGCAGAAGATCAGGGAGATTCACTCTCCAGAGAAATCCATCAATCTGTTCCACTGTCTGAATGAACTGGGTGATGATTCACTTGTGAAGGAGATCCAAGATTATCTGAAATCTGGAAAAATAAAAGGAACAAAACTCTCCTCTTCACAGTGGTCAGCTGTAGTGTTTGTGTTGCTGACCTCAGAGCAGAAGATGGATGAGTTTGATCTAAAAAAGTTTATTGGAGCACAAAATAAAGCAGATGAAGTTCTTCAGTATCTGCTGCCTGTGATTAAAGAATCCAGATCTGTTCAGTAAGTAACACACACAACGTTAAAACATCACATTTGGGCTACAAAGGGGGAAAATCACACTAATGTCACTGATCAGGACAGGTAGCTGAACATTCACAGTGCTTATTACACTAACACCAAAGAGTTTTTGTGAGGATATTTTGAGATCATAGAGGTCTGATCATGGTGTAATGACTTGATGCTGAATTGAATGTAATAAGGGAAAGGACTGACAACAGCATCTTCAGATCAGAACAGTGTCTTCAAATAAATTCTAACAGAAAATTCTAAATGAAATCAAGAAGCAACATTTTGAAGGCAGTGTCATGAGTGAATTGCATTTGACATTGATCCTCTGTAATGACTGTATTTTCAACGTGGCATGAATTCTGGGATTCCCCAAAAGTGTGTGTCACCTGGTCACTTGCAGGCGAAGAAACTTCTGAAGTGAGAGGGAAGTATAGCTGTTCAGAAAAAGTTACTTAATTTATTTGAAATAAGTGGACACAATCCTTCAAAAACTGCAGCAAACTGCTTTTAAAAATACTTCATAACAGGCTTCTCTATCGAAATCCTCTATGTAGAGCTGGTCATGGGCAATTTATTTTTCTGATCTTTTTCAAGTTGACAGAACATGTTAAAATACAACAGTTATTGCAAATATTTATTTCATGAAATTCTGTCTTGCTGCTTAAAGTAAGTTGATTTTGTCATTATTATGTTCACTAATGCAAATATTTGAGCAATAAACCGATAAGAAAATCTTATAGAGATCAGAGTAAGTGTTCAGTATATTTGTGTTTTTTCTCAGTTTTCACACTGTAAAGTCAACTTTTTGAGACCTCCGATAGACCAGAAGTCATTAATATCCTATGTAGAGTAACACGGGGGCTGTATGGTGTGACAACCAACCTGAAGATGCAGAATTTTCAGATCTGATTTGAGCTTTGCATACGTTAAAAAATGTGAACTTGAACAACTAAACAGGATAAAATTCTTTCTAGCAAGTCAGTCCACTGTCGGCCATCTTTGGTAGGCTATTTTCAGTCATGACAGTGCAGCTCCTGTCTACTTGAATGGGGAAAGAACAAAATCTCACATACAGTGGATCAAGATTACGATCAAGGAACGTATTTCAATCAGCAATAAAATCTGACAATACTGGTATCATAAATTGTGATTCTTTACCACATATTACGCTAAAAAACGAAATTTTCCCGGCTTGTATAGCTAATGCGTATACGCGTTCTAGAGTTGATTGACATGGGATGTCTGTCTCTAAAAGCTGATTGACTCTTTTAACTGTAAGAAGGGACTTCCTTTCTACATCAAGGTTTCCGCACAGCTCTGATCATCAAAAAGTGCAGCGCGGGTCGCAGAAACCATTTGAAATTGTCACTCCGTTGCAAACGGAAATATTTTGTGTTAAACTAATTTAAAACATTACTTAACAGTAGAATCTTTAGAATCCATTCATCTTCCCCGCAGTGTTGTCTGCTCTCCCTCTCTCTCGCTCTCTCTCTCTCTCCCTCTCCATCCTTATGTATTTTGCAGAAATGTGGCATATTCATATTAATTATATTTTGTAAATAGCTCCATTAAAAATATTTGGGGAGTGAGGGAATATACGTATGTTAATTTATTTCTGTTACAACTATGGCAGTTTCAAAAATATTTATATAATATATTTTTATTTTATACTTATAGTTTCTAAATAGTTTTGTATGCATCTACATAACAAAAATGGCATAGTTTGTGTAATAGGAGTTCCCGTGGTTGTTATGAGCCATACAAATGGTCTTATCGTAAATTATTGTAGGAAAAAGTAACTGGTGTGGTTTGCCTTCAGAAATTCCAAGAGGTTACTTAATCATGTGAAGAGAGTACTTAACCATGGGAATCACTCTTAGTCTTAGTCAGACTCAGAATATTTAAATTTAGTCATATATAAATTAGTTATATAAATGTTTTTTACTTTTTATAGATGTAAATTTACTGGTTTTAACAACAGTTATATCTGCATCCCAACTCAAAATTATAGTTTACTTTCAAATGTGCATTTCATATCGGCAAAATATGCAACATTTGTGGTAACTGCAGGTATATATAAAATAATATTACTTTTATTATTAGTATCTATCCTTAATAAAAAAAAAAAAAGAAAGAAATCACTGGTACTCTCAAATCAGGTGCTGATGCACACACTGCAGAACTTGGTTGCACTGGTGCCACTGCACTCAAATGATAGTCCGGATCCATCTGCTTGAATTATAGAAACTCAAAGTTTGGTTTCACCTTAATGATGCGTAAGCCTGTTTAATTAATTAACAAAACTGTAAAGTTCTGAAATGCTTCAAAGTTGCATAGATCAAAAAACACAAATATTGTTTTTTTGTTTTCTTTTTTTGGAGAAGTCTCAGCTTTTAAATGTTGTCATAATTATGGGGGGTGGGTGTTCCATGGTCAGAAAATTAAGTAGATGGCGTTCATCCAAAAAAAATTGAGAACTACTATTTAAGACATTTGTCGATATTCAATAAAGTAAAGTATACCACTTCAAATGAGCAGACATACAAAGACATACAAAATACTAGAAATTTAGAATTTATTTTTCAATTGCACTTTTCCCTCAAAATATTACCATTGTTGTTACTTGTTCATTTGCGATGAAAATTAACAATAATAAATTAGATGAATTCAAAATTCTCTTTTGAAAGCCACCAAGTCTCTTTGAATTTTATATGCTTTGATCTTTGTAAAGTCACTTTCTTTGTGATCGTTTAATTTAAAAATGTAATACATTTAATAAAAATATAGTAGCTAAATCTTGTAATTAAGAACAACAAAGTTTATTCACCTTTCATCCCGTTTTGTAATTCAATTTAATACCTTGATAATATATATAAATGCTTCAGTAATTATCATGATGTGAACATTTTTATACGGTCACATCCCTAGTTTGTTAATTTGTAGGTTTTTACTGTCTATGTGATTTATAATTTTAATTGTAGCTGGTGTCAGTTCATATCTCATCTTTTTTTATCTTACTGCAGGTTGAGTTATTGTCGTGTCACAGATGAAGGTTGTGCTGCTCTGACTTCAGCTCTGAGTTCAAACCCCTCACACCTGAAAGAACTGTATCTGTCATCTAATAAAATAAGAGATTCAGGAGTGAAGCTGCTCTCTGATGGACTGAAGAATCCTCACTGTAATCTGGAGAAACTGTGGTAAGATTTCACAAAACTCTCAAATCCTCCTTTATTCTCCTGTAGTAAATAATAATAATGTAACAATAATGAAAAAATATTGAAAACAGAGCTCTCTGATCAGAGAAGATAATTTTGCTTTAACTCATCCGATTGAGTCCTAATTTTACCCTAAAAAATTAAACATCTGTAATTTACTCCCCTCATGTTTGGAGAATCCTCACTGTAAACTGAAAATCATCTGAGAGTCACATAATCTGATATTCTGATAGAAATATTTTTAAATAGTGCATATTTGCAACAATTCTTACAATAATATAGAGTTATCTGTGAACTATGTTTCCCCTTCTGTCGCTCTCTCCACGTTGTGTCAGAGAAGCGACACTAGGGGTCTCTCTTGAGCGCCGATATTCACCTCTGAACTATGACAAAAGGCCAATGAGAGTTGGCAGCCAGTATTTGCATGTCCCACCCTGGACATACGGGTATTTAAGCTGCGCAAATACGGGAGTTCATTCAGAAAATTTCTTCGGACCAGATGGTCGTGTCTGCAACTGCTGCGTATACACACCGAGTTCCTGCTATCCCTCTCCTGCATGCTGTTGGATTCTACGGCGCACAACAGCGGCTTTCTCCTGTTTGCACGGCTGTGCACTTCCTGCCCCTGAGCGCTTCGACAGTGCAGATTATAAAGATCTCTCACAAGTTATTTTTCCTTCATAAAAGAGTGATTTTATTTAAAAGAGTAATTTCCTCTAAAAGAGCAAAAACACAGCGGTGTTGAACGTCCTTTTAAGGACGCGTCTTTTTAAAGATGCCTTTCCGCCCCTGTGTTGTTCCTGGATGTGGTAGAGTACTCTCCGCTTCCGACGTCCACAGGCGTTGTCTCATGTGTCTGGGTAGCAATCACACCGAGGCAGCGTTTGTGGATGGTTCATGTTCTCACTGCGAGAACATAACCATGACAACGTTGCGATCGCGGCTTGCCTACAACTGTAAGCAAGCCACTCCAGCCGCCCCCCGCGTCGCTCCTTCTTCCCACGGGATTGAGGAAGATGCGGCTGGCGATGGAGGTGATTCGGGGATGGCAGCGCCGGGTACGCCCCCTCGGACCACCCACGCCCCGACACGCTCGTTGACTCCCGTCCCCGCTCGAGGGGGCGGCGACTCGCCTCACAGCCAGTCTGCCTACCCTCTTGCGATGGAAGCAGACGAGTTCGCCGCGGCTCTCCAAGGCACTGCGAAACATGCACGGGGGTGGCCCTGATCCCGACATGCTGCAGGAACTGCGCTCCGCGACCAACCTCGCCCTGAGAGCGACGAAGGTCACAGCGCAGGCGCTCTGGCAGGCGATGGCCACGCTGGTGGTCCAGGAACGTCAGCAATGGCTGAACTTGGTTGAGATGCGTGAAGCCGACAAGACTCGCTTTCTCAACGCCCCTGTCTCCCAGTTCGGCCTCTTCGGCGACACCGTTGAGGACTTCACCCAGCAGTTCTCCACGGTGAAGAAGCAGACGGAGGCCATTTCTCACATCATGCCTCGCAGCAAGCCTGCCGCCATGGCCCAGGCCCCATCTGCTTGCCGAGGGCATCCTCCCGTGGCCAGAAGACCTTCTGCTCCGCCTCAACCCGGGCCCAGCTCTCAACCCCGGCGTCGATCAAACCACGGGAAGCGTACGTCCCCTGTCTCACGGACTCCATCGAGGACCCGGAAGGCTCCCAGGCGCTCCTGAGACAACGGACCCAGAGTGCAAGAAGTTAGGTCCGTAGGTGGTAAGACCACTCCATCCCCCGGTGGAGGGCCGGGAGGAGAATCTTTTGTTTTTTCATTTGCCGCACCCCTCAACAGGAGCTGCGGTACCCAAATTCTCAATAAACGAGCTATTTCCTTCACCTCTGGGTCATGTGGCCCGCATGTGGCTTTCAGGCCTCAACAGTCCTAGCTTCCTGGATGCAGTGCCCCCGCCCTCAGCCCCACAACTGTTCCCCGGCTGGCCGGTTCAGACGAGTCCAGAGGACGCCAGCATCGGACCTCCTCCTCAGTCACGAACCCGCCCCCTGCCGGGTGCGCGGAGCAGGTAAGTGTTTTGAGTTTGTTCTCAGCACCAGAGCCTCGGGATGCCACATTGCTCCCCGGCGCTGCGTTACCTGTTCCGCACCGCTGCGAAGCCACGTCCAAAATACTGGACCCTTGGTGCCCCAAGCACGGAGCTTAGAGGCGTGGCTTTCACTGCCCAACCTGTCGCGATGGCTGCACCGGACCATTGGACTCGGTTACGCAATTTAGTTTGCCAGGTCTCCGCTCCCCTTCGTGGGCGTTCATTTTACCGCAGTGCGCGACAAACACGCTCAGTCCTTCCGCGAAGAAATCGCCTCCCTTCTAATCAAGGACGCGATAGAGCCTGTCCCTCCAACCGAAACGAAGAAGGGTTTCTACAGCCCTTACTTCGTTGTACCCTAGAAAGGCGGCGGCTTACGACCGATCTTGGACCTGCGAGTGTTCAATCAGACTTTGTCCAAACTCCCGTTCAAAATGCTCACCCAGAAACAAATTCTATCTGGCATCCGGCATCTAGATTGGCTCGCAGCGATAGACCTGAAGGACGCGTACTTCCACGTCTCGATTCTCCCTCGACCCTTTCTGCGGTTTGCGTTCAACGGCCAGGCGTATCAGTACAAAGTCCTCCCCTTCGGCCTGTCTCTGTCCCCTCACGTCTTCATGAAAGTCGCAGAGGCGGCTCTTGCCTCGCTCCGAGAAGCTGGCATAAGCATACTCAATTACCTCGATGACTGGCTCATTCTGGCCTCCTCGCGGGAAATACTATGCGCACACAGAGACCAGGTGCTCAAGCACCTCGGCCGTTTGGGGTTTCAGGTCAACTGGGAGAAAAGCAAGCTCACCCCGGTCCAGAGCATCTCTTTTCTCGGTTTGGAGTTAGACTCAGTCTCAATGACAGCACGTCTCTCAGTCAGTCTCAATGACAGCACGTGCTCAGTCAGTGCTGAAATGCCTCGCTTCCTTCAAACCAGGCACCGTGGTCCCTCTAAAACGTTTCCAACAGCTCCTGGGGCATATGGCATCCTCCATGGCGGCCGCGCCACTGGGGTTGATGCATATGAGACCACTTCAGCACTGGCTCCAGACTCGAGTTCCGAGACGAGCATGGTGCCGCGGCACGCACAACGTGAAAGTTACCACTACCTGCCGCCAAGCCTTCAAACCCTGGACAGACCTCTGCTTTCTAAGGGCAGGAGTACCCTTGCAGCAGGTGTCCCGACGTGTTCTGGTTACGACCGACGCCTCCAAACTGGGTTGGGGCGCCGTGTGCAACGGGCGCGCAGCCGCAGGCCGGTGGAACCGAGGCCCGCTGCGCTGGCACATCAACCGCCTAGAGCTGCTGGCTGTTTTTCTTGCCCTGAAGAGGTTTCTTCCGTTAATTCGGGGCAAGCACGTTCTAGTCAGGACAGACAGCACCACGGTGGTAGCCTACATAAACCGCCAAGGCGGAGTACGCTCCCTCCACATGTCACAGCTCGCCCGTCGTCTCCTCCTTTGGAGCCAGCAGCGACTCAAGTCACTGCGCACCACTCACATCCCCGGCAACCTCAATGCAGTAGCAGACGCGCTGTCAAGGCAGAGCTTGCCCGGCGGAGAGTGGAGGCTCCACCCCCAGTCGGTTCAGCTGATTTGGGACAGGTTCGGCAAGGCCCAGGTAGACCTGTTTGCCTCCCAGGAAACCTCCCACTGCCCGCTGTGGTATGCCCTCACAGAGGCTCCCCTCGGGACAGATGCTCTGGCACACAGCTGGCCCGTGGGGCTGCGCAAGTACCCTTTTCCCCCAGTGAGCCTTCTTGCACAGGTGCTATGCAAGGTCAGGGAGGACGAGGAGCAAGTCACTCTGGTGGCCCCCTACTGGCCCAACCGGACGTGGTTCTCGGATCTCACGCTCCTCACGACAGCCCCTCCCTGGCAAATCCCCCTGTGGAAGGATCTTCTTTCTCAGGGATGGGGCACGCTCTGGCACCCGCACAGAGAACCTCCACCTCTGGAACCTCCACGTCTGGCCCCTGGACGGGACGCGGAAGATCTAGCCGGCCTACCACCGGCCGTCATAGATACTATCAACTAAGCCAGAGCCCCTTCGACCCGGCATCTTTACGCCCTAAAGTGGCGTCTGTTCCCAGACTGTTGTTCTTCCCGAGTTCCACCCACGAGGTTCAGTAATTATCAGACGCCACTTTAGGGCGTAAAGATGCCTGGTCGAAGGGGCTCTGGCTTGGTTGATATTATCTATGACGGCCGGTGGTAGGCCGGCTAGATCTTCCGTGTCCCGTCCAGGGGCCAGACGTGGAGGTTCCAGAGGTCTGGGTGCGGGTTCCAGAGTGTGCCCCATCCCTGAGAAAGAAGATCCTTCCTCATCCTTCCGCCGAAGACCCACAGAAGTGCGCGGTTAGAAGTGCGCAGCTTACCATGACACGGTAGACGGCAAGTCTCTTGGTAAGCACGACTTAATTGTCAGGTTCCTAAAAGGTGCCCGGAGGCTGACTCCCTCCCGGCCTAACCTGTTCCCCTCCTGGGATCTGTCGGTCGTCCTCACGGGCCTCCAGAGACCCCCCTTCGAGCCGCTAGACTCAGTTGGACTCAGGGCCCTCTTTCTCAAGACCGCCCTGCTGATCGCGCTCGCCTCCATCAAGAGGGTCGGGGACCTGCAAGCGTTCTCTGTTAGTGATTCTTGCCTGGAGTTCGGTCCGGCAGACACTTTCGTGATCCTAAGACCGCGACCGGGCTATGTGCCCAAGGTTCCTACCACACCCTTCAGGGATCAGGTAGTGAACCTGCAAGCGCTGCCCTGGGAGGAGGCAGACCCAGCCCTTTCACTGCTGTGTCCAGTACGTGCTTTACGTATCTATCTGGACCGCACACAGAGCACTAGACGCTCTGAGCAGCTCTTCGTCTGCTTCGGGGGACAGCGGAAATGGAATGCTGTCTCCAAGCAGAGACTCGCCCACTGGGTTGTCGACGCCATTTCCTTGGCTTATCACACCAAGGCCGTGCCCCACCCCCTTGCGGGTCCGAGCTCACTCCACCAGGAGTGTTGCGTCCTCGTGGGCACTGGCTAGGGACACCGCCCTAGCAGACATCTGTAGAGCAGTGGGCTGGGCAACACCTAACACTTTTGGAGATTCTATAATCTCCGAGTTGAGTCAGTATCGTCCCGTGTTTTCTCAGGTCCGAGCCCGTAGAACTCGGTAGCACGCTGACGATCTGACTGGGTGAACCACTTGCGCCTAGCGCCCTTTCCCTCTAACCAAGGGAAAACAGTGCGCCTCCGTTCCCAGGAGATTCTATCTTTGGGTCGCTGGTTGACTCCTCCCTAGCCCTCGTGGGTCCGCAGTTCAGCGGAGGAACTCGCCGACCCAAGCCACTGCGGGTACCTCAAGCTACCCTGTACTGGTATAGGTGCTCCACAGGTAAGGCCTCCTGTTCGGACTCCCCCTGTGTGTCACGAGCGGACCCCCGTGTCTCCTTTAGGCAGTTACAGCTGCCTCGGTCGTAGTTCTGTTCGCTATCCCCCCCCTACGGGGTTGGGTCTACCACCGCACCAACTTTTCCACATTGGTCCTAAGTTAGGCCATCTGATGTATTTGCCACTAAAACTTTGCCTCCCCTGAAAGAAGGGCTAAGACCTTCTTCCCTCAATGCTTGTAAGGGCCCCAGCCGTAGTTGCTCTATGCGAGAAACATAGAGAGAAAAGAGGCCCAGCCAGGCTGGCCCGTTCCCATGTTGGCGGCCATCACCTTGTTCCCCCCTCCAGGGTAACGATAAGGAGTCTGATGGCTTGAATGGGGCATTGGGGAAGGGTACGTGCAGCCTGATACAGTTGGTCGTCCTGGCACGTTGTGTCAAAGAAGCAACACTAGGGGTCCAATTTTAATCATGCCATGTGCTGAACTGTGTACGTACGCTGCTGACACAGGTGCGGGCAGGTAGATTGAATGCCAAAATGACTGCACGTACCCTTCCCCAACGTCCCAAAAAATTGTCAAAACTTTCTGGTTCCTTACACCCCGATATGGGGGGAACAAGGCGACGTGCCAAGCATGGGAGCAAGCCGCGCCAGCCGCACCTTTTCTCTCTCTATGTTTCTCACATAGAGTTAAAGCGGCTTGGGTCATCTTAACGCTATCACATGCGTCGGGGAAGGTGTTTTTTCCCAGTTCCTATTCTTTCAGGGGGGAAAGACCCTGCGGATACCACACCTGCCCAGACTGGGGGAGGTAAAGAGTGGTGAAATACATCACATGGGCTTTTAGGTCACATGTGGAGAATTACGCAGTGGTAGATCCTACCTCATTGGGAGGGAGGAGTTGCTACAAACATAGTGACCGGGGGTTAGTGAGGACTGCCCAAGGGAGACGCGGGTCCGCTCGCAAGGGGACCATACCGCGGAAAATACACACAGGGGGATAAGTCCAAGACACATGTGGAGTACCTAGTCTCTGAAGGCCCGAGAGGACAACTGACCGTTGGGGGACCGTTGTGTACCTGTGGACCGTTCCGCCGTCGAGAGTAGTGAGACCAGATGAGCGAGAGGATTGAAGGTTGCATCCCAATTGAGTCTTTCGCGTCAGACGCCGGAACACTCTCCGATGCAGCGGCGAGCTCATCATCCAGTTTGGCAGACTGGGGAAAACCATCCCCAAATCACCTCCATCGTCAGCCGGGTCATCCTCAATCCCATGGGAAGAAGGATCGATGGTGGGGCGGCTGGAGTGGCATTCCTTCTTAGGAAAGAAAGCCGCGACCGCAACGTTGCCATGTAAGGTTCTTTGTTCTTTGCAGTGAACAAACGCTGCCTCGGTGTGATCGTGGCCCAGACACGAGGCAGCGCCTGTGACCATCAGGAGCGGGGAGAACTCGACCACATCTGCCATTCAGAGAAGGAGAAAGCCGCTGATATGCACCGTAGATCCAACAGCATACACTAATACCAGAGATGAGAGAAAACCCATTGGGACTCGCAGCTCTCTGCTCACAACTGGTCGGCTCCGAAGAAAATTTCTGAATGAACAGATACATTTCCCTCCTTATATACCCGTATGTCCGAGGGCAGGACATGCATATTCTGTCTGCCAATTTCTCATTGGCCTTTTCTCAAAGTTCAGAGATGCATAAGGCTCTTGAGAGAGACCCCAAGTGTCGCTTCTTCGACACAATGTCGAAGTGAGCGACAGACGGGGAAACTGATTTAGTCCAAATGTAAATCCAATAAACATCATCCAATAAACGATTATAAGATCAGAGAAGTCCAGAATTTCATTAGAGAAACAAACAAATCTAAATCTATAGAACCAGAATCAGAGAACCGAGAAACCAGACAGAAAAGTCACAATTGATTCATTTACAGTATTTAAAATAAACCACATTAGCTAAAATTAAGAAAACAAAATCATGAAGAAAGTTTATCATTAAAAAGATATCTAATTTGATTCATCTTTTTTTTGATTGAATTAAAGCTTTTTCATTGTCAGTAAAGATGGTTGATAATATTCTCCTGTTGAAATGATGTGTGTGTTGTGAACAGAGAGTTAAGAGTGTGTCATTGTTCTCTGCAGGTTGTATAAATGTGGTGTCACAGATGAAGGTTGTGCTGCTCTGACTTCAGCTCTGAGATCAAACCCCTCACACCTGAAAGAACTGCATCTGTCATGGAATAAACTAAGAGATTCAGGAGTGAAGCTGCTCTCTGATGTACTGACGAATCCTCACTGTAAACTGGAGAAACTGTGGTAAGATTTCATAAAACTCTCAAAACCTCCATTCTCTTTCTGTAGTAAATAATAATGATTTAACTATAATGGGAAAAAAACATCAAAAACAGAGTTCTCTCAGATAATGGAAGAGAATGTTGCTTTAATTTATCAGATTGAGTCCTAATTTTACCCCCAAAAATGAATAATCTGTCATTTACTCCCAATCATGTTTGGAGAATACTCACTACAAACTGAAGATTGTCACACGATCTGATATTCTGATATAGGGCTGAAACGATTAGTGGACATTATTGTCAACATCGGCTATAAAAAAAGTTTTAATGTAATTTAAAATGAGATCATATGAAACTCCAAAGATGACGTGTGAGAGGAGCACTTCAGCTTGAGGGGAGAGGAAGAAAACAACTCACAGTCCGGACACATTACAAACATTCCGAACAGCTTTAGGTGATGTAGAAAAATACCATAAAAGTAAATACAGAAGCAGTGTCGTAATTAAATAAAGCAGAGGTGGAGGTTAAGCATTCCGCTTAAGATAAACTTGCATGTCAGAGTGTTTTTAAAGGCGTGATTTCCCCCACAAACCACTTTAATGAAAAAAACGCCCCGCAGTCATGACTAAACCCACAGGAACGTTTTCATTGGTCATCTCAATCACAGAAAATGTTTGTTGATGAAGGTTTTTTGACTTTGCCAACGATAACGAAGCGAGATGAAAATGGCATAAAATGACGAAAATAAACTATTTAAGCAAACTTTTGATGAAAATGTGGTGAGATGAAAATGATACTGCAAAATATAAACAGAAGAATAAACATCTTGAGAATCTGTATATAGAAGAAGATATTAGACATGGATTCATATAATACATTAAATATCCACTTGAGTTGGCTGAGTTGAACGCGCTGAACACCGGCATAATGAACTGCTTCAAAACGGGGTAAATACTTAATTTAAACGCATCTGATTTATACAAGAGATTATTCACTTTCTCCCTAACATCTAGGCTACTGTCGTAACCCCTGTTACGAGAGGGAATGAGAAGTTGTGTCGGTGAAGTGACACTAGTGGTCTGTCTTGAGAGCTTCAGTTGCCTCTGAGCTTTGAGAAAAGGCCTCGAGAGAAGAGATGAGGGAAGCGGTAACCTGTAAAATGTATGACATTTTTATGTGGCGTTGGGGAAGGTTATGTGCAACCTGGCGCAAGCTGTTTCTTTGGCACGCAATATCTGGCTTGCACCAGCTTTAGCAGTTCATGTAACACGGTTCACTGTCTTGGCATTGTTGGATAGGGACCCCTAGTGTCACTTCACCGACACGATGTCGAGTGAGTGACAGAAGGGGAATGTCTAGGTTACTGTCGTAACCCCCTTTCCCTGATGGAGGGAATGAGAGGTTGTGTCCCTCTTGCCACAACACTTTACCAACCACTGTAACGGCTGAAACTTATACTCGGCTCCTCAGTGCAAAACCTGACTAAACAGTTGCACAATCCCATCCTTTTATACCTGTATGTCCGGGGGAGGGACATGCAAAGTCTGTTTGCCAATTCTCATTGGCCTTTTCTCAAAACTCAGAGGCAACTGAGGCTCTCAAGATAGACCCCTAGTGTCACTTCACCGACACAATGTCGAGTGAGTGACAGAAGGGGATCATACGGTGTAAGTTGTAGGAAAATTATAAATGTAGATGGGATCAGTTAAAGTGCCCGCATTCTCACACCAATATATGTTGGGAATTTGGTATGATGTAGATGTACGTGGTACGGGTTAAAGTGCCGCGTACCCCAGCATTATATGTAGGGAAACAGTATATGTGAGCTAGGAATTAAATTAAACAATCCTTATTCTACATTATTATGTAAGAAAAATGTATAATGGAACTAGTCAAGTTCGACAACCATTATAAATTACATAAATGACAAATAACTACATTATTTGTCTGAATAAAATTCTCCACCATTTAAACCGTAATACCGCATTGTATTGTTGTATCTGCTCACAATGTCTACTGTAAGGAATTAGCTTTAATAAGGGAATTAGGATGAATTCACTTATTGGAGTAATATTATTCTCATGGCTTATTGAAAATATAAAAAAATGTTAGGTATAGCTTTGAAACTAAATCTTTTAAAAACAGTGATGAGATTATTTATCAAAATATATCACAGTCAAATTATCTTTGAATACAGACTTTATTGCTATTCTAAACATAAAACTAATCTAACACATACAACATGAAACAGTAAAGTGACAGAATGTGAAATGAATGATCAATACGGAGTCTGTTTACAATGCCTTAAGAACCATTTATCCTTATTTAAGTCTACAGCCACAGCCAAAAGTATTGGCAGTGACAACAATTTGGTGTTTCGCAAAGTTTTCTGCTTCAGTTGTTGTGGTGTTAATTCACATTGTTTCTAGATTATTGTGCAGAGTAATCAGATGCATTTTAAATAATTGCAAAAAGCTTACTGTTGTTTTTCCGCGCTCTATATTTTTGATCATCCTTTGAAAAGTTATGAAAGTGTATTCTTTGATATTTTCTTTTGCTAACAGGTTAGAAAAAATGACATTTGTTGTGGTCTCCCATTCAAATCCATTCAAGTTTAACTATGATTCTACTTCCGCTCTGCAAACACGGATTTATGAAAAGGGTCCATACAGTTTTGTCTTGTGACATATTGAATAATAATATACTGTAAAGATTTTTTGACATAAAGAATATGAGTGTAAACATGATTTTAGTGTTACTTCTTTGTAAAGTTATAGCCAATTTTACAACTGTGTTACCATGATGATGTATGTCAACAAACCCTAATATGACTGTGAAAATTATGATTTAAACAAACTTAAAACTCAAATAATACACAAGTTTTAACAGAAGAATTAATGTAAGTGTTTTTATTAAATTATAAGCTTCACATTTCTGGATTTAAACCCTCCAAAAATTGGCCCCATTAATTTCCATTGTAAGTGCCCCACTGTAGGCCTAACTGCGATTTTCTTTGTTTTCTTAAAAAAAAAAAAAAAAAAAAAAATGTTTGTGGTAATCGACATAATGCCACAAATGCTGTTGATTGACCTTATTAGCGGAATATACATTTTAAAGGGATAGATCACCCATAAATTAAAGTTATCTCATCATTTGCGCATCCTCATGCCATCCCAGATGTGTATGACTTTCTTCCTTCTGCAGAACACAAATGAAGATTTTTAGAAGAATATTTCAGCTCTGTTGGTCCATACAATGCAATGAATGGTGATCAGATCTTTGAAGCTCAAAAAATCCCAAAGTCAGAATAAAATCCACTCCAGTGGATTAATTAATGTCTTCTGAAGTGAAATGCTAGGTGTATATGAGAAATAGGTCATTATATAAAACGTTTTAACTGTATAATTTCACTTCTGCTCAGCTCACTCAGGAGTTTGGAATACACGAAGACTCTCAAGTGACGTAAGCGAGTTGGGAAGTTCAAGAACTGAAACATGAAATATTTACAATACAGATGTGGAGGAATGTTATACAGAAGCTGAATTGGTTTTGCTATAGATTTTAAATGGTACTTGTGTGTGCTGATCCTCAACCTACTGAAAAACATTAGATTACATCTGCGAGTATCATCGCAAGAGGAAAGAATAACTTTTTACAGATTCACCATCAATTATCCTGATCTGCTCGCTGACTCAAAACACCCATTGAGTCACTCAAAATATTGTGGGTGTGCAGTGAACATTTTTTACCCTGCCAATTTCAGACCAGCTGAGAGATCCGACAATATCGACATGCCAATGTGCTTACGTCACATGAGAGGCAGCTTGAACTCGATCCTCTTGTGAACATATATACCACAGCTGGCCGGAAGTGAAAATTTGTACTAAACAAAAATATTTAAATATAATCTATTTCTTAAACATAGGGTTTTGTTTCAGAAGATATTCATTAAAAAACTGGAGTCGAACACACTTTTATGATGGCTTTTTCTTTTTGGAGCTTCAAAGATTTGGCACCTGTTTACTCATTTTATGGTCCTACAGAGCTGAAATATACTTATCTATATATAAAATCTTCATTTGTGTTCTGAAGAACAAAGAGGGTCATAAACATCTGGGATGGCATGAGGGTGAGTAAATGATGAGATAATTTTCAGTTATCATTCACTTTTTAACATCTTTATTTCCATACAATGAAAGTGATTTGTGACTGAGGCTATTATTCTGCCTAACATCTGCATTTTTATTCCACTGAAGAAAGAAAGTCATATTGGTTTGGAACAACACAATGGTGAGTAAACAGGGATGGACTGGCCATTGGGTACAATGGGTGGGCCGGTCAAAACGCTCAAGGGGGATCTTACCCCCACCCCACCAAATCTCTGTTAAACTGATGTGTGTGTTGTGAACTGAGAGAGTGAAGAGTGTGTCATTGTTCTCTGCAGGTTGAGAGATTGTAATGTCACAGATGAAGGTTGTGCTGCTCTGACTTCAGCTCTGAAATCAAACCCCTCACACCTGAAAGAACTGGATCTGTCTGATAATAAACTAAGAGATTCAGGAGTGAAGCTGCTCTCTGATCTAAAAGATGATCTGCATTATAAACTGGAGACACTGCGGTGAGTATTGATAATTTATATAATCACATATGTACTATATATGTATTTGACTGCATTAATAACAGTTTGCATTAATTAATTTTAAAAAATTAGTATCTCTCACAGATTGTGCTTATATTTTCTGAAATAGATAATGAAGTAATGTCTCATACAGCACATTTGACTTTGACTTTGTGTGTTTTAGGATTTAGATGGACGTCTCTTTGAGAACGGATTGTGGACAGTAATGATTGTGAAGAAAACAGAGACGTCACAGTCAACATAATGAACAGAGAAAAACTGACCGGACACACTGATGTGTGTAACTTTACATAATTATTCAGAACACCTGAAGTGACAGTGAAACAATGAAACCTTTTGTTTCTTCCTCAAGTGACTTTTATGGGTCATTGACAAATAAATATGTCTACATTATAAAATGGGAAATCTTTTAAAACTCCAGTTTAAATTACATGTATCAAATTTGTATAAATGTAATCTTTATAATCATATTTTTTTTGAATACTTCTTTGACATTTTAATTTTGTTTAAATAACAATAAAAGATTAAAACTGCTTATACCACATTTAAAATGTTTAATTGTTTTACTTGTTGTTTACAAGCTGTGAACAGTTCCATCACTTAGACATTTTAAGCCCCAGAAAAAAAAATGTCTTTTAATTCTGAAATGTAAAATGTTCATCATAAAAGAGGTGTGTTCAAATATTTTGTGTGTGAAATTGATTAAAGTCAACAAATTGAAGTTTTCTGCAGGTCATTTCTCGATGTCTGTAATCTGATCTAATATGGAAGTGCTGCTAGTTGTTTGTCTCCAATGTATGTACTGTAGTGAAGGAGGACAGGGTCTGAAATGTTTAATCTTATTTGTGGTGGAGAAGTGACCCCTCATCCACATTCACATTTATTCATTTGGCAGACGCTTTTATCCAAAGCGACTTACAAAAGAGGAAAACATAAGCAAATCATCTTAAGGAGACAGTGGTACAAAAGTGCCATATTACAAAGTTTCACTAGTATCAGAATAGTATTCAAAACATATACAAGTGCAAAATTTATTTATTTTATTTATTTATTTTTTGTCAGTGACTTTTGATTTTGCTCTTGGAAATGATGCACTTAAAGTGGTTTTTTGAAGACAGAGAGTGAGTCTGCTTCACGGATGGATTTGGGAAGGTCTGAACCACCAACGTGGTATGATGAAACTGTGCCCCTTTGTGTTGGTACAACAAGGTGACGTTCCTTAGCCGACCGCAGGCTTCTGGTGGGCTGGTAGTTCTGCAGAAATTATTTTATGTATGTTGGAGCATACCCAGTGACTGTTCTGTATACCAGCGTCAGAGCCAGAGAATTTAATACGTGCATCAACAGGCAGCCAGTGTAACATGTGCTCTCTTTGGTTAATTAAAGACCAGACGTGCTGCTGCATTCTGGATCATTTGCAGAGGTCTAATTGCACATGCAGGGAGGCCTGCAATGAGAGCGTTACAGTAGTCCAGTCTAGTTATGACAAGTGAATCTGTCATCTCTCTCCACTCTCACCTCTAACGGCTGTAAATACCTTCATGTACCTGTTCCTGTCTGAAACAAATGTACATTTTACATTTAATCATTTTGCAAATGCTTTTATCCAAAATGAGGAAGGATCCAACATTAGTGATTCATCTTAAGGATACAGTAACATGTGAAGTGCTGCATTACAAAGTTTCAGTTGCATCAGAAAAGTATTAGATACAGAGATTGGAGTGAAACAAGATTTTTTTAATGAGTGTATGGTCAAGTGCTCACGAAACATTTGTGTTTTAACGTCCACTACACACTTTTAAGATCAAGAGGTATTTTTATATTCTTATAAGAGATATGGAGGTTTACTTACTGAGTGACTCATACAAAAACATGTCCAGGTCATTTTCACCCCAAAATAAAAGAAAATATTAAATTATACTTGCCCAAAGAAATCGAAGCTTATGTTGGAATCATTCAGATTTATTGCATTTTGATATTATTTTTACAACAATTAAACACATTTAACCTAAATCTCATTATTGTAATGTGTCTGGAAGTTTTACTTTAGAGGTTTTTTTTCTTTATTTTTCATTATTTTATGATTCTTCTGATGAATCTCAATAGATTCTCATTACTGGAAAAAAATCCTGTTATACTATGATTGATATATTCAACAAACAAACAAAAAATATAGGTCTAAATTAAACAATTTAAACTCTACCACAGAGTATATTATTACAGTTATAATAATATAATCAAAAACTATTTTAGCCTTTTTTTTAGATTTACCCATTTCAATTGTATAATAAAATTCCATCACAATTAATTGTGTAATGTATTTAGCTAAATTAAAGTAAAATTAATATTTCAATTCAGTTTGATAACAATTTTGATGGAATTTAAATATATAAATCAGGATCATTTGTGCAGAAACATGCTATAGGACAAAAACGAATTTACATTTGGTGTATTTATTTATCAGATGCTCTTAAAAGGACAAAAAACACTTTAACTTCACATGCAAGACTGCTGCGAGCGGTTACTTTAGCGACTCATTACTGTACTTACAACTAATAAACTATATTTCCCCGTCTGTCGCTCACTTCGACATTGTATCGAAGAAGCGACACTCTGGGTCTCTCTTGAGAGCCTTATGCATCTCTGAACTTTGAGAGAATTTGCATGTCCTGCCCCTGGACATATGGGTATAAAGGGAGGGAAATGCGTCTGTTTGTTCAGAAATTTTCTTCAGAGCCGCCCGGTTGTGTGAGCAGCGAGCTGCGAGTTACAGTCGAGAGGTCTGTTTCCTCTCATCTCTAAGAATGTATGCTGTTGGGTCTACGGCGCATATCAGCGGCTTTCTCCTTCTCTGCACGGCAGTGCAGCTTTGCCCCTGGACGCTTCGACAGTGCTACTAAAAGATACATTTTTCCTAAAAGAGTATTTTCTCTAAAAGAGCAATACACAGCGGTGTTGAACGTCCTTTTCAGGTCGCATCTTTATAAAGATGCCTTTCCGCCCCTGTGTAGTTCCTGGATTCGGTCGAGTTCGCTCGTGTGTCTGGGCCGCGATCACACAGAGGCAGCGTTTGTGGATGGTTCGTGTTCTCACTGCGAGAACCTTACCATGTCAACTCCAGCCGCCCCCTGTGTTGCTCCTTCTTCCCACGGGATTGAGGACGACCCGGCTGGCGATGGAGGCGATTTGGTGATGGCAGCAGACTCAGTTTCGCCTCACGGCTAGTCTGCCTATCCTCTTGAGCCTCCTGAGCTGGATGCCACCCTTGTGGTTCAGGAACGACATCTGTGGCTGAACCTGGTCGAGATGTACAAAGTGGACAAAACATGCTTTCTCAACGTGCCTGTCTCCCAGTTCAGCCTTTTTGGTGGTTCACTTGCAGGTCCCCTCCTGGGATCTCTCAGTGGTCCTCTCGGGCCTTCAGAGATCCTCCTTCGAGCGGCTAGAATCAGTCGAACTCAAGGCCCTCTCCCTGAAGACGGCCCTCCTGATCGCGCTCGCCTCCATCAAGAGGGTCGGAGACCTGCAAGCGTTCTCTGTCAGCGAAACCTCCCTGGAGTTCGGTCCGGCAGACACTCATGTGATCCTATGACCACGACCAGGCTCCGTGCCCAAGGTTCCTATGACTCCCTTCAGAGACCAGGTAGTGAACCTGCAAACGCTGCCCTGGGAGGAGGCAGACCTTTGCGTGTCTATTTGGACTGCACGCAGAGCTTTAGACGTTCTGAGCAGCTCTTTATCTGCTTTGGTTGACAGCGGAAAGGGAACACTGTCTCCAAACAGAGGCTTTCCCACTGGGTGGTTGATGCCATAGCATTGACCTATCACACCCAGGCCGTGCCCCCCTCTTGCGGGTTTGAGCACACTCGACAAGAAATGTGGCATCCTCGTGGGCACTGGCCAAAGGCACCTCACTAGCAGACAAATGCAGAGCAGCGGGTTGGGCAACACCCAATATCTTTACGAGATTTTATAATCTCAGGGTTTCATCCCGTGTTTTCTCTGGTCCGAGCCGGTAGAACTCTGTAACGCGGTAACAACTGAACGGGTGTACCGCTTGCACCTAGCACCCTTTCCCTCCGCTGAGGCAATACCGTGCGCTTTTATCCCAGAAAATCCCACTACCCCAGCTCCCTGGATGACTCCTACCTAGCCCTCTGGTCCGTTAATTCAGCAGAGGAATTTGCTGACCAAACCCAATGCGGGTACTCAATTTACCCTGTACTGGAATAGGTGCTCCACCAGTCGAGCCCCCATGTGGACTTATGCCCCTGTGTGTATTTTCCGCGGTATGGTCCCCTTACGATCGGACCCACGTCTCCCTTGGGCGGTCCTCACTGTCCCCCGTTCACCGTGTTTGTAGCAACTCCTCCCTCCCAATGAGGTAGGATCTACCACCGCGCCACTCTCCACATGTGACCTAAAAGTCCATGTGATGTATTTCACAACTCTTTACCTCCCCCAGTCTGGGCAGGTTTGGTCTCCGCAGGGTATTTCCCTCCTGAAAGAATAGGAACTGGGAAAGAACGCCTTCCCCAATGCATGTGATAGCGTTAAGATTGCCCCAGCCGCTTTAACTCTATGCGAGAAACATAGAGAGAGAAAAGGCGTGGCTGGTGCGGCTTGCTCCCATGCTTGGCATGTCACCTTATTCCCCCCATATCGGGGCGTAAGGAACCAGAAGGTTTTGACGATTTTTTAGGGCGTTGGGGAGGGGTACGTGCAGTCTGGCACAGACTGTCGTTTTGGCATCCAAACTACCTGCCTGCACCTGTGTCAGCAGCGCACGTACATGATTCAGCGCATGGCGTGATTAAAATTTGACAATGTTGAAGTGAGCAACAGACGGGAACGTCTAGGTTACTTTTGTAACCCCCGTTCCCTGATGGAGGGAACGAGAAGTTGTGTCCAGCCACGTCGCTGAACCGAGCCACTGTTGCGGCCTGACCTCATTGTCGGCTCCTCAGACAAATTCTGAATGAACAGATGCATTTCCCTCCCTTTATACCCATATGTCCGGGAGCGGGACATGCAAATTCTGTCTGCCAATTTCTCATTGGCCTTTTCTCAAAGTTCAGAGATGCATAAGGCTCTCAAGAGAGACACCTAGTGTTGCTTCTTCGACACAATGTCTCGAACCCTCTAAGTTCCCTTACCTTCCTTTATACCCATATGTCCGGGAGCGGGACATGCAAATTCTGTCTGCCAATTTCTCATTGGCCTTTTCTCAAAGTTCAGAGATGCATAAGGCTCTCAAGAGAGACACCTAGTGTTGCTTCTTCGACACAATGTCTCGTTCCCTCCATCAGGGAACGGAGGTTACAACAGTAACCTAGACGATTTTTCATGTTTAGTCTGTGAATTGTTGAAATTTGTTTTTTGAGCACACTGCACTGAAACTAACTTTGATGAGGAACACGTCGATGAGGAAGATGAAGATTGTGCAGCGTATCAGAAAAAAACTTGACGGTTCAATTCTTTGGCTTCTATGCTTTTGTCTTGACAAAGATCCTTAAGCAAAGACGTTGTTCTTTCCTGAAGCTTGGAGACAATATCAGACAACAGACTTGATGTTTCCTGCACTGTAAAATTCACAGCAGTGAAAGTCTGTGAAGATTTCAGTTTAGCCAGAAAAAGAGCTACTCGATCTGTCATATCCTCTTCTTCCAAATCACTAATCCCACTAATGTCAGACACTTCCTTACAAGAACGCTCTTGAGCATCAAGTGCCTCAAATGTCAAACTGGGAGCCTGGTCACAGTCACACCTAGTCGAGCTGCTGGTGTTATTGTCATTATTGTGTTGAACTAGGTGCCTTCTGTGTGTTCTCATATAATTGTTAGATAATGTTGTCAATGTATTTAATTTATTTTCTTGATCTCTGCAATCCCCGTCTCGATGCGGCTCAGCTGAGGGAAGAAATGACACCGAGACCCAATGCTATCAAATCCTTCTTCCACGTTTATTGTTCAGCACTTCGTTATATGGTCCAGAAAACCCACATTCCATTGGACCCCCACCAATGAAATAGTTATTTACGCGATATGGGTATAACATATATGTTTGAGCTACGTGGGATATGTGAGGGTACAGAGACAGGAAACTCATTCCTATAGACACAGCCTTTGAAAGAGGCCTTCATTATTCCACATTGCACACTTTGATCCTGAAAGGATCAGCTTCTCAACCAACTTCAGTATTAGGTATACGTACATAATGGAGCATGGCGGTGTTATGCCTGTTTATCATCACATTCAACTTTTGCATTAGTAATTGTAGCAAACATGGGCCAAATAGTAACATAAGTAAAATGCATACAGCAATCGATATAATGGAGGACATCCAGGGCACGAACCACCAAACAAATTCAAAAAATGTCCCCATATTCCCTGATGACCGGAGTTTTCAGTTAATTCTTTATTCAACTTATCCATTTCCTTTAATACTTTCTTGAACTCACCATCATCGTCAGTGTGACCCGGGATGTATGTACAGCATTTGTCACCAAACATTTTACATACTTCTCCATCTTTAGCCAAGAGGTAATCCAAAGCCATACGATTTTGTTTAGTTATTTCACTTGTGGCATGTAATTGTTCTTTCACCAAATCGAAGGTCCGTTTATTTTTATTGAAGAAACGTTGCTGATTATAATATAGGTAATTGATCCATTCAGTGTTTTTATTTGGGTTTATCCATCAAAAGAAGTATTCAAATCCACTAGCGATTTAGTTTCGGGCTTTGAACTGGTTTGGAATACCTCTAGGCTGTCCAACACTCTAGATCTACTTCAGGGTCACTTGAGGTATCAACTTCTAGGTACCTTCGTATCCAGGTATTTACCTGTACCTTCATAACAGAAACATCTTCCTGTAACATTACCATAAAACATAAACCATCAAATGGTGTGGGGGTGCGATAAGAAGTTTTGAATCATTACCATTTGAGTGGATAAACCGATGCTTTGATGTGAATAAGTTTCTTCAGCCTTGATCCACCTCACCTGAGAATAGTATTTGAGCTGAAACAATTTTTTATGTATGAAGTTTTGTTACCCGTATCTGAGAATTTTTAACATTCAGTCATTCTGAACTTGGCCCAGGAAACCAGCTTGGGTGGACTGGCACCTGGCACTGGCCAGTTTGTACATTGGGAATTGTCCAGCATAGTTTTGTTAACATGTCCACGGCCCCTGTAAAGTAAACAGCCAAAAGGACACATTGACTCATTCCGAAGCACTGATATGGCATCATGGTCAGTTCAAGTTTGAGTTGTTTTGTTGGTTCCGGCTAGTGGCAGATTGATTATATAGTTTAAACATGGAGGCCTCCTTTTAATCAGCTCTTCCTGATGAGTTAAACATGTTGATGTATTTATTGGCACAGGGATGACGTAAGAAATCGATGCTGGTGATCTAGAACACACTATACATTGTTTACCTCCAGCGGTGTAGTTCATCCACAACCACCATACATTGTTTATGGGAATTGGAATTACACTTGTGACTCCCCGCTGTTGTGTTAACACTGAACGGGTATAGGCAAGCATAATCGCCTGACATATGCAGAGCGTCAGTTTGAATGTTTTCATGTTGACTATTCCGGGTCCCTCCTCAGGTCCTCCTAATTCACAGATTCCCGGTTGGGCACTGGCGCTGAGTGTTCAGCTCCTCCAGTGCTTTCACCGTTCACCTTGAATCAGTAAGGCCCTCCTCTAGAGCAAGCTTCACACAGCTTGCATAGATCCACTGCGGTTGAAGGTCAGTCAGCACCCCCGTTCTGGTCAACGCCAGTACAGTAGTTGGGCCCAAATACTTTGGTTCACCTAACTTTATTGGCTTCAGACACTTCACCAGAACCTGCTGATTTGGAACAAATGGATGAGTAAGGCTTTCTGCAGGCAGAGAGAAAGAGAGAGAGAGAGAGAGAGAGAGAGACATCACCATTTATGCCATTTAATGTCTTAATGAGTGAATCCACATATTCTTCAATCACCACCTTCGTGTCATCTGTGGAGAGAAAGCGAGCGCAGCCTTTTTCCCAAGGGGTTGGGAAAGGCTTACCCATTAGTATTTCAACTGGAGATAATTTAACAACAGAGGATGGTGACATACTGAGTTCAGTCAACACAGACGGTAGAACATCAAAACATGTTCTTCAATCGTTCTTTTAATGTTCAATTACTCTGTTAAACCATGCCTGCCGACTGTGGGTGATAGGGTATGTTGAAATGCCAATTTATGTTCAATTCCTTTGCGAGTAGTTGCGTAACTTTGGACGTGAACGGAGTGCCATTGTCACTCTCAATAATGGTTGGAATGCCGAATCTTGGTATTATTTCTTTTGCCAGAATTTCTAAATTCCTGGGGCATTCTGTTACTGTTGGCCTCCATATGTGAATGCAAACAGCGGCTGCGTAACAGGCATGACTGACACTGAAGAATGCAGACCACAAATTAATAATAGTAAAATGAGTGTGGTCTGCTGGAATTTAGTTAACAGTTGTGCACACATCCGGCACCACTGGTGACAATGGCATACATGTTTTTGCAACTCTTGCGTTAATCGCCATGTATTATTAGCTTTCTTCATAGGATTAATTGGTGTTTTATATGATGAGTGAATGGGTTTCAAAATACCTTGTTTCAGACAATGTATTAATACCTTTTAATACTTTTTTTTGACAGACAAGTTAGAGCAGAGTTTGGCAACATATGGTCTTACGTCAATGAGGCCCGCCTCATCTTTGTGGGCAGCCCATAGCGCTGGGTCGACGTTGAGCATTTCCTGTTTTGCAGAAGAAGTGTTGACAGACGTTGAGCTGCAAACTTCTCTGCAATGTCCTCTATACACAGACTGGCAATATACTGAGGGAACCAGAAATTGTAATGAGTTAGAATCAAAAGTAATTTTTGCCCCAATTTTATGCATCTGATTACAGGCCAGTAGGCAGAACGGAGAGTCAGGCAAAATTAAAAAATAATGCATTTTAAACAAGTTTAGGTTATCTATAGATGTTATGGGTCATTTTGGTGTCATAGGACACTTCACAGGAATGCCATTAATTCCCACAGAGTTTAGAGTGCGTCCCGTAATAGAGCCCTCATAGCAATTTGCTGTTAATGAACTTTTAGATGCAGCAGTATCGATGATAAAGGTATGCGGTTTTTATATAGTAATTATTTGCATATAGCCAGCGTCTCTGACAATGTTAGTGAAGCGATTTTATATCCGTTTGGGCACTGGATCAAATTAAATGCATATGTTGTACCCTCGCTCGTATCTTTCTGTGGCAGGGCGGAGAGAGGGGCCGGGTCGTGCTCCTACACACCCGGTCCTGTATTAGGCTTATCAAGCCTCCGAGAGGGATAAAGGCCTACTGCAGAGGATGGTGCAGGAGAGAGAGAGATCAATTTTTAAACAGTATTTAACACAGTGTTGCCGTTCTCAACAAAAAATAAAGAGAATAAATGAGTAATTTTCAGTAAGTGATGTTTCCCAACATTGTGCAAAACGGTTTCAGATGTTTATGTCAAACAAATAGAGAAACACGATATCCAAATGTTGAGAGATTTTATTTGACTATAAATTAATAATGAGGAAGTCACCTGCTTCTCACCTGAACACTCACCTTGATCCAAATGTTACTAGATCGGCTACAAGTTATCAATATCTTCAACATTTTCCATCAAGTACATGTAAGTTCCTGCATAAATGACAATAAACATTACTAGTAAACACTTTGAAGCTCAGTTTTCCTCGTGAAAATAATCTTCTTATTCTGGCGAAAACACAATTTGTCTTTCGCTTTCATGTGATCGCGTCAGCAGATTCAGTTCTGTTTTGTTGAGTTTTTCGATCATGTGAGAAACAGCGTCAGTATTTTTGGAGAGGGGGTAAAAATCTTGAAATTGCTCTCACTAGTTACCTGCACCTCTCTTGCGATCTTAAATCCTGTTTAAATATTTGTTAAGGGCTTATACATTAGATAAAGCATGCCATATTGTACTGAGCCTCTGTAACTGAATATGGAAACACCATAATGATTTTAATCTAAAACTTTTCTCAAATCTAGCCAACTGAATGTTATATTAACGTTCAAAGGATTGTACCTGGGTATCTTGTTACTAGATAGACTGGCATATGTCATGATAAGCCATACACCATATCAATAAGCAAAAAGCAAAAAATACTTTTTCTAAACAAAACATTATTGAGAGAAACGGCGCCCCAGTTTTTGTTGTATGGAGAGATATATTATATATATATATATATATATATATATATACTAACTATTTATTTATTATTTTGAATAAACAATAATGCTAATGTATAATCATCGAAATGAGAAATTGATCTTTGATAGTAAACGTTGTTTACAGGAACTATTTCTCCTTCAGCTCATCTAAACACGAGCAGATATGAACGTAATCAAATGAAAATAATACAGAACCTTCTGCAGTATCATTAATTTAGTTATAAATTAAAGTTATACAACATAACTAATTACCAGATGAATAGTTATCAATCAATCACACGTGAATCATCATAAACTTACATAATACACTTCAAATACGGTTAAAACTCCGTAAAATGCAACACTCGAACCGGAGGACCTGTTGCTAGTGCACCTGTTGAGGTCAGGAGAGTGAGATTTACTCACCAGCTGACTTCCGTTACATTATACTATACTATAATACTATGTAAGGAATTGCAACTTCTGCTAAATCTTATCAAAATAAATGTCCTACAGTAAAAAGTCTCTTATTGGGAGCCTTTTATACTTAAATGAGGAGTATGAACTTAAAAAATGTAGTAGGTCTAAACAAAATTAATATGTTTCTGTAAGGGACTTTAATTATTCATTATGAAGGTAGGTGGGTTGAATGCTAATCCATCATGGGGCTCCGATAAGAAC
>NC_068285.1:7442293-7502293 GCF_025860055.1 Xyrauchen texanus
TGTAATATTAACCTAAAAAACTTGGTTCAATAAAATGAACTAACACTTGTCCCCTTGATAGGCAGCACACTTGGGTATGGAGGAGGAGTGTCTGGTGCTCCACACAGATTTGTTTGTTCACTGGACGGGCTTTAATAAAGTTGTCTTGAGTATTTCATTCAGCTCATCAGAGAGGAGTTTGCTGGTCAGGACTTGACGGTGTATCATCAGTGATATATATTATATTTTATAAATTGTTTAATTTAACAGTTTCGTAGCCTATGAACATTAATGACATATTAATTGAAATACATATTTAACATGAAGTTACTATAACATTGTTATTGTACTCTACAGCATGAAAGCAAGAAACTCATATACATTTAGTAAGTTTATGTGGGACTATTATTACAACAGGAAATATTTTTATGGAAATAAAGTTTTTACACATTTGACATGAACTGAATATAAATGTAAATTAATTTTAGAGATCGGGTGCATGTGTTATTCATAAATTCACAGTATGTCCCCCTCTTCAGACACTACTACACCACTACTTCTGGAGTAACTTCAAGCTAAAATAACATATCTAAAGTGATATTTCTTATAATTGTGTGTTATTGTTGTTTAGAAGTAATTATAAAGCACTTAATCATTGTTTATTATATCAAACATGACTTCAGTAATCATGATAATCTTGCAGTAATGTTTTTAAATACTTTGGTTAAATCATGTTCCCTTACGAGGGAACTCGCGATGCGTCGATGACGCTTTGGGTGAACGCCCCTGAAGCACATATGTCAACTAGTCCAAAGGAATGAATGAACGCCACGGGCGGGTGACGTCATGACCAGGAAAGGATATAAGCACATCCAGTGCATTACTCGCGTTAGCTTTTGTGCCTCAGCAAAGCGCTCTGTGTCAAAACTGTCTGTCTTATTTATTGTTGTCTGTCTCTCTTTATATTGATATTATGGCGAAACAACTATTTAAAGCCTGTGCTTCTCCTTGCCCACGTTATATCACGGGTGGAGATACACATGAGCTTTGTGTAGTTTGTTTGGGAGTGGAGCATGCGATGTCAGCTTTCGAGGGGCTGACTGTCACCATTGTGAGCGTCTGCCGCTCCGCATGCTCCGCTCCCGTCTGTCCGCATTTGAGGATGATGGACAGGCTCGCGAACCTCAGGGTTCTGGACCCGCGGCTGTCGAGGCAGCTCAGAGAAGGCTCACTGGGGGTTCGCAAATGGATCTCTCCGCGGGATCCATTGCTCTCTTGCCGGTGTCGGAAGCACGCGCTGCGGCTTCTTCCGCCCGGGTAGAGAGCCCGATGCTTCGGTGCTCTAGATCTGAGGAGGTGGAGTTACTGAGCGTTTATAAGAGTGACACAAACACTAACACAATGGGGGAGAGTATTCGCCATCCCTCTCCCCAGCGTATCAGGAGCTTATTGAGGTGATAACTCATGCTGTTAATAAATTAAATGTTGACTGGCCAGCAGAAAAGAGATACTCGTCCCAAATGCAATTTAGACGAGCGTTTTCTCACATCTAATGTTTCATCTCAACCGGGCCCTTCCATTTTTCCGGATCTACATAGTGAGCTATGTAGATCATGGAATAAACCATATTCGTCTATTTTAACCCCCATGTTCACACATATTCAAATATAAAGGGGCTGAAAGATTTTGGTTATGGGTCGATGCCCCCAGCTGAACAGACGCTCGCGAGCTATCTGTCTCCTGGGCAGCATCGTCCCTGAAGGATCCCGTGTTGCCGAATAAACCACTAAAAAACACATCCAATTTAGTGGGTAAGGCTTATACGGCAGCAGGTCAAGCTGGAGCCTGTCTGCACACGATGGCAGTGCTCCAAGCCTATCAGGCAGATCTGCTGGGGGATATCGATAGGAGTGAGGGAGTTAGTCCCGACGAAATTCGAGAACTTCGTCGGGCTACAGATCTTTCTCTCAGAGCTACGAAGGAGAACGCCCATGCTATTGGGCGGTCTATGGCAGCCCTCGTAGCTACTGAGAGACGTCTTTGGTTAAATCTTGCAGAGATTAAAGATAAAGAGCTGGCTTTTCATTTAGATGCCCCTGTGTCTCCCTCTGGTCTCTTTGGTGACTTGGTGAATACGGTTGTTGAAAGATTTCTAGAAAATAAAAAACAATCTGAGGCTTTTAAAAAAATTCCTTCCTCGCCGAGTACATCCCCCTGGGGATGCTGGGCGTGAGCATCCCCAGCCAAGCTCCTCGCACCGTGTGCAACAGAAAATAAGTGTTGCGTCTCGTGCTCCCCCGAAATCTTGGGGACCGAGCCAACACTCTCAGCCGAAGTCGGCTAAGTCTAAGCCGGATCTGAGGACTGTACTTATGGCTAAGAAGGCTTCGGCTCAAAAAAAAAAAAAAAAAGGGTCCTGATGCTATGCACCTCAGACCATCGAGGACAGCCCCAACTGAGCTGGATCCCACTTCGGGGTCCTCATGGGACCAGTCTGCCAACCCCGCCCACCCTTGGTGCTTCGGGGCGCAGTGGTATCCAGCAAAAGTTCGGCGCAATGTCGACTCGACGTTGCGTCGGACGTGAGCCCTCTGAGGGGGGTTCAAAAACAGTCAGTTCGGTTGTTTCCTGCCAATACGCTTCAGGTCGCCGGAGTGGCTGTTCCTTTAACACCAGAGGCCAGTCTCGAGAGACTGGTACCCTTAGGGTCTAGCTCTGTCACCCCGCACGTTCACGAAGTGCGTAGATGCAGCTCAGCTTCTGGCGGAATCAGAGCAGTCAGCAGTTCGGCATCGAGATGTCGTTCTCGCTCATATGAAGAAATTGGGGTTGAGACTCAATGCCAAGAAGCGTGTGCTTTCTCCATTACAGAGAACCACTTTCCTTGGTGTGGTATGGGATTCAGTCACGATGCGGGCCACACTATCGCCTGTTCGTGTAGCTGCTATCATCACAGCCACAAAAGAGTTGAAGCTAGGCCAGTCACGCACTGTGAAACAGTTCGAGAGACTGTTAGGCCTCACGGCAGCAGTGTCCAATGTGATCTCCTTTGGCCTGCTGTACATGAGACCTTTGCAGTGGTGGCTCAGGACCAGAGGGTTCTCCCCGAGGGGGAACCCACTTCGTATGATCAAGATCACGCGGCGGTGCATCCGCGCCTTGATTATATGGAGGAAACATTGGTTCCTGTCCCAGGGTCCGGTGCTGGGAGCTCTTTGTCATCGAGTTGCTATCTCGACAGACGCTTCTCTCACCGGCTGGGGAGCGGTAATGGAAGGCCGCTCAGCTCAGGGTCTGTGGAGGAACCATCATCTCTCTTGGCACATACATTTCCTGGAGATGATGGCCGTCTTTAATGCGTTGAGACATTTCGTCCCAGATCTGAGGGGCCATCATGTGCTTGTCCGTGCAGACAACACATCGGTGGTCTCTTATTTAAATCGACAGGGGTGTCTGTGCTCGCGTCCACTCTGCAAACTGGCACACCAGATCCTCTTGTGGTCCCTGGGTAAAATAATCTCCCTGAGGGCAGTGTATATCCAGGGTACCAGAATATAGGAGCAGACACCCTGTCGAGGCAGGTGCTGAGGCCAGGGGAATGGAGACTCCACCCCGAGGCGGTGGAGCTCATTTGGGAATTTTACAGCCAAGCAGAAGTGGATCTGTTTGCGTCTCAGCTTACGACGCACTGTCCACTTTGGTTCTCCCTCACGCAACCAGCCCCCTTGGGGTTGGACGCTATGGTACAGACGTGGCCGAGGCTACGTCTGTACACATTTCCCCCTGTTGCTCTGCTCCCAGGAGTTCTGGAGAGAGTCCGCCAGGACGGAGTAAGTCTATTATTAGTAGCTCCACGCTGGCCGAGTCGAATTTTGTTTGCGGACCTAATTCATCTCCTCGACGGCCCTCTTTTCAAGGTACCCGTCAGGAGAGACCTTCTGTCTCAGGCAGGGGGCACAATATTTCACCCCCGACCGGAGATTTGGAACCTATGGGTTTGGTCTCTGAGGGGGCCCAACTTTTAGAGAGTGGTCTCTCGACTGAGGTCGGTGAGACCATTCTTAGCTCTAGAGCTCCAGCCACGAGGAAATTATATACACTTAAGTGGAAAGTTTTCACATCTTGGTGTCACCAGCATCAGCGAGATCCAGTTAACTGTTCAGTCAACACAGTACTTGAGTTTCTCCAGTATCATTTTACATCAGGTTCATGTCCTTCTACCTTAAAGGTTTACGTGGCGGCCATTGCGGCTTTCCACGCCCCTGTGGGTAGGACATCTTTGGGTCGAGACCCCCTGATTATTCGTTTCCTTTGTGGCACCTTGAGGCTGAGGCCTGTGGTTATTGTACTGCAGGCATTCCGTCCTCCTCCGTTTACATCTTCGGACCAGGAAAACTGAATCTCTTGTGTCCAGTGCGGGCAGGTTGGTCCTCGCCGCTAACTTTTGTAAGGTTTTATAGCCTGGACCTGGAAGCTGTCCCAGGATCCCAGGTGCTTTTTACTATTTGCCGACAGTTTTTATCATCTGGCATTTTGTAATTATGGCGTATTGGGTATTATCGTTCCCAAAGCATCATCGACGCATCGCGAGTTCCCTCGTAAGGGAATGTCTCAGGTTACGACTGTAACCCTAGTTCCCTGAGAAGGGAACAAGATGATGCGTCGCCCTGCCATACTTCCTGCATCCCTGCGATCGACTTTGCTTCGGCTCTAAAAGCTAACGCGAGTAACGCACTGGATGTGCTTATATCCTTTCCTGGTCATGACGTCACCCGCCCGTGGCGTTCATTCATTCCTTTGGACTAGTTGACATACGTGCTTCAGGGGCGTTCACGCAAAGGCGTTCCCAAAGCGTCATCGATGCATCGTCTCGTTCCCTTCTCAGGGAACTAGGGTTACAGTCGTAACCTGAGACATTTTCTGTAGTAAAACAAGGTTTCATTTTCATAACGGTTTCATATTTTTTCAGCAGTAACAATAGTTTAATTACGATAGTAAAATCAAAATTATAATTTCATTATCATACTTCATTGTCCCGTGTTATTACAATGATTTC
The DNA here is from genome assembly GCF_025860055.1 of Xyrauchen texanus. Taxonomy (NCBI): domain Eukaryota; kingdom Metazoa; phylum Chordata; class Actinopteri; order Cypriniformes; family Catostomidae; genus Xyrauchen; species Xyrauchen texanus. Next base: position 7,447,329 of record NC_068285.1, read on the forward strand.
ACTACAAGTATCACAGTTAAAATATGGTTACTACTAAACAGTCTCTAATGTTCTGCCGTATATTTCCTTTTGTGTTTCACACACACACACACACTGAGGAATCAGGACAAAGATAAAATCCAGCATAGAGGGGTCGAGTGAATGTGGTGATGAGTGTGTGTAAGTGTGTGAGTGTGTGTGTGTCAGAGACGCTGTAGAAGGACAGAGTGCCGGCCGGACAGTCCACATACACTCCTACTCTCTTACAGTCGTGTGAAGGGGGACGTATGACAGTGCTGTTATTATTGTGCCAGACAGTGAATCTGTTATTATAGCACCTCAGACTCCAGGAGTTTACATTGTATCCAAACAGACAGTCACGACTCTCTCCTTTCCTGCTGATTTCTTTATATGACACTGATATACCAGCACCATATCCACTCCATTGAGTCTCCCAGTAACAGCGTCCAGTCAGACTCTCTCTACACAGAACCTGATGATACACATCAAATCTCTCTGGATGATCAGGATATGACTGACGCTCTCTCACACCTGTCACCTTCCTGTTCCCCTCAGACAGAATGAGTTCAGTGTGTACTGTGTTTGAATCCAGTGTGAGATCACAGACATCTGAACACAAGAAGAGAAAAAACACTTAAAACACAACAATCACTAAACCAGTGTGTGTGTGTGTGTGTGTGTGTGTGTGTGTGAGAGAGAGTGTGTGTGTGTTTGAGTGTGTGTGTGTGTGTGTGTGTGTGTGTGTGTGTGTGTGTGTTTGAATCCAGTGTGAGATCACAGACATCTGAACACAAGAAGAGAAAAAATGTCTCGGTTACATGTGTAACCCTTGTTCCCTGAAAAAAGCGGAATGAGATGCTGCGCTTTTGCTAAGCGCTACGGGGGAACAATCCTGCATTGTGAGCAGCTGTGAATTTGTGTGAAACACATCAATGAACATTGACCTGAATTTATAGCCTCGGCTGGTGAAGATCATTAGATGCACCTGTGGCCAGGCTATAAAATAAAGGCGTCACCAGCGTGTCGACAGATACCTTTTTCTGAAAAGCAGTCCTGGGACGTCCCAGTGCGGCAAAAAAGCACAGCATCTCGTTCCGCTTTTTTCAGGGAACAAGGGTTACACATGTAACCCGAGACGTTCCCTTTACAAAAAGCTTCACTTTGATGCTGCGCTTTTGCTAAGTGCTACGGGGAACGCAATACCCACACCGCCGCACTGGGGCTGTCCGGACCCCTAAGGTTGTGAAGTGTGCTCACAAAACGCGAGAGGTCTCAGACATGAGCTTGATGTCGACTCAAGGGCGTAAGAGCCCGGAGTAGCAAGAACATCCAAACGATAAAATCTGATGAATGTGTGCGGAGAGGACCAGCCTGCTGCATCACAAACTTGTTCAGACGTGAGCTTGAGATGTCGACTCAAGGACGTAAGAATCCAGAGTAGCAGAAACATCTAACCCATGAAGATTGATGAACGTGTGCGGAAAGGACCAGCCTGCCGCATCACGAACGTGTTCAGGCATGAGCCTGCCATAAAAACTGAAGAATGTGCGCGGAGAGGACCAGCCTGCCGCGTCACAAACCCGTTCAGGCATGAGCTTGGGATGTCGACTCAAGGACGTAAGAGTAGCATGAACATCCAAATGATAAAATCTGATGAATGTGTGCGGAGAGGACCAGCCTGCCGCATCACAAACTTGTTCAGACGTGAGCTTGAGATGTCGACTCAAGGACGTAAGAATCCGGAGTAGCAGAAACATCTAACCCATGAAGATTGATGAACGTGTGTGGAAAGGACCAGCCTACCGCATCACGAATGTGTTCAGGCACGAGCCTGCCATAAAAAACTCAAGAATGTGCGTGGAGAGGACCAGCCTGCCGCGTCACAAACCCGTTCAGGCATGAGCTTGGGATGTCGACTCAAGGACGTAAGAGCCCGGAGTAGCATGAACATCCAAACTATAAAATCTGATGAATGTGTGCGGAGAGGACCAGCCTGCCGCATCACAAACCTGCTGCAGAGGGACCCCTCTAGCCAAGGCTTTAGAGGCGGCGACCCCTCTGGTGGAGTGAGCCCTGACACCTACTGGCAAAGCTTGACCGCGCGCCTCATAGGCCAGGGCAATAGCATCCCTCACCCAATGTGACATAGTCTGCTTGGTAGCGGCTGCCCCCCTGTTGCGGCCCCCAAAGCAGACAAACAATTGCCTAGACTTACGCCACTGGCTAGTGCGGTGGACATAAGTTTGAAGGGCACGGACTGGGCAGAGTCCGTGAAGACTTTCCTACTCCGGCGTTAAAAACGGCGGGGAGGGAGAAACCATAAGATCTTTTTCTCAATTATGTGATAGGTTTACACTGAGATCTAATGATCTCTTTAGATATTTACAATTACGACATTATATCACAATTCATAAACATTGGGACATAATTAAAAGAGCTCCAACAAATGTTGAAAAATATTTTATCAATATTATTGAACATGATCTACCTACTAAAAATCATATAGCACATATTTATGGGAAGTTAAAGCAGGATCAATCTGATGACACGTTTCATATAAAAAAAACTGGGAACTAGAGTTAAATACTGTAATAGATGATGAGATGTGGATAAATATATGTGCTAGCTGTCATAAGGGTATCAGCAGTCAAATGTGGAAGGAATTTGATTGGAAAATGAAAATGAGATTCTTTAGAGTTCCACTGGTGGTTGCCAAATTTGACAGTACTTCACCATTATCACAATGCTGGAGAGGTTGTGGGATAGTGGGGGACTATGTGCATATATTCTGGGAATGCCCCAAAATACAAGTGTATTGGCAGGGGGTTAAGAGGGAAATTACTAAAGTTTTAGAAAGAGATATTCCAATGCGCCCAGATTTTATTTTGCTTGATGGTTTCCCCTCAGATTTGTTCAGTAAATCCGACCTATATGTATTGCATATATTGTTAATGGTAGCTAGGAAAATAATCACTGTGAATTGGATGAAGGTGCATGAACCCACGGTGACAGAATGGAAACTTAGACTGAAACAGATATACATATTTGAGAAGATGACTGCTGATCTGCAGCTAAAATCTGACTTTTTTCGACAGAGGTGGGCATTAATTGAAAATTTGCTTGAAATAAATTGACTTAATACCTGTTAATGTTTGAACAATGCAGATAATGTCCTGGTATGTGGTGTACTCTGAGCTGTCAAGGACTGGTGTATTTATTTTAAGTTTATTTTTTATTTATTCTTTTTTTATTATTATTGTTTTTTTTATTATTATTATTTTTTATTATTGTTTATAAGAAAAGTTCAATAAAAACACAGTTAAAAAAAAACAAAAAAAAAAACGGCGGGGAGCAGAAGGCTTCCAGAGTGACAGGGTGTAGTGTCGAAAAAGGCACCTTAGGAAGGTAGTCAGGATGAGGATGCAGGATAGCTTTGGCCATACCTGGGGCAAACTCTAAACATGCCGGCAAAACAGACAGAGCCTGTAGATCCCCGATTCTCTTAAGAGAGGTAATCGCCACAAGAAAAACCAGCTTGAGAGTCAGAAGTCTATCAGACGCTGACTCTAGAGGGTCAAAGGGGGTTTCGGCCAGACCCTCCAGGACTATTGCTAAGTCCCATGAGGGAGTTCTGGTCCTAACAGGAGGCCTCAGTCGCCTGGCTCCACGAATGAAGTGAGCGAGTAGAGGGTGCCTCCCCAAAGGCGCCCCATCCATCAAGGTGTGGCAAGCCGAAATGGCGGCCACATAAACCCTGAGAGTAGCGGGGCATATGCCTGCTGACAGTTTTTCCTGCAGAAAGTCCAGAACTGAAACAATTTGGCAGTTAACTGGATCTGCACCATGTAAACTGCACCACTTTTTGAAGACACCCCATTTATTGGTGTAGATTATTCTGGTGGAGGGAGCCCTAGCACTAAGAATGGTCTCGATAACTTCAGGCGACAGCCCTGTGTTCCTCAGTTGGTACCCTTCAGGGGCCAAACAAGAAGTTTCCACAATTCTGGCCGGGGATGAAATATCGTCCCCTGTGCCTGAGACAGAAGGTCCCTCCTGTCCGGAATCGCACAAGGCGAGCCGTTGAGGAGAGATATAATTTCTGAGAACCAAATCCTGTTCGGCCAGTGAGGCGCTATCAGTAAGAGGCAAGACCCTTGCTGGCGAACTCTGGCAAAGACTCCCGGGAGCAGAGAAACTGGGGGAAATGCATACAGACACATTCTGGGCCATGTATGCGCCATCGCGTCCAGACCCAGGGGGGCTGGGTGACTCAGAGAGAAGTAGAGAGGACACTGCGCAGTCTCTTGAGAGGCGAAGAGGTCCACTTCTGCTCTGTAAAATCTCTCCCAAATGTGTTGTACTACCTCGGGGTGGAGTTTCCACTCGCCCCTCGGTATGTTTTGTCTGGACAGAAAATCTGCTCTCACATTTAGGCGTCCAGGGATGTAAATTGCCCTGAGTGACAGGAGCTTGCCCTGGGGCCAAAGAAGAATCCGACGTGCCAGCAAATTCAGGTGGCGAGAACGTAGACCTCCTTGACGGTTTATGTAGGAGACTGCTGCTGTGTTGTCCACCCGCACAAGGACATGGCAGCCTCTCAGATGTCGGAGGAAGTATTTCAGGGCCAGAAATACCGCCATCAGCTCGAGGCAGTTGATGTGCCAATCAAGCTGATGACCTTCCCATTCCCTTTGGGCTGGACGACCACTTAAGATCGCACCCCAACCCGTCAGGGAGGCGTCTGTCGTTAGCATCCTGCGACGACATGACGCACCGAGAGTGGGACCCAAGGTAAGGAACCGGGGTCTGAGCCACATAGAAAGGGAACGAAGCGCTCGGCGCGTAACCCTTATTTGCCTTAGGGGACTGGCCCTTGGATGAAATTCCCTGGCTTTTAGCCACAGCTGAAACAGTCTCATATGGAGAAGGCCCAAAGGAATCACCGTGGACGCAGACGCCATGAGACTTAGTATTCGTTGATACTGATGAACAGTGCAACTTTGACCTAGCCTGAGATTGCTCAGGGAGTTCTGGATGGAGCTGACACGAGCGGGAGACAACTGTGCCCGCATCGTGATCGAGTTCCATATAATCCCTAGATAGGTAATTTCCTGGGTTGGAGAAAGAATGCTCTTCTGGACGTTGAGTCTCAGACCCAGAGAACCTAGATGAGCCAAGATGATATCCCTGTGCTGAACTGCCAGTTCTTGAGATTGTGCTAGTATCAGCCAGTCGTCTAAATAATTCAGAATGCGGATGCCCTGGAGTCGCAATGGAGCCAGTGCTGCATCCATGCATTTCGTGAATGTGCGGGGTGATAGGGCTAGGCCGAATGGAAGAACCCGATACTGGAAGGCTTAGTCCCCAAAAGCAAACCTCAGGAACTTCCTGTGCTGTGGCAGAATTCCAATATGGAAATATGCGTCCATGAGATCGATCATGACCAGCCAATCGTGATGTTGGATCTGAGACACGACTGACTTGACAGTTAGCATCTTGAACTTGAACACCCTGACCGAGCGGTTCAAGCCTCGAAGATCTAGAATCGGACGCAACCCCCCACCCTTCTTGGGAACCAGGAAGTATCTGCTGTAATAGCCTGACTCTTTCTCTGGAAGGGGAACATGTTCTATGGCCCCTTTGCCAAGAGATTTTGCAGTTCTCTCCACAGTAGACATGCCTGCTCCGGTCTTACGGTAGTGGGAACCACGCCGTTGAAACGTGGAGGGCGGCGAGCGAATTGAATTCTGTAGCCTCTTTCTACTGTCTTTAGAACCCACATAGAAATACCTGGCAGAAGATTCCACGCTGCCAGGTTCTCTGAGATGGGTACTAATTTCAACACTTCCTGTTGGGAGGGTGTTGAGTGTTCCGTGTCCTGGACTAAGGCAGGAAGCAACGGTACACCCAACTCTTTGTTGGAAGCCTCTATCACCCGAAACACCAAAGGCGGCGGGAGTGAAGAGGTTTCGTGAGGGTATCGGGAGGGCCGAAGTGGATGATACACGCGCCCCGTCCCGAAGTGAACTACCCTCACAAAGTTGGGTACAAGACCGTCAGGGCTTCTTTCTTTTAGAAATCACAGCCCTGAGGTCTTTCTTGGGCGGCTGGTGAGGGCAACGAGCCTGTCCCCAGTCCCTACGAGGGGGAGCACGACTCGCCACGCTCTGTTTTTGAGCCTCTCTCCTAGCAGAAGCGGGGCGAGACTGGGTGGCCGACGGCCCCGCCCCCTGAGTGCGGCGAGGAAGAAACTGCCCAAAGGCTTCCTCATGGCTTTTCGCCTCCTAGAATCTGGAGATAATCGTATTCATGGCGTCTCCGAAGAGACCAGAAGGCGCATCGATTAAGAAATCTCTGTCCCTATCTCGGATGCCTGACAGGTTAAGCCATAAATGCCTCTCCGTACTGACTAAAGCGGACATAGACCGGCCAATGGCACGGGCTGACTGCTTCGTCGCGCGGAGAGACAAATCCATAGCTCGACGAAGCTCTGAAAAGGCCTCTTCGTCGAGAGTTTTACCCGCACTCAGATCTTTTAGCAGGTCAGCCTGGTACACCTGTAATACAGCCATGGTGTGCAGCGCAGCACCAGCCTGACCTGCCGCTTGATAAGCCCTCCCCACTAGCATGGAGGTAGTCCTGCATGGCTTAGAGGGGAGAGCAGGTTTTTTCAAGGACGATGCCGAACCTGGCGAGAGATAACCCGCAAGTGTCTCTTCGACCGGCGGCATCCTTGAATACCCTCGTGCCTCAGCACCCACGATAGTCAAATATAACGACGTCGAGGGCACGTGAATGCGCGAGGTATAAGGGTTCCTCCACGAACGAGCAAGCTCATCGTGGAGGTCATCAAAGAAGGGAAGGGACTGGTGAGGTGTTCCCTTCCCTTGGCCATCAGACAGAAATCTATCCTCTAATTTGGAGCGTTTGGGGGTTTCTTGGTCATGTGGCCAGTCTAATTGAAGTCTGGCCACAGCACGAGTAACCACATCGAGTAATTCCTCAGAGGATTTTGCATCATGTTTTGAGTGCTCCGATGTGGGTAACTCGAAATCTACAGACCCAAGGGAATCGAGGTCCCCCTCCTGAACTGAAGAGGCGCCGGAGCGCGCTTCAAGAACACGAGAAGGACCAGCCGGATCTGGGGAGAGAGCGAGCGAAAGGGACGTACCCGTCTCTCGCTCCTCAGCCAGATCCATACGAGAGCCCCACGAATGAAGTGCGGGTGCTGGCTCTCGGAAGTAAGCGAGGCGAGCGCGAAGCATCCCGACCGAAAGGTCACAATGCGCGCACCCGCCCCGCCTTCCCCCAAACAAACAAAGCAAAACTCATGTGTGTCCTTGTCTGTCATGAGACGTTGACAAGGAAACACGCATCGTTTGCTCTGTTTCTCCGTCATTCTCTTATATATATATATAAAATCTCTTTCAGAGCAGAGAGAGAAAGTAAAGAAAGTTCTGCACACTGCCTAACAATTTCTAACTCCTAACAAAGAGGGAAGAAAGTTTTCTTAGCAGGTTGTGAGACACACAGCACAGTATGCTCTGAATGAAAAATGGTATCGCTGGTGACGCCTCTATTTTATAGCCTGGCCACAGGTGCATCTAATGATCCTCACCAGCCGAGGCTATAAATTCAATGTTCATTGACGTGTTTCACACAAATTCACAGCTGCTCACAATGCAAGATTGTTCCCCCGTAGCGCTTAGCAAAAGCGCAGCATCAACGTGAAGCTTTTTGTAAAGGGAACACTTAAAACACAACAATCACTAAACCAGTGTGTGTGTGTGTGAGTGTGTGTGTGTGTGAGAGAGTGTGTGTGTGTGTGTGTGTGTGTGTGTGTGTGAGAGTGTGTGTGTGTGTGTGTGTGTGAGAGAGTGTGTGTGTGTGATAGTGAATGTGTGTGTGTATGTGTGTTTGAATCCAGTGTGAGATCACAGACATCTGAACGCAAGAAGAGAAAAAACACTTAAACACAACAATCACTAAACCAGTGTGTGTGTGTTTGTGTGAGTGTGTGTGTGTGTGTGTGTGTGTGTGTGTGTGTGTGTGTGTGTGTGTGAGTGTGTGTAGACCTACATTTGCGTGGTCCTGCTGTAATCCTGAACTCTCCTCCATGATCCACACTATAAAAACACAAAGACACACAAATGATGACATCACATTCAGCTCACCTGAAACTTACTTCAAAGTGATTTTATCTGAAATAACACACAGAGAATGTCTGTGTCTCTCTCTCTCTCTCTTTATTAATTTATATTTATTAGCTTTATTGGCATGTAAAAGTTTGATGGTTTTATAACCTATAACTAGTTGAAACTTTCAGAAACGAATCTAATAATGACACACAGGACTGTTATTTAGTTTTCCTGGAACTGAATGTGTTAACATTAACAACAAAACAAATATGTGATTAATCGTGATTCAATATTTCAATCCACTGACAGTCTTACAACACATGAGGGGTGTGAGGGGTCCAGGAACTGAGTTTGACACCCCTGCAATACACACACACACAACATCCCACCAACAATAAACTCAAGTGCTTTCACACTGCACTTAACCCTGGGTTATTGTCTTTTAACCCCGCTTTAACCTCCAGTAAAGTAACGTTTCACACTTGTAACTCTGAAAGGTGATTAGCAACACTTTTAATCCTGGGTTATGAAACGGCTCCAGATCAGTGTTAGCGCCGCTTTTAAAAGTGCAGCAGTAAGTTTTTATCTGGCTCTTATTCGATCCCAATAGTACCAGTGGTTTTGGACTTTATACTGACACCACAGACTGATCACTGCCCGACCCCCTGTGAAAAATCCTGCACCGCCCCTGTTAACTGCTGCTGCGTCACACAAAAATGTCTGTAAGATGGACTGCTGCGACTCGTAATCTCTCTGGCGGCTGATGAGACCGTTGTGTGCTCGCTCTTGGTGCTTGATGTCACACCGTTTATCTGTGATCATTATTGATATTATTAGTGGTAGTAACTGATCAACTGCAAGACAGTTTGTTATGTGCGGTCAACATGGCAGCATCCATGAGGGGCTGACCGGCTCAATGTACAATTAAACAGCTTTTATTGAGGTCAGTATCTGACTGGAGTCATCATCTAATGTGAGTGTACATCATTTTAAACATATTTGTGTGCTATTGTGTTTATTTGTAACACTTTTTAAATGAGCTTAATACAGTGACAGAGCACAACACAAGCAAATGTGCTACAGTATCACTGTTCATTTCCTGTATGCTAATGCACTTTATAAACCCTATTTAGTACTTTACAAATAAAACATATTATTAGTATTAAACATATTGTAGTCTTGAGCAAATAATAAATATTATAAAATGAAAATAAGCTCATCGTAACATTTCATATAAACACAATCCGTTTGCATCTAAATATATTATCCTCCACAGATTTCATGGGACGATGCAACAAACTTTCCAAACAGAATAACTGAGAACCATTAATAGTGCCAAACCCAAAATGTCCAAAATACTCTCACACTGCAGATTTCAGCAGTGAAATAAATGTACTATAAGATACTGTCCAAAGCATTAACCAACAGATTCAAACTTTACATATCTAAATTAATTCACGCTGATCAGTCATATTGTATTCCTAAACGCACAATATTTGATAATTTGTTTTGAATACATGATCTGATTTCTTTTGCCAGAGACAATAATCTTAATGTAGGATTTTTAGATTTGGACCAAGAAAAAGCTTTTGATGGTGTAAATAAATGTTCAGGGTCCGACATGTCTTTGTGGTGAGATGAGCCCTTGCCGTGCCTTTAAATGAAGTGTCCATTCAATGTAAAATGAGGAAATCACAATTTATCAAATGTATCTGATGATGTCATCATTATACTGATTTGGATTTTAGAAAAGTTCAGATTTTATATTTAAACAGATTTTATATTAATGCAATACTGTGAATAAGAATGTCTATGTGTGAAAATCATCTATTATTAAACTGGGGTATATCGTGAAACTGTTAAACCGTTACATCCCTACTGGAGATGCTGCAACTATTACAGAAACCATCCTCAACATCATTACAGCAGAGAAATGCAGACCTGCAGCCACTCTTGCATCATTTACCAGTGATGCTGCTTCTGTTATGATCAGTAAGATTTGAACATTTCACTTTTATTTGAACAGCAGTTTTGATATAGAATTGATTTTTACTGTCAAGGCAAGAAAACTGAAGAAATTGACTAAAAGACCTTTTCCCTGAATCACTGTCACTGTCCACTGTGTTCCCCATCCAATAAAAAGGGAAAGTCTTACCCAACCAAATACTGCAAAACCATTTCAACAATATTTTGGTTATATCAAACAAGCAGCACCTTTTTTTGCCAATGTGTGAACGGCTTGTAACACGACTTATAAAATGAGCCCTTCACAGACTTCCTAGGTTGCCTATTAAAGCCTGTAGACTGATTTTTATGTGAAGGGAGCGGGTCGCTTTTGCCGAAAAAATCACAAATATGTGACGTTTATGTGCGTTCCCGAGAGCCTCAGTGCTTCTCTTCCACTATTCAACAGTGACAACAAACTGCAACACTAGACAACATTATCTTACAGATGAATCCAGCAAACGTCCCAGCACAACACCGACTCCAACACAAACTCAGAGTAAGCCAAAAAAACATTGATCTACTGAATCCCGTCTGGCTAAGCAGGAACGTGATCGAGTGAAAACTAGAGTGAAAATCGGCAGGGCATTTGATTCCTGGATGGACCTTCATTCGGTTTTGGGGATTAAAAGTGACCCTGAATTGGTGTTTTTCTTATTGGACAGGTAAACTTACATAACTGCAAAGCATGACATATTGAGCCATAAGGATTGATCTGTGTCATTTTAGCTAAACTACAATAACACATGAAATGAATGCTAGACAATGTTCAAGATAATGCAAAAAGACACATTCATTAGTGTAACGTAACTTGGTTATACAGAAAATATATATCATCTATTATTATAAAACAATAGCGCATCGATATATCAAAATGACAGTTGTGATGAATCAGATCAATACTGAATTGTGTCAACATATTTATAATGTACAGTCTATTTTATAAACAGCTACTGTCATCATCCACCACATTTATCTAACAGCTATTGATAAAGCTGACTAGCTCGCTAACGCCGACATCGGATATAAATGCAGTCAATGTATCATGCAAAGAAAAGTGATTATTCAAACTACAGTCTCACATAGTCAGACCGATATCCACACTTTGTTTTAGCCCTGTTCCAGCACTGGAGACTCAAATATAATATACAGTCTCAAAGTTTGTAGTAAAACAATCATAACTGTGTCATTTTAATTATGCTACCTCATCTGTCAGCATGATGCCGGTGAATCACGTTCAGTCTCTTTGTAGGTTACATCATTGTTTTGGTAAATGCTCGCTCTCCTCCCTATGGAGTTCACGAGCAACAGGTAGCTGCTGCAGTTCACTTCACAGCCACAGGTGTCATTAATAACAAGGGTTTCTGAATCTTACATACTGCACCTTTAATCAAATTTGCACTTTGTCACCTTTTCTGTATTTAGGGGACTGTCCTAAAGTCATCAAATAAAGTCCAAAAGCACTGTAAAGGACAGGTGGGAATCTTGGCTATGAGTTGGGGTTTATGATTTAGTGATTATGGCCCGAGACAGCTGGGATAGGCTCCAGCACATGTGACACTGCATAGGACAGTTGGCTTTAGAAGATGATGGATTTAGTGATTAATAACACTAATAATAATGTTCTTAATAGGGGGTGATTTTTTGGGGATATAATTTTATGATTGCAAACACTTTTAATAAGATTCCGGTGGGTCCTTCAGGGATTATTACCCCCCCCCCCAAAAAAAAATTATAACTTTTGTCTTACATGACACTAATCTAGGAACTGAGTCTCTTATTTTGTTGACATGCAGACCAATGAATGTGTACAGAATACACTGCAAATATAATTAAAATAATGTTTAAATATGTAAAAAATTCTTCAAAAAACACCTTCATGCAGCAATATCAGACACTCAAGTGTTTTTTCTAAATCAAAACCATGAATAATTTTGTTTTTCCCTTTTCACGAGTAAGTTCTGAATTCCCTTGAATGCCCCCAGAGTGAGTTATGTCCACACAGAAAATATCAAAAGAATACAAAATCTGTTAGAATGAGGTCACGTGACACTTCATAGTGTAGATGAGTAATATACTGAATTCTTGATTTGTCATTTTAAAACATTTATAGATAAAAATATATTTAAAAATACTGTATATACTAAACATATAAACAAATGGGTTTTGTCTACTGTACTGTATTTGTTTTACTTCCTCTTTTATACATAGTTATAAAAATAGTCAGAAATCATCAATACGGTCTGTCTGTACACTGTGTGTGTGTGTGTGTGTTTGGTGGTTTTATTAGGTTATACACTAGTAGTTACGAAGGTATTATGCTATAAATATATGTGGTTTATGAGGACATCTCTAGTGTCCATGTAATTCAAACATATATAATATATATATATTTTTAAATGTAAATATCCCAAATGTTTCTGTGAGGGTTAGGTTTAGGGGATATAATATATATAATAAAAATCATTGTGTCTATGGAGAGTCCACATAATGATAGGAGTAACAATGTTCGTGGCTGTGTGTGTTTACAGGTTTAGTATATGTACATCTCTGATGTCTGTTTTAGATCTTTTCATCTGGAAAGCAACATCTACTAAACATCTTAAATATCATATTTACAACATTCTAGATTACAAATGTCTCAAAGACATCTGCTGTATGTCTTATTGACATTCAAGACAATATTTGTCATATTATAGACATATTGCAGATGAGCAAACAATGTAAAATAGATGTTGTTAAGATGTAAACATCAAATTGATGTCTGGTTGATGTGTGCTATCAGGGATAGTTTGTACAGTATAAAAATCATTATGTCTATGGAGAGTCCTCATTATGATAGGAGTACCAACATCTGTGTGTGTGACAAACACATTGTCACCTAATGTAATGTAATGGCTGGACTGGAATTGAACATTTCCCTGTTGTGTTGACTGCATATAGGTGAGCTGTTGTCCGTTATTGTGATGTTTTGCAACAATTTGGCTGTCTGTTTCAATGAGCGTACTGTGTGCTTGAAAAGACTATTGAGTTGCTGTTTGAGTTACTTGTGATTGACAACAGAATGATCACCTAATGTAAACAGACATGGCTGCGAGGAACAGTGATCCCAATTTTGTTTTGACTGTTTGCATACGAGCTGTAAACTTTTATAGTAGTAATTTTGTGACCATTTGGATGTCTGTCATAAAATAATCATACCATGTGCTTGAAAAGACTGTATGAGTATCAGTTTGTGTGAATATGAATTACAGGCACTTGGGCAGTGCAGTTTAGTGTTGGCATGAAAACCGATTTGAATCTGACATCACTGACTGCTGCAGAAACACAAATGTGTGACGCTACTCTAAGGGTGCCAGTCATAAATCATCACAAATATGCACCAGTAAGTGTGAAAGGGTTAAGTGACAGATGCTTAAAGATTGTTCTTTTGAATTGTTTTCCTAAAATGAGTAAAGATTATATTCTATATAAAATGTAATGATTACAAAAATGTCCTCATTCTAATGAAACATAAAAAATATATGTCTTCTGTGTGTATTTGTTAAGGATTGACATTTTTTAAAAGGAATAAATACAGGTGCTATTTCAGTGAATTCACTGACCTTTCAATACATTCAAGACCAATTAGGGCCTGGGTTTAAGGGGTTAATATGCGTATAAACAGGGTTTTACAGCTCAACATACTTAAGTTTGTCCAGTGTGCAGTTTGGATCGTTGAGTCTTTCAGAGAGCAGCCTGACTCCTGATTCTCCTGGGTGATTGTAGCTCAGATCCAGCTCTTTCAGGCGTGAGAGATTTGATCTCAGAGCTGATGCCACAGAACAACAGCCTTCCTCTGTCACCATACAGCCAGATAATCTACAAACACACATACATAACAGTCAGATAATCTAAAAACGTGCATATAACCAGTCAAATAATCTACAAATGCAAATCAACAGTCAGATAACCTTCAAACAAACATCAGCATTTACCAGCAGCCGTATTAACCTGTAGCTCAAGACTGGTTGCCACTGAAGCTAAGCAAGGTCAGTACCTGGATGAGAGACCTCCTGGGGAAGACTAAGTTTGCGACTGGAAGAGATATTAGGGAGGCCAGCAGGGGGTGCGCACCCTGTGGTCTGTGTGGGTCTTAATGCCCCAGTATAGTGAAGGTGACATTATACTGTAAAAAGACACTGTCCTTTTGGAAGAGATGTTAAAATCAGGTCCTCACTCTCTGTGGTTATTAAAAACATCCTAGAGCACTTGTCGTAAAGAGTAGGGGTATAAACCTAGCGTCCTGGCTAAATTCCTCCTATTGGCCCTTCTCAATCATGGCCTCCTAATAATCCCCAGCCACTAATTGGCTCGATAACTCTATCCTCTCCACCAATAGCTGGTGTGGGGTGAGCATACTGGTGCACTCTATCTGCTGTTGCATCATCCATGTGGATGCTGCACACTAGTGGTGGTTGAGGAGAGTCCCCTGTTCACTGTGTAAAGCGCTTTGAGAGTAGTGTCAGAAAAGCACTATATAAATGAATGTTCATTCAACAGTCAGATAATCTAAAAACACACACATCAACAGTAAGAAAATCCACAAACACACACATAAAAAGTCAGATAAACTACATTTACATTTAGTCATTAAGCAGACCCTTTTATCCAAAGTGACTTACAACTGAGGAACATAAACACTTTATGACTTTACTTTAAAAGTAAACTGTACCTGCAGGATCACACTGCCAAGTTCTAAGTGTTGCTATAATAGTACAGAAACTAGCACAGAAGAAAGAGACAGATTTTTAAGATTTCTTAAATAGTAAGTGCCATTATTTAGGACAGGTTAAGTGCTCACAGAAAAGATATGTTTTCAGCTTTTTCTTGAATGTTGAAATGGTTTCAGCAGAACGGCAGGTGGTTGAAAGCTCATTCCACCACCGGAGGACAGTGAAAGCAAATGAATGTGAAGTGCCTCGTTGTGAAGGGATCACCAGGTGTAAGAGGGTGCTGTTCCACTGTTTGTCCTGAAAGCCAAACTCAAAGCTTTGAATTTGATGCATAGCCAGTGGGGTAAGACTAATTGGGGTATGACGTGAGCCCTCTTTAGTTGGTTGAAAAACAGACATGCCACCACATTCAGGACCATCTGCAGTGGCTTGATAGCACTAGCTGGAAGGCTATCCAACAGAACACTGCAGAAGTCCAATCTTTAAATAACCAGAGCTTGGACCAGGGACTGTGCAGCATATTCAGACAGGAAAGGTCTGATTTTTCTGATGTAATAAAGCACAAACCTGCAAGACCAGGCAGTTGATGAGATGTGAATACTAAAATGTAGCTGTTCATCAATTACTACTCTCAGGTTTCAGCTGTCCTGATAGGTCTCACAATACTGGAGCACAGATGAACAGTAACAGATGGGTTTGCTAGGATTACAAGTTCCATCAACGAGTTTGGTCTTGGCCAGGTTGAGATGAAGGTGGTGTTCCTTCAGTCAGGCAGAGATCTCCAAAAGTCAGGCAGAGATATGTTACACCCTCCTCAGCTTAGGGCTGGAAAGGTGCAACAAGGAGAGATTTTATAATTCCCTTCTCCTGCCTTGGCAATTAACACAAAGAAGCAACACATTTCAACCCGGACTCCCTTGTTAGGTAGAAACAGGAGAAAAAAGGTTAAATAGAAAATAAATATTACCCAGCTCCCTATGGCTTCCATAAAATGATAAAGAAAGCAAGTAAATTAAAAATTTAACAATAAAAAACAAAAAATGAGAGTCTATGCAATGGTCATAAAGTGTACTCGGTTTAGTGTTGTGAGCAAAGTATTAAGAATGTACACAATCTGGGGCAGGAGAAAGGAACACCTCTCAGAGACAGTCTACAAACAGTCTGCATCTCATTGTCTCTCTCTTTATGTGTTGGTTCCACCCAGAATGTATGCTCTTGTCAGACAATCCTAAGAGGGAACTGATTGGTAGTCATCATATCTGACACTTGGTGGCAGATTTAATTTAGTTTATAAGATGGAGTTTGTGTCGAGGAACTGAGGGACATTTGAGTTGATATCAGACAATCAGATTCTGAGTGATAACCTCATGTGAGACAGACGTTGAGGTGTTTGTAAAGTGCTCTTCACAATCTAGAGGTGAATTGTGAGACTATCTGAAACTGTCCTCTGGTACTCCATCAACTCAAATGTCTTCCCACCAAAATAAAGGCTCCAGGTGAAATAGATATGTCAGAGATATCTCACTTCTATATACAACAATTATTATCCACTAAGTCTAATAATAATTCACTCATATATTACAATAATATTCAACCTCACTGTGTTCCAAAACACAAGTGTGTGAAGATGTTGTTTTTGTTCACTGTGTTTCACAGAAATGTTTTGTAATATGAATAAACATCATTCATCCTTCTTTGTTTACTGAAAAACTGTGTGGAAAACATGCTTTCATTACTTGTAACACAATTTATGTCTTATATTAAACATTAAAGAATTATTCATATTGTAGTATTCATTTTTTGATTTAAAAACTTTTTATCAAATTAATTAATTTTTGACCATTGCATCAAAAACAGACATATTTGAATTAAATTTGAAATAAAGACCACGATGAACGGCAACAAAACATTCAAAACATATTTAGTGCTTTTGCAGACGTTACGGTTGTTGTCGCTTTAAGAAAATTGGGGGAAATGTCTAACGCTCAATTAATAAAGGAGCTATTGCAGTTTGACATAGAAGTCTCTGAAGAGCAGAAGAATAAATGTGAGCATGTTAATATGTTAATTGTCACATGTTGAGATGGTTTAAAAAATAAATAGAGTCTTCGAGGCTTTTCTCGAGGATTCTTCTCGGTGTGACAACGGCCTTTATAATTTTTTTAATAAAAACTGTGACAAACACTATATATTTGCAGGGCTAGCCATTGTAATTAGTGCTTATCTCAGTTTTTACATTTTGAGTCCAAAAATGTCCTGCCGTTGGGATTGCAACATTTTGTTAGGCCGCACGAGACTTCCCCAACGCAACGCTCCGACTCAGATTATACACGGCCATCAAACGCAAAATCAAGTGATTACTTATTAAAGTAAAATGGACATAAAGCGCTACAAATATTTATTGCATTGTTACAAACACACTTGATGATATAAAAAAGAATAAAAATTGATATAAAAATTACTTTTCGATTTTAAAAGTCCTCTTCATCTTCCAAAATAAATGCAAATACTTGTTTTTTAAATTATAGTTAGGTTTTTATTCGCATTATCCACTAACAAAAATAACAGTGATGCCAAAGCTGTGTCCTGTTAAATCACTGATGACCATTTGGACTTCTGTTCAGAATTATGCCACTGCAATTATTAAATTCAGCTGTTTGTTACTTCTGTGTTCATGTATGTTTCATGTTTTATTATTTTAATCTTTATTTTACTGCAGAATTTATTTGTTGGCTCTGTAAAGTGTTCCCCACAGGTTACTATTTTTGTGTGTGTACTTTACCTCACAGGCAGTGGTGCAGTGTTTCAGCCTCAAAAACACTGGTTTAGTGCATGGCTCTAATTGATGGGTAATTCAATTGTACATTTCATTATCTCTTTTATATTATAGACAATGATGTGGATGGAGAGACTGTTGCAATTGGTCTGACGGAGTCTATGGTTTCATTCCTGTTTGAGGGATCATTTAAGAAGCAGCAAAATTCCACAGATTTGTCCAACAAATGAAGGAAACGGAGACGTTAACGCTTGAACCTGTGCCTGCAGAATGCCTTTTGCAGTCTTCGGCTGGAGCAAGGTTGTTGTTATTTAATGTTTCATTTGTTTCAGGGAACTATTCTTAAAGTTAATCTTAAAGAAGCTGGGGTTTTCCTTTGCTTCCCCATATTCATTTACTGTAATAATACTTGTGCTTAATTCATTTCTTGCATCTATAACATTAAGTATTAGAGATGTTTTGAAATTTCTGCCTTTTCCTTTGCCAACAATATAAACAGAAAACACTACTTAAAC
The DNA here is from genome assembly GCF_025860055.1 of Xyrauchen texanus. Lineage (NCBI taxonomy): Eukaryota > Metazoa > Chordata > Actinopteri > Cypriniformes > Catostomidae > Xyrauchen > Xyrauchen texanus. The sequence continues at coordinate 7,465,477 of NC_068285.1, forward strand.
AGATCAGATAACAGACTATTTGACATGGTGAAAAAGCAGGGTGCAGTTTCAGCCCAGTGTGCCAGAGTTTTTAGTACATAACTATTATTTATATTTACTGTGCAACCATTTATTAAGGGTCAGTTCACCCACAAATACAATTCTGTCAATAGTCGTCCCCGTGTCATTCCAAAATCTCCATCTCCAGATCACAAATTAAGATATTTTTAATGAAATCTAAAAGCTTTCTTTCCCTCCATTGACAGCTTACACAACTAGCATTTTCAAGAAAGGTGGTAAAGACATGATTAAAGTAATCCATGTGTCTCTACTGGTTTAACCTCAATTTATGAACATAATCTACTACATTTACAAAATATTAATCTCCAGCGTGCGTTCATGAGAGCACCACAACGCGTACATGTTGTATTGATGTAAGAGCAGACGTTGTGTAAACACGTGTTCAAGATTCATATTTTGTAAATAAAGTGGTAAACTATGTTGTAAATTACAACACACACTAAGCACTCGCGTGGCTTCATAAACTGAGGTTAAACCACTGATTTGGATTTCCTGTCTGACATATTGTAAATACCACAAGCACCCGCCATGAACAATCTGTCCCTCACGGACTGCGTGACTTCACCACAAGTTATTTTTTTTTCGGTAACTAACCGGCTAATCAAATTTTTAGTTGACTAATCCTCTTTTAGTCGACTAACGATTAGTTGAATATTATGGGGCAGCCCTAGTCTTTACTACCTTTCTGGGCTTTGAAAGTGGTAGTTGTGTAGCTGTCAATGGAGGGATCAGAAAACTGTCAGACTTCATTAAAAATATCTTAATTTGTGGTCTGAAGATGAACACAAAGTATTACAGGTTTGGAACAACATGAGGGTGAGTAAATAATGACAGAATGTAATTTTTTGGCACATATTTCAAGTAAGACTTGTTTGGAAAAATTCTGAAGTTAGTGTTGATTGTATTCATTTGAAACCGTTAAAATTATGCCATCGTTACTGTTTAATTTAATTTCTAATTTGCGCTGTCGATCACAGCAGACTGGGCCATCTGACCCATTAGAGCAGAGAAGGCTCTCAGAAAAGAGGGGTTTAGAGAGACCGAATCATTTATGAGAAGAGAGATAATACTGCAATGAAAATTAGTGTTTTTTGAACTTGGATGCATGTAAACCTAACCTCCAAAACCAATTTAGCAATCTTTCAAATACCATAATAAGGGCCCTTTAAAATTATTATTATTATTATGGTTCTTCTTCTTCTGAGACTCTAATTTTCCAAGAGAAACTCCTCCTAGAGCCTTCAACCTACAACCACCAAACACAGCAAAGATCTTTAGGCTGAAATTCCCTGTAGCAGACTTTCGACTTCCATTCATTTATAAAATATACGTTCCATTAGCATAACACACTAATGGTTTATTCTCTGTTCTTTGTCAGTCTTTCTTCCAGAGCAAGCCATCAAGAGGTACAACAAGGTCTTGGACTATTTGAAAGGTGGGACAACAAAAACCCAGGCATACTTCAAATGTGGCATGGCTAGAAAGACCATTGCTGATCCTGCTGCAATTGCGGAGCTCGAAGCTTGTGACATAGAGGCCTACAAAAATTTGCAAGACATCTTCCAAAGAGGACAGAAACTGTCTGATTGTGCAGAGCGGTGCAGAGAATTATGCAGACAGGAGCCAGTGCAAAGCACCATTGAAAACAAAAAGAAAGTTGGCTTGCTTATAGACTTTTGTGAGAGACAAAAATAATCTGTTTATGCATGTGTATGTGTGTTTCTTTGTATGATAAATACCATTCCATGCATGTTCTGAGTGGCTACACATAGTCACTTTAACTGTTTCATGTTCCATGACTACTGTTTAAAGTCATCCATCATAAATATGGCCCAGTGGCTATACACACTGCCACTTTAGCTGTTGCTTGTTCCATGCATCTTGTTCAAATCAGCAATTTTTCCAGTCATGATGAATAAATATCATGTGCAAGCAAACACTGAAGTCATTTTAAGCTTTTGAGGTTTTTGGTGAAGTTTTAGATGGTAATTCCCATAGAAGTATGCAGTAACACATGAGTCATCACTAGTTAGTTACCATGATTATTACAGTAGTTACTAATGAAAAGCTAATCCTAAAGTGTAGAATCTTCTCATTATTCACAAGATATTCACAAACACACACACACATACACATATATGTATATATGAGCTAGGAGACATACATAAAAACATATTTTTTTGAGAGGTAGGTTAAATAATAAAATATCTGTATATGGTATTTGGATGGCTGATGACTCAATATGTTCCAGTAGTCACCATGACTCTAGTGATTCAATGCCAGTCCAGAGGAATGCCAGAAAATTGGCCACAGGACAAGTAAGGTCCCGACAACTGCATTTAAAAATCCATTTCTTTAAAATTATTCAGTTGATAAATAGTTCTCTAGGAGACAGCATAAGCTAATTATTGACAGCTTTCCCAAATCATAAGTCTGCTATGCTATTACATATTGATAATGTAAACAACGTTGTGTATTCGTTTACAGTAGCAGTTCAAATGTTAATGTGGTGCTAGTCATTTGTCCTGCATTAGTTATTGATTAGTTTTGCATGAATTATGAACCTTTTTCAGTAGTTCTCTGGGAAGCATTAAAAAATAGTAGTTATTCATTAGTTAATAGTGAACTGCCACTTTCATCTGATTACTATTACTTATTAATTCATTAATCAGAGCTTCTTGTTAGTTAATAGTAGTTACTAGATTGTTAATATTGTGTTACACATTTGTTCCTGTGTAGTTATTCATTAACTAAGGAACCTTATTCTAAAGTTTTACCGAGTTTTCTAAAGAGCTGGACATAAATTAATGTTGTGATCATTTTGAACTGTGATGTCACAATCAGAATAATTTGATTCACTTGAGAGGAAACAGACTCAGCAGAGGGAGCACATCCACAAGTACACAGTAGTTGGCGACCGTTACATCGCCAAGGCCGATAAATCCGATGATATTCTGACATATTTAATTATCGGCGTTGGCCAATAAATTTCCCCATTTGGCGACGAAAATCACCTGCCTGCAGAGGGAGCACGTGAAGCATATGAGACATGTAAATGACTAGTCATGGTTTGTTTTGTTGTTACATGCCATCGTGTAACTACAATAATACTCCGGTGTGCAACATAGTGTCATTTAAACGGTCCACATAACAGAGCCGCGGCAGACGCGTTTGAGTTCATGTTAAAGTGCTCGCCTGTTTCATTCTCCCTCTCTCTCCTCAACAGTTTCCTGTAACTTTTAGCTGTCTTGTCTAGTGACAAAAAGGCAAATATCAATCAAACTATTATCATTTACTGTCGGCAAATATGCGCATATCCAATAAACCAACTTTACAACTTGAGCCGATCAAGCATCCTGATGAACACTCATAGATCTTCATCTGAAGCGCATATTCTAACAGTCCTCAACAGTTCCCTGTAACTTTTCTTATGATCAAAGGCAAATATCAATAAAACTTCTATTATATACTGTTTGCAAATATGCGCATATCTCGTTTAAACAGATGTCATTCACGAACCTCAAGAGAATCCAGTGTTTTATTCCCGTTGGGCACTCATCTAATATCTTCCTCTGAAGCGCATATTCCATCAGCCAGAATCAAAAACTTCAGTATCAGGATCAAAAGTTCCTCTCATTCACAAATCATAAAGTAGGCGATACAGGCTGTTTAAACTGTCAGAAGATGGATCTGAATGAGCATGTGAGTGCAACTTCAAGGTTGCATCCGAAACCAGGAAAATAACCCCTCAGGAGACTGTATACTTGGGTACGATAAAAATAAGTTGCTTTTCAAACTATTTGGAGATCAGTTTCCTAAAGCGTTCAATTCATTCAAAACAGCAGTCAGTTAAGCTATGAACTGAGTAGGTAGCAAGTCAGCTGCCTACATTTTCGGATGCAGCCCAAGATAAAAGCGCTTCACGTGTGCTTTAAGTAAATTTCTTATTCACTATACACTGTTTGTAAAATTGGATTGATTCTGTATTTTTGAGTAAATGCGAACGCTAACGTGGACATGACATTCATGGTTGCTGGACTACTGTATGTACTGTTATTTCATTCTTCCTAATATATTAACGTTTTCTTCACTTTTATCAACAAATTACAAAAATTACTCAAATGTGATGACTAAACAGAAATCTGAAGAAACTGATATCTACCATTTAAAATGCAATATTATCTTTTTGTTTTGTGTGAAATTGAATATATATTGTGCTAAATAAGAATTTATTATTATTATTTTTAGCAATTTTATGTTTGTTACTATAATAAATTGTGTGATATGTCGGCCTTATATCGGTCTATTGGCCACCCTGCTCTCTGGATATCGATATCGGCCATTAAAAACCCCACATCGGTCAACCACTGGTACACAGTAACCACAGCTATGTACCACAATATATTCATATCGTACATTCAAATGTACTAATGAATCTGCAAACACAAACCTCAGTATTTCCAGTGTACAGTGAGGACTCTTCAATGCACCAGAGAGCAGCTTCACTCCGGAATCCTGCAGGTCATTGTTACTCAGGTCCAGCTCTCTCAGGGATTTTGATGATTGTAGAACTGAAGACAAACTTTCACAGCACTGACCAGTGAATCTACAAGCTGCAAATCTAAAAAAAATAAACAATGATAAAAAGCAGTTTTATAAAACATTTGGTAATAACAGAGTGAATGCTCTACAGTTTGATATGAAGAGTTGTGACAGTCACTGAGCCATTTATTGTTTCATTGTCACAGCTATGAACCACAATATATTCATATTGTATTTTCCAATGTACTAATGAATCTGCAAACACAAACCTCAGTATTTCCAGTGTACAGTGAGGACTCTTCAGTGCATCAGACAGCAGTTTCACTCCTGAATCCTGCAGGTCATTGTTACTCAGGTCCAGCTCTCTCAGACTTGAGGAGTTTGAGCTGAGAACCGAGGCCAGTGCTGAACAACTTTTCTCTGTCAGATTGCAGCCCATCAGACTGAGAGAAATGACAAGATAACACTGTGTTAATCTATAAGTTTTATAACTTCTATAAGATCTATAAGTCGTGAAGGCTTCTCAGTACAGCTGTTGGGTACAAAGAAAAAATATATGGCCACTATTTTTGATTGCTCATAGTCGTTTGCAAATTTTTTGAAGCTCTTCTACTGTCAAGACAAGGTCTGGACTGCCCAACTTGTTTTGTTCTGGAGTTCTGTCTGTTTTGGTCCATGTGTGCATTTGTTTTGAGGACATGTATTTGTTTGTGTTTGTGTCAGCCATGTGCTCTCCTTACTCCGCCTCCTCATTGCACCTTGCCACACCTCCTCATCTGATCCTTGTTGTGTTGTTTGTCATCACCTGTTCCTCATGTGCTCTCCCTCTACATACTGTGCGCCTTCTACCTTCTTGTGTCTGTTAGATCATTTTGTGAGTTTGGTTAGTCAGTCATTCCTAGTCTGTTTCTCCAGTTGGTGTCTTGCTTATTTTCTTAGTTTCAAATTGGTTCTATTAATTTTGCTGTGAGAGTTTTTGGTTTGTATTTATTTATTTATTTATTTTTCATAAAAGCTCTTTCTTTAGCATCCCTGCACTTGGGTCCAGATTCCTGCAAAATTTTCTGATGTCTAAGAATTTTTGTCCCGAAAACAAACTTGAAGTTCCCCAAAACAACACTAATGTATGATAGAAGTGAAGTTAGGTCAATTAAGCAGTTTAGTAAAGATATATATTTACATTTACATTTATTCATTTGGCAGACGCTTTTATCCAAAGCGACTTACAAAAGAGGAAGAACATCAGCGAATCATCTTAGGGAGACAGTGGTACAAAAAGTGTCATATTACAAAGTTTCACTATCATCAGAATAGTATACAAAACAGATTTAAGTGCAACAAGAAATGTAAATAATTTTTTTTTTCTTTCTTTTTTCTTATTAACAGCATAATACTTGTAGCTACCTTAAACTGTTCATTGTTATGTTAACATTTGAATTTGTGCAAATACTGATTAATCCTGTCTAACAATTCATTCTTATAAAAGAAAATTAAACATACAATATTTATACATAAGCCTCTGAAATTAATCTGCGGAAAAATATTTTCTCAGGTGCAAAAATCACAATATAATTCCACAAAGTGACATCAGCCTTCAACACGCTCCAAGTAGTCAAGGGTTTAGGTTGTTCCAGTTAAACCCATTGCATGTCTTCCGAATGGTATTGGACACTCGCACAACGTAAGCAGTGACATACATCCAAGTCCATGTGACAGAGTGAAGTATGCAAGGGGATACAATTTTTAAATGGATGGTAGGCCTGAGCAGCGCGCTCCTGAGGCGGGAATACGGCAAATGTGCCACATAGTGATGTAGCTATTTCACGGAAGTAATAGCTGGACTGCAAACCATGTATTTCAGGAGCAGTGTTTTCTGTGGGAGAGAAACTCCCTTTGGCATGGAATTTGTGCTTTCTAACTTTGCAGACCTTTTACATGCACAAACAGCAATATTATGCACTGATGGAAAGGTAATGTCCCAATAAGTATAATAGGGCCTCTTTAAGCCTAATCCAGACACTAATTAGATAATTTACTGTTTAAACAATGTAAACAAAAAAAAATGATGTCACTGTGACATAATCATACGTAACAACTTCTTACAATAAATAAAGTCAGTTGTTTAACTGTTTTCAATGGCAGCAAATGTAGGTGCTTCTCTTTCACAATGTGGCCCTGTTTTTCAGGCCACCATGTAAAACACTTGGCATTAAGCTGAGAAGAATTTACTCTATCAATCTTTTAAAGAGAAAATAAGTCTTTGACATCATGTATTTATACTTGCACTCATCCTATAATGACATGAGAGATTTCAGAAGACATGACAACATTTCTGGTAAGTGAACACAGTGATCAACGATACTCTCTGGTTTTTATGGTGCATTTAGATAATTTTTAGGGAGAGAATGTTTCAGTACACTGGAATGATTTTGCGACTGGGACAGCTGTAAAAATGGCTGACTACCTGACCAGTGCCCTGCTTAGTAAACTAGAGAGCTGATTGAGATGTACCCAATAACATTCATTAGGTGTGTTCAACTTCAACTGCAGCTTGCCTTACCGATCTGTGAGATTTACCAGTTGTAGTAGCAGGAGGAGTTGAAAATGGAGCCATCAAGCCGGACACATTCTGTTTCACGACGTGTGCTGAACCCACATTAGTCACAGAAGATCCCACAATGATTGCTTTGTTTATTACAGATGAAGTGGAAATCAGAACTCAGGATTTAAATTGACATACACTCACCTAAAGGATTATTAGGAACACCTGTTCAATTTCTCATTAATGCAATTATCTAATCAACCAATCACATGGCAGTTGCTTCAATGCATTTAGGGGTGTGGTCCTGGTCAAGACAATCTCCTGAACTCCAAACTGAATGTCAGAATGGGAAAGAAAGGTGATTTAAGCAATTTTGAGCGTGGCATGGTTGTTGGTGCCAGACGGGCCGGTCTGAGTATTTCACAATCTGCTCAGTTACTGGGATTTTCACACACAACCATTTCTAGGGTTTACAAAGAATGGTGTGAAAAGGGAAAAACATCCAGTATGCGGCAGTCCTGTGGGCGAAAATGCCTTGTTGATGCTAGAGGTCAGAGGAGAATGGGCCGACTGATTCAAGCTGATAGAAGAGCAACTTTGACTGAAATAACCACTTGTTACAACCGAGGTATGCAGCAAAGCATTTGTGAAGCCACAACACGCACAACCTTGAGGCGGATGGGCTAAAACAGCAGAAGACCCCACCGGGTACCCATCCTCTGATGACTACTTCCAGCAGGATAATGCACCTTGTCACAAAGCTCGAATCATTTCAAATTGGTTTCTTGAACATGACAATGAGTTCACTGTACTAAAATGGCCCCCACAGTCACCAGATCTCAATCCAATAGAGCATCTTTGGGATGTGGTGGAACAGGAGCTTCGTGCCCTGGATGTGCATCCCACAAATCTCCATCAACTGCAAGATGCTATCCTATCAATATGGGCCAACATTTCTAAAGAATGCTTTCAGCACCTTGTTGAATCAATGCCACGTAGAATTAAGGCAGTTCTGAAGGCGAAAGGGGGTCAAACACAGTATTAGTATGGTGTTCCTAATAATCCTTTAGGTGAGTGTATAAAAACCGAAAACATTACTGATTTGAAAAGATTGAGTTCTTCTAAATACAGTGCCTGCTGTGTGTAAGAGAAAGTCCAATAAATGTCTAATTATTTTGATACTGTGGCAGCGGGGGCGTGGTCAAGCGCCCGTCCGGGAGAGGAAAGCGGTAAGGGCGCTTACACCTGAGCTAAATTATGCCTAACACCTGTCTCTAATTCCAGTGAGCACGAGGAGAGCGGCATAAAAGCAGACACAGAGCCTCCAGTCGAGAGAGAGAGAGAAGAAGAGGGCTTGTCCGCCCACGGGATCACCGCCAAATGGGCTTCCTCCAGCGATGCCGGGCGGTGGCACTGGACCCACTCCACTGTTTTCCTGGGCAGCCGTTGGACGAATTCTTCCAGCACCACCTGATCGATCACTCCCTCGACGTCGCGCTCCCCCGCGAGCAGCCACCTCCGACAGGCGACCCGGAGCCGTTGAGCAAACGCAAATGGGCGATCGGACTTCTCTAACTTCTCTAACTTCATGCCCCGGAAGAGCTGCCGATTCTCTTCCGGGCTCCGACCGACCCGTTGCAGAATGGCTCTCTTCAGGTCTGATTAAGCCAGGAGGTTCGTCGCCGGCAGTTGTTGTGCCGCAAGTTGAGATTCCCCGGACAGGAGAGGAATTAGGCGGGCTGCCCACTGTTCGAGCGGCAACCCCAAATTTCTGCCGTGCGCTCAAACAAATTGAGGAAGGCCTCAGGATCATCTGCTGCCCCTATCTTCTGTAATGTGGGCGGGGGTAGCGTAGCGCGTGTGTCCGGGGTCGCGGTTGTGGCCGACACGGTCTCCTGGCTAAGGAGGCTCTGGATGGCGTGCCGGTCCTCTGCCTGAGCCCGCATGATTTCGAAAAACCGGTGATCTTGGTCCTGCCGGAGCTCAAGCAGGGATTTATGGTGGCTTTGATGTAACGTTGCGAGGGACTGGAGGACCTCCGCCAGCTGGGAGGACTCTATGGGGCAACCTTTCTCCATGCTTGGATGAACTTGGAATTTGTTCCCGGGTTTCGGCACCGGTGTAAAGACCCTCACGGCAAGGAGGACACATAAAACAAGGTTGCGAACAAAGGTAAGGCTTTAATTGCCGTTTTTCTTTTTAACAGGTTGCAAATGTTTACACAATAGTTCACAAGTGCATTGGGTTGGCTTGTTGGGGTTCTCTCTCTTGACTGGAGGCTCTGTGTCTGCTTTAATGCCGCTCTCCTTGTGCTCACCGAAATTAGAGACAGGTGTTAGGCATAATTTAGGCTCAGGTGTAAGCGCCCTTACCGCTTTCCTCTACCGGACGGGCGCTTGACCACGCCCCCGCTGCCACAAATACCAATAAAGGAGTCCATATTTTTGGTAATTTTGAATTGTTTTTATGAATAAACATGATATTACTATGATAAACATATTATAATATGAGATAAATAATGTGCTGTTATAAAAACATGAATAAGTTAGAGTTTATTGGAACTGGAGTTATAATAAACACCTTGGTAATGGCATACCATCATACTACTCTTATTTCTTTCTTAGACTGACATAGCTGAAGTAGTAAAAGTAGCATGTGTCATTTGATATTTATATGCATCCCATGAAACACACTGTACCGTTGTCATCTGTGATTCTGGCCAATCATGAATAAGTTGTGACATCATCAGAGCTCTTGCAGCCACTCTGGAGAAGCTGCATTGGCAGTGCCAGCCGACTGCTCTTGAATCGCACACAAGGTACTTTAATTGCATATTTCACGGTGACGCGGCACTGTCGCCATCTTATGTCACACAACAACCGACATGCACTGCTTCAAGTCAAACTCTGATCGGATCTGATCACACAGCGCTGCATGAAGTCAAACATCTATTGATTACACTTAGATGAAAACATTACCTACAGATGATAACACAATATTTACCACCAAATCCTCTTTTCCTCTGTGTACAATCTTCTAATTTAACAATAATGTCACCTCAGTAAATCAGTCAACAAAGATAAACACTTGACATAAAGCCATCTAAACTAATAATTCATTACCAATCTAAATAATTGTTGATCACTATATTAGTCACACCTTAATGTAATTTTATATATTACAGTATAACATCATTTAACATAGTTTTTAGTAAAATCCATTAAAGGATTATCAAAACAGAGAAAAAAATGTGGAAAATAAACATTGCAGGAATAAAGGAAGCTACAATATGACAAATAAATTAATAAAGTATAAAACAAATCAAATCCTTAAAATAATAGTAATAATTATTCAGTATTATATTATAATAATAAACTTGACTGAGTCCCCCAATAATAATTCAGTATTGTATCATATTTAACTGGGTTTTTACACATCATGTTCATTAAAGAAATGTTTTAGTAAAAATATATGCAGGTAAATAATGATTTTTTATTAGGCGGATACGTATTATTGTATGTGGAAGCATAAATAAAAATGATAAAGTATCAGTATAAAGTAAATAAAGTATCGTTTTGTATTTATTTAGTGGAAAACTGTAGAAAACATGCTTTTGTTTTATTAAACTAGATTATTTACTTTGCATTAAACATTTTTAATCTATTTGGCTACAATGTCTGTTTAAAATGAAGGTAAAACTATAAAAAGTAACACATGAAACCAAACAAACATCAAAATAGTATAAGAGGTTGTTTTTAGTCTAACAAAATACAAATTAAAATCTAACTTCTGCAATTTAATTTCAATAAAGTGAGATTAAAACACTAAATTACTCACTCAGCTTTTCTGGATGCTTTGATCACCGGCAGCAGCCTCAGAAGACATTCATGTGATGGATCATATTTCCTCAGATTAAACTGATCCAGCTCCTCTTCTGAGTTCAGCAACACAAACACCAGAGCTGACCACTGAGCAGAAGAGAGACGGACTCCAGAGAGACGATTGATATCTCTTCTGTTCACGTATGTTTGTACTTCCTGCACTAGAGAATGATCATTGAGTTCTTTCAGACAGTGGAACAGATTGATGGATTTCTCTGGTGAGGGATTCTCCCTGATCTTCATCTTAATGTACTCAACTATTTCCTGTTTGCTGTCAGAGCTGCTTTCACTCTGTGTCAGTAGGTCTCGTAAGATTGTCTGATTGGACTTCAGTGAGAGACCCAGAAGGAATCGAAGGAAAAGGTCCAGGTGTCCGTTCTCACTCTGTAAGGCCTTGTCCACTTCACTCTTCAGGAAATCACTCATTCTTGACTTGTTTTGCAGAAACTTGAATAAAGCAGCGAGAAACTCCTGAATGCTCAGATGCACAAAGCTGAACACCTTCCCCAGGTGCAGTCCAAACTCCTCTCTGAAGATTTGGGTACAAACTCCCGAGTACACTGACGCTTCTCTGACATCAATGCCACACTCTCTCAGGTCCGCCTCATAGAAGATCAGGTTCCCTTTTTCCAGCTGTTGAAAAGCCAGTTTTCCCAGAGACAGAATCCTCTTTCTAGCCTGCTGAAGATCCACCTCACATTTCCCATCATACTTCTGGCTCTTCAGTTTGCTCTGAAAGATCAGGAAGTGTGTGAACATTTGAGTGAGAGTCTTGGGGATCTCTGCACGCTCTGCTTCACTCAACAGTCTCTGGAGAACAGTGGCTGAAATCCAACAGAAGACTGGTATGTGACACATGATGTACAGGCTTCTTGATGATTTCATGTGTGTGATGATTCTGTTGGCCAGACGCTCATCTTTTATTCTCTTCCTGAAATACTCGGTCCTTCTGAGGGTCATTGAAGCCTCAGTACATCTGTGAGCTGGTCAACACACTCAGGAGGAATCTGATTGGCTGCTGCTGGTCGAGAGGTGATCCAGAGCAGAGCAGAAGGAAGCAGATTCCCCTTGATGAGGTTGGTCAGCAGCACATCCACTGAGGCCGATTCTGTCACATCACACAAAATATCATTGTTCTGGAAATCTAGAGGAAGTCGACACTCATCCAGACCATCAAAAATGAAAATGACTTTGTAGTCATCAAGGAATGTTGATCTCAGTTCTTTTGTATCTGTGAAAAAGTAATGAAGAAGATCCATAAGACTGATATTTTTGTGCTTCATCAGATTGAGCTCTCTGAAAGGAAGTGGAAATATGAAGTGAACATCCTGATTTGCTTTTCCTTCAGTCCAGTCCACAATGAACTTCTGCACAGAGACAGTTTTCCCAATTCCAGCAACTCCTTTAGTCAGCACAGTTCTGATGGCTTTGTCTTGTCCAGGTAAGGCTTTAAAGATGTCATTGCATTTGATTGGTGTTTCCTGTGTCTCTGCTCTCCTGGATGCTGTCTCAATCTGTCTCACCTCATGTTCATTATTGATCTCTGCACTCCCTCCCTCTGTGATGTACAGCTCTGTGTAGATCTCATTCACAAGTGTTGAGCTGCTTTGATTTGACATTCCTTCAGTAATTCTCTGGAATTTCTCTTTTAGTTTTGTTTTGAGTTTTTGTTGATGCACAGAAATCAGTTCTGATGTAAAGAGGAAAAGAAATGGGAATTATAATTGATGTTGATGTTTAATGGTCATTAGACATTAAGTTTATTTTCTTTCATTAATATTAAGTGAATCCAGACACTGTGTGTTTCCTCTGAAGGTGACGTGATGTAATAGTGCCGTGAGTGCGAGCTCTTACTGGTTTGAAGTGTGTTAGCGAGGTCTGTCTGCTTCATCTTCTTCAGGACGTGCAGTGTGATCTTCAGAAACCCCTCTCTGACTCTGCTCTGACCTTCATCATCCTCCTCCTCTCTCTCAGAGCATGCTGGGGAATCTGAGATCAGTAGTCTCTTGAAACTCTTCAGCTGTTTCTTCATCAGAGAGATGATTTTGTGCTCAAGTTCCTGAAATCAGTGAACATTCAAACAACAAACTTCATTCAGTAACAGAGAGGAACTGAAGGATCAGTGGACAAGAATCACCACTCATTTTATTTGTGCTTTAGTTGTCTTGAATTCATCAGTGTGTGTGTGTGTGTGTAGCTAAAAAAAACAGCCTATATGGATGTGTGAATGGTCTCTCTCTCTCTCTCTCTCACACACACACACACACACATGTTGTGTTTCCATGTTTTATGGGGACTTTCCATAGATATAATGGTTTTTATACTGTACAAACTTTATATTCTATCCCCTAAACCTAACCCTACCCCTAAACCTAACCCTCACAGAAAACTTTCTGCATTTTTACATTTTCAAAAAACATAATTTAGAATGATTTATAAGCTGTTTTCCTCATGGGGACCAACAAAATGTCCCCACAAGGTCAAAAATTTCGGGTTTTACTATCCTTATGGGGACATTTGGTCCCCACAAAGTGATAAATACACGCTCACACACACACACACACACACACACACACACACCACAAAAATGGAGTCCAATGGCACATTTCCAGCAGTTGACTCTGATGCATCCTGTTTGTTTCTGTAGTTGATCAAAGACTCTCCTGAACTGAAGTTAATTGGTTGATTCATTGACCCGTCACTCTTCATGGACACACAGCTGGGTTCAGGAGATTCTCCATGAATGACACTAAAACAGCAATTAAACAGATTTTAAACACATTTAATGATGTGTCTTATATATTATATGTCACATGAGAACTTGCAATGTCACTAACATCAACATAAGTTCTCACATAAACACTCGAGCCGCTGTGAACAAACATCTCTCACAGCACTCATGAATGCACAACAGACGTCAAGATTTACAGTGAAAAATTACACATTTATACTTTTATTTTAAGTTTTAAAGTGAGGCACTCTCCACTGCCATTGTATTAACAAGACCACTCACCATATTCATTAAAACATCTGCTTTTGTGTCTTCTGCATGAGGGTGAGTGAATTATGACACCATTTTCATTTTTAATGAACTGAGAAATCCTGAAGCTGCAGTGAGGACGTGTGTTTTATTTGATCATTCAGAACACAAAACACGACATAACGGGACATTACAAGCAGGGGCGGGATTACGATTTCTGATGCCCGAGCAACCGACCAACCCGGGGCCCCATTTAGAAAATAGTTGCTTAGATTAAAATGTTTAAAATTACGTAAAATGTATTTTAAATAAATAAATATAATCATTTGTAGCCAAGTACATTCAAAATGCTTAATAAAATAAAAATCTAGTTAACTTTAATGAATGTATTTAGTATGAAAGCAAAGACAAAATGATGCACAGTTTATTCCTCAGATACTGCTGTTGTGCTGACTATATTAAGAGTTTTGACAGTGTGTTCTCAGGATGGAGACATGTGTGAAAATGATTGTAAAAACTGTAACATTTTAATGATATTGCTGCATCTCTGTCTTGTATCCCCTTTAAAAACTCTCTGATCGTATTTGGATTGTGTTCATAATATTCAGTATTTGCAGTCTTTGCATTTAAACTCACGTGAGTCCTCGAAACATCATGATCAATTGTTCACAGCTGCCATCAACAGCTTTAAAGTATCTAATAATAACTCATACTGAGCAAGTATTTTATTGGGTGCATTATACAGACTCTTCGAATATTTTGGGTGTTGCATAACATGCAGGATTTGAACAAATGTTCATTACACAAGTAGATGTACAATAAGATTTACTCATCAGTATTGTTCCAACAGTCACCATTTGTTTTAACAGTCATGATGTGTGAATATTACGCAGTGATTTTAAACAAATGTACACATCACATGTACTGTATATATGCATGATAGTGGCATATAATCAGTATTGTACCAATTGATAACATTTGTTTTAACTGTTATTTTCTACACTGGATTCTTTCTAATGGTCCCTCAGACTGTGGTGTACACGTTCATACTGTCAGTCAACATGAGAGTCCTCACCTCACATCAGCACAAGGGGCTCCTGAACTGAATTTAAGTGGAGGATCCATTGACCGGTCACTCTTCATGGACACACAGCTGGATTCAGGAGATTCTCCATGAATGACACTAAAACACAACAGCAAAATATGTCTGCTATAAAAACAGATGCACATACACAATTTCCTCAGAATTTCTTCCTTCAAGGCAGCGATCATCTCTTGTCTAGAAGCGCTTTACCTTTGCCGTTGATATGCACGAGCCAGCTGAAGGAAAACTTTCGGCTCCCCTACGGTGTCCTCTTGAACATCACACCGTCTCACCGATTGACGCTTCGCTGATGAATGGGCCTCATCATCCTGATTCCCCGCAGCACTTCGGAAGGGTTTGTGTATCCTTACAAAGTAATTGCATATTATGTATTGTATACTGTGTGGTATAAATACAAGCATATATTCATTTAAATAAGCAATTATTTTTAAAGATGTGTTACGTCCAGAGACGTATTCAAATGGTTGGTTTTAACTGTGTTTCCTTTAACGTGTTTTTGTGTGCTTTACCAGCCCAGACAGAGGAAGCATAAAAGCAGAGAAGAAACTGCCAGAGGGAGAGAAATGTTCCCACAAAAGCTTTCTCCAGAACATTGTCTTTGTCCTGCCCAGCTTGTTGTAGCAGATTGTAAATTAGTTGTTGAACGTTCTACTTTTGGGTATTGTATCTCTATCTATATTTGACTGTTGTAAGTACATGTGTTATTGGATGTTTATTTGGAAGCTGTAGGGAGGTGGGTGCCATTTTTGTTGTACTCAGTTTTCTCCTGTTTTGAGGCCAGGAAGGAAGCTAGAGTATTATTGTGCTATTTCTTTTCTTTTCTTTGTAGCTTAAGAGTTTTACTACTTCAGTTAGGTTTGTTTGTTTGTTATTTTGGCCTTGCCCTCTCCTGAAGCCATTGCTTCCCTTTTCGTGTTTATTCACAATACCTTGTCCTTATTTCTTTTACTATAAATAAAGACCTTCAGTAATTTGTTTGATTGTGGTGTTGTGGCAGGGCTCAGATTAATGCTCTTTAAACGTTTAATCTATGTTGCATCCGTTTATACCCCAATACTTTATTCTCTCTCATAGAGAAAATGACTACATCTCATTTTACATTGAATTCTTTCCATCTTGAGAATATTTCTGGTTTAGGACAGTGAAAAACAGCACACTGGAGATTGTAGTTTTCCTGAAGTTTCTCTGTAAAGTTGTGTGCAAACAGTCCGAACATGAGACTTCTGAAATACATGCTAACCAGCTGAACATTGCTGATTCTCACACACCTTGTATGTTTAATGGAAGATGTCATGTTGTTGTTATGTTACACACAGGAACTGTTTGCTCATGTTTAATGCACAGTCCTAGTTCAACATTCAGCAATTTCACTTCTGCTTATTTGATGAAGATATATTTGAGCACATGACATTACACAGCAGGTCTGATCTGAATGTCACTAAAGCTGGAAAGACTTTTGTTCTGTTCTCTGTAGTTTATTTCTGTGTCACTAGGTGGTGCATCTGGTTTTACTCAGTTGATGTTGATATCTGCTGATGACAGCTGTCTTAAATCTGTCAATCATCTTTTCAATCATTTATAGAAGTTTGTCTGTAAGTATCAAAGTGTTTATGAGATGTTTATCTTCATCTTATGTTTGATATTGATGATGTTAGTAATTACATATCAGAAATATATATCAGTGTATTTTATTAAAGCAATAACGTTATTTAAGGTTAAGTTTGATGTTTAGAAAGTCGTTTATTTTTTCCTTCACCTGTACTTGTCTTTATGATTGTATTCGTACTGTAGATCTCACTTTACCCTAAAGCTGTTTCACATGTTTATACTTGAGATAATCCAGTCTGTTCTCATTTCTCCTCAGTGTTTTTATACTGTAGTGTTGTGCAGCATATCAGAAATATCTATCAGTGTATTTTATTAAAGCATTGAAATCCTCTGACCTCTTGACCTTCCCTGTGTCTGTCTGTCCACTGAGATCCTTTGTGGAGTCCATGACATCATCTGAACAGTCCACTGAACACCTGTCAACAAACGGGACATCATCTATATTTGTGACGTGTTTATTTGTTCAATACTGACACATATTTGTTTTTATTTGTCCTCTAGAATATTCCATTAGAAATGAATCAATGAGGTTCAATTGCAGACTGTCAGCTTTTATGACATGTTAAACACCAGCATAAAGAGAAAACATCAGAAGACTCAACAGAAGAAAACAAAGCAACGTTTCAAGTCAATAGAAGAAATAACATTTCAGTGCCAAAGAAACTGAACACATACTGACAATTCAGATAAAAGAGCAAAAGTCTCAGTATCTGTTTGTTCTGCTGTGATTAGATATCGGTAACTCACATTGCGACAGATTTTGCAAATGCTCATAATTTCATGTGAAAATAATGAAAACAAGCTTGAAGAATATTATTTCCATGTTTTACAGTGATACTATTTTAGAAAGTCGTTTAAGAGTTATTGCCGATAATCGCTGAATGTTTCTTTATTTCTTTATTTAAACTGCATATTAACATAAAAACATCAAGAGAAAATCCCAAACAATAAACATTGTATAATTTCCATCTCAGGTACAAATAATACAGTTATTCAAATAATAAGATACAGAAAAATTAAAAAATAAAATAATAATGCCAGAGTATTAAAAAACAAAACAAATAAACAAAGGGATAAGATGCCATTTATTTATCAATTTTGAATTTGCAAACAATTTTACAAGCCCTGGAAGCTTTTTTTTATTTGTACACTTATACAAAAGATTACAGTATTGTTTAAAATCATTTATAAAATAAAATAAAAAATGTGGTTTATCACCAGACCACTTTCTGAAACTTCCCCAATAAAACAACTGAATGATATTTGCTTTATCCTTTTCCATCCCACAGTCATGTACATATATCATTATATCAGAATCATTGTAACATGATTTATGACATTTCTAAAGCAATTATTTTAAACTTTGTCTATTAAGATGTTTACAATATTTTGTTTTACTTATGAAATAATCAAGGGGTTTTCGCTGCAGTTATTCTTGAGAAGATAAAATATCTTTGTGTGTTTAGCGTCCATCACAATTGTCTAAAAGTCTAATTGGGATTTTAAACTTGTTCAGCAAATCTGTGTATGATGACAAACCTCCATCACTGTTCATTAACTCACTAATACAATGTTATTATCAAACCATATATTAATAAACAGAGATTTGTGTTTTATAAAATATCCTTAATGTTCCAAATGTATCTTCTAGGGGGAAATTATGCTTATAACCCAACGTCCCTGTCATGAGAGTTTGTTGATGAAATCTTGCAAGTATCAATAAAATAATTACATTTTAAAGGGGTCATGACATGAGAAACCAAATTTGCCTTGATCTT
Organism: Xyrauchen texanus; assembly: GCF_025860055.1. Lineage (NCBI taxonomy): Eukaryota > Metazoa > Chordata > Actinopteri > Cypriniformes > Catostomidae > Xyrauchen > Xyrauchen texanus. Next base: position 7,483,973 of record NC_068285.1, read on the forward strand.
TTGGTATATAAGAGGTCTTTGTATCATTAAAACGTCCTGCAAGTTTAATATTTTAAGACGTCCTCCCCATTCTAAACGAATCATTTATTTAATCAAGCTCAAAATACAGCTCGTTCTGGATTCATGGTTAGAAGTGACGTGACGGTTAGAAGTGACGTAACAGCATTTGCATATGACCGCCTCCAGCACAAGATAACTACGCTTTAAGCGCAAGACAACTACGCTCATTTCAGTATCGCCGTGCGCCTCACAAGTGTTCAGTCGATGGACAGCGAGCTCTGACAGAGACTACTTGTGCACAGGAAAATTACGATGCCACACAGATGTGCTGTTCCTGGCTGTGGTCAAACAAAACCTCTGAATAAGCTGCCGAAAGATCCAGAGGTCAGGGAAAAATGGATGCAGTTTATTTTTGCGGACGTCCCAGTCACGGCAGTGTTAACTTAAGCGTTTGTTCTGTACATTTTAAGGATGACTGTTTTGAGAACAAATCTCAATATGATGCTGGCTTTGCCAGAAAACAGTTGCTCAAAGATAAGTCCGTGCCGACTATTCTGGGAACAACGACGACGCAAACTGTAAGTAATCTATTTTAAACTTTAAACTACTTTTTAAAGCGCAATTTCATTCATTATGAATAATCACAGTGTTTTTACTTAGTTTACTTGCATATTGTTCTGGCTGGGGGCGTCAATAATTGATACATAGGCACTGACGTTAGCCAATCATAACAGTGGGAAATCATAAGTCTTAAATGGAAAACGCCCCCAAAACAGACTGTTTGAATCAGAGGATGAGAAACAGGGTGGGAAAAGGTCATAAATCACTAGATTTTAAAAGTTTTTCTTAAAAAAAAATATATTAATACTATAATTGCACCTAAGGGAACATAATAATACAATAAAAAAAACCATGTCATGACCCCTTTAACAATAATTCAAGCCTGACTTAAACTGGAAGTTTAAGGTGTTCCACATATTATCTTTCTATTTAAGTATTGTGTAATCAATTAATTTTGAATACGTTATTTAATGTATCATACATTAGTACAATTATAATTTTCCACGTTCTCTTTGTCTGCTGTGGTCAGATCTTCTTTAAAGCGGAAAATCATTTTCCTTTGAGGACTTCATACCATGTCCCTTGCAGAGCTGGAAATGAACCTGATGGCCACTGGTCTCGGGGTATTGCTCTATAAATCCTGTGCGCTTCATCTATGGCATCAGTTACAGAACTGTGCTCTGGGAGAACTTCTCTGCATGTCTTTCATGATCGCTTTGATGTTTTCTTCTGGTGATGAAGAGGTGATGAAGTGATGTTTCTCATGAACTCCGTATAGACGCAAGATCGTCTGTTGTACCATCGGCATCATTGACGTTTTACTCTATTTCCAAACTCTTTTTCTGAATTTCAGCGCATTGGATTTTCAGGCACGCATTTTCATTTTTCAAGTCAAATACATCCTGATGGCAGCTGTCAAGTGACTTTTTGATCCCTTCAATTTGTAGAGTATTTGTTGAAGATCCGCTCTTTCATCGATTTTCACAGTCAAGATACGAAAGATGTTTTCTTGCATTTCACTTAGAGACTCACATCCATCATCGTTCGTGGCTTTTTTTTTTTTTTGTGGATGTTTTGTTGGGGTGTTTGGGTCAGAGTTACACATTTCTCCATCTTTCGCTTTGCAAGTATAAGAGTGGACTTCAAGTCTTTTTTCTTTTGCAGCAGACTCGACGTGTCTACAGATTTCTGCATTATGATGTCTTACTGAAGTTAGCTTCCACAAATAAGAAAGTACCTCTCTGATGAATTTTAGCAGCTACTAATAATAAATTACAATTAAAAATAACAGTTATTACTCGTGATCAATTGACTTTTGCAACTATATAATACAAATCTTAGATGAAATGAGTAGACCCTATTTTCTTTTCTCAGCTGTAAAATATACGACTGTTCACTCCGCCATCTTGAGACCCTCCCCATCACTGAATGTGTCTGAAACATCAAAAACAAAACTAACTTAACCTCACTGTTTAACAGCAGTTCAGTACTCACCTGTCAAGAACTGTTGATGTTCCTCTTTACTGACTAGAATATCACCTACAAAATACTTCACAATGAATTTATTGATTGTTTCAAACAATTCAGTGGAACAAAAACTGTCGAACTTTTTCTCTGTTTCTCTCGTCGTGTAATATTCTGATCTTGTCACAAAATGTATCCTGTTTTACTAGATTCACTTTCACTTTGTCTGAGTTTAATGACGGTCACAAAACAACGTGTTTAGATTCATCCTCCATCTGCTGTACTGAAGTGTGCAACATCAGGCCTTTATGAACTTCAGTTCACTCAATAAATAAATAAATCCTGTATCTTTAAGAAAAGTAAAGCGAGATTTACAACATTCCCTCATTTTCTCACATATCCCTATAATGTTCCTCTCTGAATTATATTTATTTCACCTCATTATGACATGCTCAACATGTTCAGGAACATTACAAACATCACATTTATCTGATCTACACTTTGCCATTAAATAAAGGATTTTAATCCAGTATGTCCGAGTCTTAATCTTGAAAGAATAACTTCTCTTCTGCATTTTCCTTTGAGAGTCTTCAGCTTAATTGATTTCTGTTTGCTATCTGTGTCCCACTTCTTCTGCTACGATTCCCTCACTGCCGTTCTTCCATTTGGCCTCATCTTTTCCAAACTTTCATTATTTCATTGTCCTTTAATTTCAACACTCTCTTTGCATCCCATCTGCTATCTCATCACCCTCCACACCAACATCAGCAGCAACCCAACACAACTGTACATTAATTACAACTCTTTGTATTCTCAGCATTATCATAAATCTCTCCATCAATAAATCATCTCTTATTGTTTCTTTTGAATTGAAACTATTAAGAGCTGCAATAGAGTCAGAACAAATGAAACTCTCTCAGGCCTTCTTCTATCCATTGAACACTAATATTATAGCTGCTATTGTAGCGGAGCACTGGACGCACCACAGGATCAGCCCCAAATAAAGAGAAACACCAGCAATGCCTTTTTACTTTTGCGTGTTTACTGCAAGCATAAAATGGGACAGTGTTACAAACATCTGTTCTGGATTGACAATCTCTCTTCAGTGTGCTTCCCGCAAACTCCATATTACAAGATGTATTTTCTTTACAGTATCTTAAATTGTTCCATTTAATAAAATGCATAACACCAAAGGCATATTTTTTATGTAGAACTAATAAGATTTATTAATTCTGAAAGTTAATAAAACAATAATGACAAAATGAATGCAACAACTCATACCTGCAAGCATAAAATGGGACAGTGTTACAAACATCTGTTCTGGATTGACAATCTGCAAATACATCATTCAGTTAGTACATTGTCCCATATTTCTAATATGCAGGCAACTTACAATATCAAAGAAACAATTCACAGTTTCAGCTTCTTCTTAACACACATAACATGCTTTAAGTCATGAACTATATTACCCAAAATGCACCGCTGATTACTGGCGCGCATTTCACTCGGTGCAGACAGATTAACCACTCTTCTCATCAAAATGAAATTAAGTGAAACCCAAATCAACATTAAGAAGCATCCTCAAACCCATGAAAACCAACACAGGGCATTAACTGATACTTAAAATGTAAACAGTTCATAGAAATATGACACAATTGCACGTTTAAAGCAATACAGTTTATGTACTATATTAAACATGAAGAACCATCTATTTAACACACAACAGGGTCACCAACAGTATTACCATCATATTTTGTTCTGATTTCATAATAACTTCTATTTAATATGCTCTAAAACCTTGTTTGAATTGTCCATTAACGGAGAAACATACCTCTCTTCAGAGTGCTTCCCGCAAACTGAAGATTGCAACACGTGAGGAATATACCATTGATTGAAGAAAGAGGGTTCATACCAAATCAGTAACACAAAAGAACACAACACATCTTTCTAATCAAACTCATGCAGTACAGGGCAGTAGTGCTATTATAATGTTCGATAAGCACAAAGACTAATTGCTGGGCGCTGTGTGTTAAATTAAATGCTGGTGTTGATTTAATATTCTAACCTCCCCCACCTTAATGAAATGTGGATCATCCCTTGCTCAATCTCTCTCTGCATCTGATTGAGAAGCAACCCATCTATTTAACAAAGTTTGATGAATTATACATTTTTCACACCATTACACTATTTCTGCTGTAAATACAGATAATCTGTCATTCATTATTTTGCATATGACTACATCAAACTCAGGTATGCACACTCTGGATCTTTAGATCATCAGTAAATATTGGCATATAGTTATAATAATTCCTCTTTACATAATCTTGAATCAAATATCCAGTGTTATCTGCATTCCTGTCAGTCCATTCTCTCTTCTGATCTACGAGTCCACATTGGAAATATCCATGGAGGAACATCACACAGTGTTTGTTCATACTCTAACTTATTTAAACCATATTATTTCTGTATTTATACTCCAATGAAATCCTTTACATTTCCGTTGTTGGGTCACCTGTCAAGGAGTCTGAAAGAGACAAACAACATTTAAAGGTGCAGCAGGTGTTTCATGCTCTTAAAGGGATAGTTGAGCCAAAATTACAAATCTGTCATCATTTTCTCAGACTCATGTTGTTCTAAACCCGTATGTCTTTCTTTCTTCAGTGGAACACAAATGATCTTATTCAACATTCACTTTCATTAATGGGGAAAAAGATTCAGTGACTGAGGTCTAACATCTCATTTTGTGTTCCACATGTTAAAGGGGTTTGGTACAACATGAGGGTGAGTAAATGATGACAAACCGTTCACTTTCACTGAACTATCCCTTTAAAGCTTATAAAGTGCAGTGATAATGTGTGAAATGTGTAAATTCAACACCGGCTATTCCTTACAAACCTTCTAATGTGACTGTACTGATGTGTATCTGTGTGTCATTTATTTGACTCATTACAGCCATAAACAGGCGAATATCTCCTCAACATTCATATTAAATCATCGTCTCTTACACAAATGATCTCTTCAGTAACTCAATCACTTTGGCTGCTCACCAGTAATTTCAGTGTCAGATTCAAGATCTCAACAAAACTGCAAAGTCTTTGTGACGGATGACTTTGTTTTCTCTGCACAATAATCTGAGATAGGAGAAAGTATTTTAACATCAAAGTAATTACACACTTGTGCTTTAAACAAATTTCATGAAAATATCATTTTTATTTTGTCTTTAAAGTGGAAATGTCACTGAACATGTTCATTTTAGGACAGCAGATTAGGAATGTGGAAATGAAGCCCTGTGAAACTCTGAGGCTTTACTTGGATTGTTCTGGGAAAAGATTCAAATCTTCCAGAGTGTAAAAACAGTGTCATCTGCTGGTTAGTACGAAATAAACAGCAAAAAACCTGATGATGAAGCACCAATCATACACCTCACTGATGTAGTTTCAATGTTACATGCACAAATAAAAGCCTAACAAGTGTGTGTGTGTGTGTGTGTGTGTGTGTGTGTGTGTTGATTTTACCCATTAAAGTATCGCAATAAATGCCAATATGAACCTATATAATTCAATATTATGTAATACTGTAGAATAATGTATAGAAATATTGCTAACAGATCAGAATATGACAAGTATTTGTGCTGCAATTATTATTATTCTCTATATACTTGTATGACAGGGTATTAGCTTCGATCTGATCAGTATCTTATAAACAGCTCATGCAGTTCAGCGATTATTTAAATGATTTATTCTCTGTGCAATCAATGTGTGAATTATAATAAAAGTTCAGAAATGAATTTACCTGCAACTTTATGCACCGTTGCCTCGTACAAAGGCCATCCGCCTTTAGATTCTTCAATCCACCTCTCCACCAATTAAATATACAGATCTGTCATCAAGTCCGTCTAAGAAATCATTAATATTGAATGTTTTATGTGTGATGTTGGAACAATGCTCCAACTTTCATTATCCGTGTCTTCTTTCCACTCGACAAGGGCGAACATTCTTCATCCGTTGGTCTCTATCCTGAATGCGCGTAATTTGGCGGTCTTTTGATTGCGTTTGAATTTTGGCGCGTCTAATAAAGATAGGCATTATGCAATGACGTAACGTATTGAGGTGGAACGCGTGCTAAATGCATGGCCTGAAATGCAGACTGAAAGTGTTTCTATCATTCTGTATTATAAAAACTATTCAATAATCAGTAAGCATTAAGCATACTATGTTCATTATGTAAGTCTTGGTTTAGGTCACAGTAATGTCAAATAATAATAAAAAATAATAATAATATTTGAACCCTACAAAATTATGAAATAAGTAATTTGAAGAAAATCATTATATAGGTTTGGTCTTTATTTTCATTGCATATGTTTATACAACAAAATTCTGTGGAAGCAATCCAATGTACAGCACATAACAAATACTTTAAAATGCTTTACATTACAATACATTAAAAATCATTATTGCACAGATTATGTTATTAAACCCTGCAGTTACAGCATTATCTACATACCTGTAATATATGTATATTATGTGTGTGTTTGTGCATACGTGTATGTGTGTACATGTGTATGAGGGAAGCTGGATTGATAGAAGTAGCTATGGCTTCTGCAGCCTGTCCACAGCTCTGGCGGGAAAAGCTGTTCCGTAACCGATTAATCTGTGTTCCTGGGGAGCGGAGGGTGACTGTAGAAGACCGTGCGCGTCTGCGCTGATTATGGATTGCTCGTCAACTGAGCCTTCCTCGATCAGAAGGAATAGGCAAATCCAATGGTGCAGTTTGAGTATTTATTGAGGAAGAGTCAGGTACATTGAGGTGATGATGGTTCACAGGTATTAATATAACCAAATAGGTGTGTTTGTGGGGGTATGTATATGTATGTGTGGTTATCTGAAACAGAAATACAATAAAATGTATATTAATAAACATGTAGGCTATTGTTACATACAGCTGCATAAAGAAATGACCCGCAGTACAACCAAAATCCACTAGGGGGCTCTAACACTATAAATGAACTTGCATGAATGCCATAAATCTCCAAATAGTGAAAAATGCTAAAACAGGCGAACTATACATTAAATATAATATTTGCGGTTATTTGCAAGGCAATAACTAAAGTATATACGTTAGATGGCTACTTTACAAGCGCATATGGAGCGCCGTAGCGGCAACAGCAGTATAACAGCCAGTAGTGAATTAACACGAGTATAACAACTTCGTCATATGGGCAACAAGCGCGGCATTCATACAAAGCCGTACTTACATCTTAAGGACGCACACAACACTCATACACACAAGATTCGCGCAGGATAAACAAAGGATGGCAATTCTCTGCACCGTGAATAATGCTCTCATGGCACTGTACCACACCCGAAGTGAAACGCCTACTATGAGCGATCAGAACTACCAACGAACACATGCATTATGGGTAATGTAGTCTATGTAAGGGCACAGACTTTTAACAGTGACAAAAAGGGGTTTGCAGGATGTGAGTGATCCTGCTGGATGTTTGTGGCCCATGTGAGAACACGTCTGAATAGATGTCACACAGATTTGAGAGGGGTGCCGACAATACTTTCATCTTCACAATCCTCTGCATATACAGTTTTGTGTGCAGCAGTGCAGCCGGAATACCACACAGCAATAAGTCATGATGCTTTTGTGCAGCGGTATAGAAGCTGATCAGCAGTCTGGGGTTGTGTCTGATACAAGTATAGCAGTTGTAGACATTATTGTGATACTGTATTACAAAATAGAAAGTGATTTGTAAAGGCCCACTGCATCATTTGGCTTCCCGATATTATGGGGTTATGTATTACCATAAACCTCTATATGACTCGAACACAAATGTTTGTACATGCCTTTGGAACAGCACAGATGTGATTATATTATGACTTTTCTTAATTATTATGAAGTAACTGTTTCATTTGTTTTCATGTCTGACATCAGTGACATCAGTTTTTGCAGCTCTGCCAAGTTTTGTTGAAAGCACCAAAGTTTATTTATTTTAATGCCAGTGGAGAACCCAGAAATGTGTTTAAATTATATTTGAGGTCTCTAGATATTTATTGGGGGTATTTTTGTGTTTGGAGACATATATTAACTGTGTATTATTCTGTGTGCATCTGCATATGTAGTGCATGTATTAATGTGTATGTATGTATTCTCTTACATATAGAAATTGATGATATTGATATATGGTTATTGATGATAGGAAAAAAAAAATATGTTTGCAAATATAATTTGTGTAGTATTTGTTCTGTTTTTATGAGCCAGTTAAGATAAGGTAAACTAATAATTAATCATTGTGCTAATTCTAAAATGGGATAGAAATGAAATGAAATGTGGATTGTGTAGACTTGTTAAAAGTTCAAACTGTTCAAATAAGAAAAACAAGGAATGAATTAAGGAAACCATAAGCATGTAAAATATATTGTTTAAATACATTTGCATAAATAAAATAAACATATTGGTGAAATATATGGTCATAACATACAATATTATATAAATAATAATCATATACATCGTATTAATATATGTCAGTATACTCATTTAACATTATAAACTTATATCAACATATATCTGGTGATATGTGATATATTGTCTTATATTTAGCATATATGACGGCGTCACTTGCGATATAGGGACATAAATGTCATATATTACTGTATAAAAGGCTCTCCAAATAAGGAACTTTTATTGCGGGACTTTTATTATGATAAGAGTTGTAATTCCTTACCCTTCCGGTAGAAGGCACCATTGCGTTAGTTTGCTTTGGCTGAGCCATTTTTTGTTATATGGAGAGGACTGCAGTGGTGTGGATGAAAGTTTTCTCTGCCTGTTATCTGGATGTTCGTTGGTGATTTGGTGGTTCAAAGTGTTAGTACATGAACATAAAGTAAGTGTTATTTGGTGTCTTTATGTTTAAACTGTATTGGAAGTACTGGAAGTATTAGATAACTTTATGCACTTTCTCGGGCATGCCCGGACATGCCGCGATTCATGTATGATCGCTTGATCTGTGATGTATACTGTGTTAAATATTACAGTTTACTTTGTGATCTGCCTTTAACGTGTTACAATGATACTACAGAAGAGTTAATCTGTATTATATTCTGTTGAGTGAGGTTTATTTGTACAAACAGTTTGTGTGTACATTGATTTGGGTTTATTGATAATAACATATCAATATCCGAGTCATTCCTTGGAAGAACCTATAATTATGTGGACCTCATAATTGAGTTCTTTCTGTTATTTAAATGTGAAAGTGAATATGCTTGGATTATTGGATTGAACATTGACAGTAATCAAACTATGTACCCATTGATACTGTATCTGAATGTAACATGTCTGAATGTTGTTTTTCAGACTGTGAATCTTCTGTGATTTAATACACTTTGAAAAGGAAGCTCCCGTCTCCTCATTATTCGTGTCCTGACCGACACACAGGGGTGTTTACTGCTAATAGAAGTAGAGTCAGAACCTAATAGTCCAATAGCCTCTCCAACAAATTGGTCCTTCGAGCCGGATACAGTATTCATTCCTGCCATCATGGAGTTAGATGAAGAGAATAGGGGAGCAACCAGACCTAAGCGCCAAATACGACCACCAGTTCGACTCCAGGATTATGAAGTGCAACAAGTCGGGGGCAGACCTGTGACTGGAAATTTTATATTACCTCCCTGGGAGACACCCAGTAATGTGACACCTCCCCAGTCATTATGGAATTATACTGACAATCTCCATGGCGATGCAGCTCATCACACAGACTCATGTGTAGCATCACCAAGCTTCAGCTATTCAGAATACGCTAAACAACTACCTCAATCATCCTCCTCAGCCCAGTGGAACAGTTATCCTGCAGCTGAGCATCCTAATAATCTCCAGGCCATCCGTAGAGAAAATGCCAAACTGCTTCAGTCGCAGGAATCCTTCCGTGCTGACCTGCTGGAGTTGAAAGAAGTACATACAGAGTTCAAAGAACTAGTTAAAGTTGCCCAAGCACTTCGAGCAGACCTTCGGACAGACCTTGATACCGCTAAAAGCCATACCAGTTCTCCCTGCCACATCGATCAGTATGAGCCAGCTATATCAGCCGATGATAAAGCGTTTCTTGAACCTCCACCCTGGCCTGAACCCGCAGTAGACCTTAGGAAGGGCATAGAGGCTCTAAAGTTATCAAACACTGGTACTGCTACATACAATGAGGTATCAAGGAGTCTGAGAGACTCTCAAGCTCAATCTTTACTTGGAAACCGTCATTCTCAATATTACTCTCAGAACCCAAGCAGGCTGCCACCGCCTCCAACACCTGAAGAGCTCCAAGAGTTATTATCTCCAGCTGAGCAGCCCTCATATCTGAGACCTTCACAGGCACATATCCCAGAATATTACCCTCAACTTAGGTCTAGGCCTGCCCAGGCAAGTCGTACAGTCCCTGTGCTTAAAGTAAAGTCAAACACAGCGCCTGTAGCACATACATTAGCCTCAGAACATGTGTACAGAGGGCCTGCACCTACCATACCAAAGTTCAGTCGGCCAGATCCAAGTGAGTTTGCCAGACTCCGAATAGCCTTAGAGAACCTGCTTCCTTCAGATGGTACAGAACTTATCAAATATCAGATATTGGTTGACCACTTAAAATTTGATGAGGCTAAGCTGATAGCGGATGCCTATTTGAATTCTTGCAGCCCCTTTACTGATACTATGGTGGCCCTCCATGAGAAGTTCGGTCAACCTCATCAGCTTGCTCGGAGGAAAATTGCTAGTGTCCTGGAAGGCCCCGAGGTTAAGCGTGGGGATATAGCTGCATTCCAGAAATTTGCTCTTCAAGTACAGTCGCTAGTGGGCTTGTTAAGAACTTTAGGACCTGAGGGTGATATTGAACTGAATTGCGGGTCTCATGTAGCACGCCTCTTAAGTAAGCTTCCTTCTGACCAACGAGCCGAGTTCCGCCGCCACATGTTCCGGCAACCGGGAATTGCACCTACTTTACATGACCTCTCTAACTGGCTCCGCTATGAATCCTGGTGTCATAGTTTTGATGTAGAGACTGCCTCAAAAGTAGTTCAAGACTGACAAATATCTAGGTCTGAACATAGTAAAAGAACTGTTACCATTCTTCATGCGGTTGGAGAAGCTCAAAATGTAGCTTCCCTGTCAACTCAAAAAGGTACTACCCAACAGACTAAGTCAGTCAAAGTGAAACGATTCTGTCCCTTCTGTGATAGTACAGAGCATTATTTGAGTCAATGCAATTTATTTGCCAAACTCACCACTGATCAACTCAAGGAATGGATCCGAAGCAACAACCATTGCTGGCGTTGTGCCAGGTCCCATCATGCTGCTCAGTGTGACCTAAAAAAAGCCTTGTAACCTGTGTCAGGGTAAACACCTTCGCCCTCTCCATGAGGTAAATGTCCGTACATCACATGAGGACTCGGCCAGTGCTGAAAGGAGTTGCCTTACTAGTTCCTCTTCTGATAGATTGTACCTGGATAAACCTGTTGCTGGGAGCCGAGTCATGCTTAAAATTGTTCCTGTGCACATTCAGTATGAAGACCGCACTTTAGAAACCTTCGCCCTTCTGGATGACGGCTCTGAAAGAACCATCCTGCTTCCAACTGCCGCCAAAGCCCTAGGCATACAGGGCAAGCCTGAAAATCTCCCATTGCGTACAGTGCGAGATGACATTCGAGTTATTCATGGACTCTCAATATCCTTTAAAGTTGCACCAACCCATAAGCCTCAGACCAGTTACAAGATCGAACATGCCTTTACAGCAGACTGTCTCAACTTGTCACGTCAGTCTTATCCTGTGGATCAATTGCAAAGAAAGTATAAACACTTACGGGGCCTTCCTATCCTGCCCTTTAAAGATGCTCAGCCTCTACTTCTTATTGGATCAGATTAACCTCATCTTATCACTCCAATTGAGTCTGTTAGATTAGGATCCCCTGGTGGACCTGCTGCTGTCCACACACACCTGGGCTGGACCTTCCAGGGCCCTGTATCCTTCATGGGGCGTCCTGTATCCTCTCCACAATGTCTGCTGACCTCTGTTTGTTCACCAGAAGATGAGCTTTTCAAGAATGTCCAGAGACTATGGCAGGTGGAGACTGTTCCTCACAGGGATGAGAAAGATGTGACTCGGTCCAAGCAAGATCAGGAGGCTTTAAAGCTGCTTGAAACAAAGACCATCCATACGGAAGTTGAAGGAGTTACCAGACTGGCAACACCCTTATTACGACATAAAGATATGCCACAATTGTATGCCCCTGTAGACTCTGTTATGCCTAACCTTCGCAGTAACGAGAGACGTTTGCTGAAGGACCCAGTGAAAGCGGAAGCCTATCGAGCAGAAATGGAGAAGCTCATACGGACAGGAGCTATTCAGGAAGTTACCAAACCAGCAGTAGACTCTGATATATGTTGGTATATACCTCATCACCTTGTCAGTCATAATGGAAAATCTCGCCTGGTTTTCAACTGTTCCCACCAATACCATGGGCAGAGTCTCAACCAGTACCTGTTGCCTGGTCCTACCCTTGGTGCATCATTGTTAGGTGTACTCCTTAGGTTCAGAGAGCATCCAGTTGCAGTAAGTGGCGACATCAAAGCGATGTTTCATCAGGTCTGCCTCCTTCCAGAAGATTGTCAATTACTACGATTCCTCTGGCGTGATCTGAATGTAAATAAGCCCCCCAAAGTCTTAGAATGGCAAGTATTACCCTTCAGCACTACTTGCAGTCCGTGCTGTGCCACTTGTGCTCTGCAGCGCCATGTAAATGAGCACAACCTGGCAGATGAGTCCATCCGGTTCTCAGTAGGGAGATGTTTTTATGTGGATAACTGCCTGCAGAGTCTGTGCACTACTGATGGAGCTAAATACTTAGTCGACAAACTGAGAGAGATACTAGCACAGGCTGGATTTGAAATACGCCAATGGGCCAGCAATGTTCCCAGTGTTCTGAGTCATTTACCTCCCGAAGCCCGATCAGAGAGCTTGGAACTTTGGTTGGCTCAAGATAAAGCTGACACACCAGAGTCCACCTTAGGCCTAAGCTGGAACTGGCAGATGGATACCCTTGCATACAAGCACCGACCAGTTGTGTATGAGACTCCCACACTAAGGAATATCTACAAGGTAGTAGCCACTCAATATGACCCTCTGGGATTGCTTTTACCTTACACTACCCGTGCAAAGAATATCATCAAGCAGCTATGGGGCAAACAGCGGTGTTGGGATGACCCAAACTTACCATCAGGGCTTTTGCAAGCATGGCACATCTGGGAGAACGAACTTCACTCACTAACAAATGTCACTGTTCCTAGAGCATATGTCCCTCCTGAAGTCGATCAAGATGGTGTTCAGTATGAAGTCCACATATTCTCTGATGCTTCAGAACAAACCTATGGAGCTGTGGCATACCTGAGGACAATTGACAAGAGAGGCCAAGTGTTCCTGTCTTTCATTGTAGCTCGATCTCGAGTGGCCCCCAAACGATCACATTCCATTCCTAGATTGGAACTTTGTGGAGCTCTTGTGGCAGCACAGTTGGCTAAATTGCTAGAAAGGGAACTGACCTTGCTGGTGGAGAGTACAGTGTTGTGGACCGACTCTACCACGGTTCTAACATGGCTGAACTCAGAATCCTGCCACTATAAAGTCTTTGTGGGAAACAGAGTAGCCGAAATTCAGGAGCTAACAGAGAAATGTTCCTGCGATATGTGGATTCAGCGAATAATCCCGCTGATGACCTCACTAGAGGTAAGCCTCTGAATGCCCTCACCAAACCGAACAGATGGTCTCATGGACCTACCTTCCTACTTCAAGATCCAGTTACCTGGCCTGTGATGCCAAAATCCAACCTGACAGATGACCACACTGAATTACGGAAGTCTACCTTCTGCGGAGCTGCCATAGTGTCCTCTCAATCCAGCAATCCTGATGTTTGGAATTACGATACCTGGCAGGAACTCCTTAATGCAACTGCCAAAGAAATCCAAGTAAACCCTACCTCTAATTACTATCCTAACGCAGATGATTATCACAAGGCAGAGATCCTTATACTTAAGCGGGCTCAGCAGGAGTCCTTTCCCGATGACTATCAACGCTTAGTGGCTGGGAAATCAGTGTCTTCAAGCAGTCGCCTTCTTACTTTAGCCCCTGAAATCGATGAATCCAGTGATCTAATCAGAGTTGGAGGTCGACTAAGGAGAGCAGAGGACATTGAAGAATCTGCTGTACACCCCATTGTTTTGGATGCTTCTCATCCTGTCACACGGCTGATGATTCAGCACTATAATAACAAGTTGCATCATTCAGGACCTGAGCGAGTGTTTGCAGAAATGCGGCGCTATTATTGGATCCTCCGTGGCCGTGAAGCCATTCGTCGATACCAGCATACATGTCCAGAGTGCCAACGTTGGAGAGCACGGCCAACCATCCCTAAGATGTCAGACTTACCCTCAGCCCGTCTCCGCCTCTACAAACCTGCCTTTCATGCCTGTGGAGTAGACTGCTTTGGGCCGATGCTGATCAAGATTGGGAGACGCACAGAAAAGCGTTGGGGGATAATCTTTAAGTGCTTAACGACCAGAGCAGTGCACCTGGACCTCCTCAGTAGCATGAGTGCTGATTCTTTCCTAATGGCTCTGAGGAGATTTATCACACGATGAGGTACTCCTGCAGAGCTGTGGTCAGATCAAGGAACTAACTTCAGAGGAGGCAAGAGAGAACTGTATGACTTCCACTTTCACTTTAACCCCCCATCAGCCCCACACTTCGGAGGAGTGTGGGAGAGGGAGATACGATCTGTAAAGTCTGCTCTCTATACTGTCTTGGGAGTCCAGGCAGTTCCAGAAGAGGTCCTCCTAACAGTACTGTTGGAGGTAGAGGCCATTCTGAACTCGAAACCTTTAGGGTATGTGTCCTCTGATATTAGAGACAGTGATCCAGTGACACCAAATAGTTTGCTCATGGGGCGGCCAGATGGTTCCTTACCACCAGTAATTTACCCAGAGTCTGAATTGTTGAGTCGCCGACGATGGAGGCATTCACAAGTCTTGGCTGATAACTTCTGGTCCAGGTTTATCCGAAACTATCTCCCCGACCTCCAGACACGGCAAAAGTGGCAAGCTTCCCCCCCTGACCTAGCAGAGAAAATGGTTGTCATGGTGGTAGATCCACAAATGCCTAGAGCCCTATGGCCTATAGGACATGTTATCAAGACCCACCGCAGTCCAGATGGACATGTCAGATCTGCTGATGTAGATATTAAAGGGCAAATCTACACTCGACCAGTAGCACGACTGGTTATCCTACCAGCTTTGCCAGATAACGGAAATAGTCCTACAATCCCAAATTGAATTAAGTCGCCTTTTAGTAGGTGCAAAGCTGTTTAACAGCTTTGGGGGCGGCTGTATAAAAGGCTCTCCAAATAAGGAACTTTTATTGCGGGACTTTTATTATGATAAGAGTTGTAATTCCTTACCCTTCCGGTAGAAGGCACCATTGCGTTAGTTTGCTTTGGCTGAGCCATTTTTTGTTATATGGAGAGGACTGCAGTGGTGTGGATGAAAGTTTTCTCTGCCTGTTATCTGGATGTTCGTTGGTGATTTGGTGGTTCAAAGTGTTAGTACATGAACATAAAGTAAGTGTTATTTGGTGTCTTTATGTTTAAACTGTATTGGAAGTACTGGAAGTATTAGATAACTTTATGCACTTTCTCGGGCATGCCCGGACATGCCGCGATTCATGTATGATCGCTTGATCTGTGATGTATACTGTGTTAAATATTACAGTTTACTTTGTGATCTGCCTTTAACGTGTTACAATGATACTACAGAAGAGTTAATCTGTATTATATTCTGTTGAGTGAGGTTTATTTGTACAAACAGTTTGTGTGTACATTGATTTGGGTTTATTGATAATAACATCAATATTCGAGTCATTCCTTGGAAGAACCTATAATTATGTGGACCTCATAATTGAGTTCTTTCTGTTATTTAAATGTGAAAGTGAATATGCTTGGATTATTGGATTGAACATTGACAGTAATCAAACTATGTACCCATTGATACTGTATCTGAATGTAACATGTCTGAATGTTGTTTTTCAGACTGTGAATCTTCTGTGATTTAATACACTTTGAAAAGGAAGCTCCCGTCTCCTCATTATTCGTGTCCTGACCGACACACAGGGGTGTTTACTGCTAATAGAAGTAGAGTCAGAACCTAATAGTCCAATAGCCTCTCCAACAATTACATTTATGAAATATGAAGACGGAACTTCATTGAGTGAAATCGAAACATTTGAGACGCGTCTGCTGCGACTGTATTGAAACATTTCTCCACGAGAAAACATGATCGACATGTTGCTGTAACAGTATCATGAATCATCTTCAGTGGATTATTTACTCACAACTGGACAGAGAGATGATCTCCATTATTATTATTATACTGTTTTACTCAGTATGTGCACTCCAAATCAAGTGTGGTAATAAACCTTTTGTGTGTGTGTGTTAATAATACTGAACAGAGACAGCTCGAAAGATTTATTTACGTTTTGCTGCTTTTAGTCTTTATTTATTCCCTTTAATGTCATCAATATGCTGATGTACTTCCAAATGCTTAAGTGTACTGATATTAATGTAGGTGTAATGTGTTCATATTAACTCCAGTTCGGAGTCTTCTGCTGTATTTTGCACTATTTGGAGACTAGAAAGGGAAGCTTGACTAATACCTGTATAAAGTGGGTTACAATAATCGAGTCGAGACGTGATAAAAGCATGGATAGTCCTCTCAAAGTTCTTAAAACACAGGAAGGTCTTCACCTTTGCTCGCGATCTTAGATGGAAAAAGATGGATTTGACCACAGAGCTGACTTGTTTGTCACATTTCATGGCACTATCTGTATTGTTCAGTAGACAACAAATAAAGAGAAAAGGATTGCTGGTACTGGTGTCATTATTCCACGAGGAACACACATCATATATAAATGACCACTCCCCTTCCATCGCAAATGCACCTTTATACAATCCATTACTGCCACCTGCTGGACTAACTCATCACCCATTACTAATAGACACTCATTACACTATCCACATAGACTGCCATGTATTTTTACATATTGAGATAGAGGCCTAAAATCAATGTTAGAAGTTTGTTGGGTCTCAGAGGGGCCAAATACACCTCAGTCTTACTTTCATTTACATTTAGAAAGTTTAAGGACAGACAGGCCTTTAGATCAGACAGACAGGCCTTTAGATCAGATAGACAGGCCTTTACATCAGACAGACAGGCCTTTAGATCAGATAGACAGGCCTTTAGATCAGACAGACAGGCCTTTAGATCAGATAGACAGGCCTTTGGATCAGATAGATAGGCCTTTGTATCAGATAGACAGGCCTTTAGATCAGATAGACAGGCCTTTAGATCAGATGGACAGGCCTTTAGATCAGACAGACAGGCCTTTAGATCAGACAGGCATTTAGATCAGACAGACAGTCCTAGAGATCAGATAGACAGGCCTTTAGATCAGATAGACAGCCTTTAGATCAGGTAGATGGGCCTATAGATCAGATAGACAGGCCTTTAGATCAGATAGACAGGCCTTTAGATCAGATAGACAGGCATTTAGATCAGGTAGGGGGGCCTATAGATCAGATAGACGGGCCTATAGATCAGGTAGGGGGGCCTATAGATCAGATAGACGGGCCTATAGATCAGATAGACAGGCCTTTAGATCAGGTAGACGGGCCTATAGATCAGATAGACAGGCTTTAGATCAGATAGACAGGCCTTTAGATCAGACAGACAAGCCTTTAGATCAGACAGACAGGCTTTAGATCAGATAGACAGGCCTTTAGATCAGACAGACAGGCCTTTAGATCAGACATACAGGCCTTTAGATCAGATAGACAGGCCTATAGATCAGACAGACAGGCCTTTAGATCAGACAGACAGGCCTTTTGATCAGACAGACAGGCCTTTAGATCAGACAGACAGGCCTTTAGATCAGACAGGCATTTAGATCATATAGACAGGGCTTTAGATCAGACAGACAGGCCTATAGATCAGATAGACAGGCCTTTAGATCAGGTAGACGGGCCTATAGATCAGATAGACAGGCCTTTAGATCAGGTAGACGGGCCTATAGATCAGATAGACAGGCCTTTAGATCAGATAGACAGGCCTTTAGATCAGGTAGGTGGGCCTATAGATCAGATAGACGGGCCTATAGATCAGAAAGACAGGCCTTTAGATCAGGTAGACAGGCCTATAGATCAGATAGACAGGCTT